>NC_137467.1:190379188-190979188 GCF_964235325.1 Thermobia domestica | reverse complement strand
ACACATGAGACTGGATTTGAGACAGGTCTAGTGCTTAGGATATATCTGCAACACAGGAAGTCCTGGGTTCGATTCCCAGTGGGAGAGATTTTAAGTTTAAGCGCATTGTGGTGGTTCGGATCCCATCTCAAACTGTAGGTCCAAGTTATATATAGCCTCGGTGCTGGAAAGAAACGCTAAACACTAATAATTAACTAATCAGATGGGTGCTTCTAGGATCAAACATTTATAGAGGATTTTTGATAGGCGTTCAGCACCCGTAGTAGTTTTCGCTGGAATTTATTCCGAAATTTATCACTCTGATGCCGATCGATGCAGAGGAGAAAATGATTGTCACCTAAATTGAGGTTAACCAATGAATATCCCTATTTAATTGCACGAATCACTCTTAAAACGGTAGTTACAATCAATCCAACCCACTTTCCCTTTACTGTTTTTATCAGGCGCATACACAACAATTTCTTTCTAGAGGGGGGTCCAATTTCAATTTGAGAATAAAGAATTTTAAAATTTGTAAAATCGCTCCTAAAATTAGACTAAATTCACAGAAAAGCAGCTTTGGGGGGGGGAGCTGAGTCCGGACCACCAGAACCTATCGCCTGTGTATGTCCCTGGTTTGTATTTTATTGGTTAAACTAGCTGAAATGCCCGTCCTTCGAACGGGGAGATCAGGTTTATAAAAATATTTGAACTACCAACTACCCTAACAATATACATTTCAATAATTGATTACACGGTTCATCCCGACTATACATGTCATCCCCCATGTGACCCCGAAGGGTTGATAGGGGTTTATTAGCCACATTTGGAAAAAAACGCCATCGGGTTTGGCACCATTCATCTCCACAACCCCGAAAACCATGGATTCCAAACAAATATCGCTCATTTTCGATTATTTGTACGTCATTCCCCTTGTGACCCCCCTAGAGATGGTAGGGATATCTGAACTCTACTGAGACTGAAACGCTATCTGGATTGTCACCATTTATCGCCGTGACCCCGAAAACTGAGAAATCGACATTAATACCTGTCATTTTCGATTATTTGTATATGTCATCTCCCTGTGACCCTCTTGGGGATGGTAGGTATATCTCACCCCTACAACATTTTGTGTTGGTTATACAGGGTTTGTATGATAAGTAATGAGACCAGGTCTGGAAACATTGTTTTATTGATCTGATCTGTACAGGGACTTAAAAGCTTTCGAAGTACTCTCCTCTTGCGTCGATGCACTTCTGCAATCGATGTTTCCACGCTGCAAACGCCCCCTGGAAGTCAGCAGCCGGCATGTCCTTTAGAAATGTGGTCACGGCTGCTTGGATGGCTGTGACGTCTGCAAAACGGGTTCCTTTCAAGCGTGGCTTCAGCTTCGGGAAGAGGAAGAAGTCGGCCGGGCTCACATCTGGGCTGTAGGGTGGTTGTGGAAGGACTTCCACCCCAATCCGGGTCAAAAAGGAGGTCACTAAGAAGGCGGTGTGGGCAGGGGCATTGTCGTGATGCAACTTCCACCGGCTAGCGATCGCCGGTCTTTTCCGCTTGACGCTCCTGTGCAGTCTCTCAAGGACTTGTTTGTAGAAGGCGGCGTTGACGGCTTGTCCTTGGGGTACAAACTCCTTGTGGACCACCCCCACATTGTCAAAAAAAACAATCAACATTGTTTTCACCTTTGACTTCGACATTCTGGCCTTCTTGGGGCGCGGGGACGCAGGAGTGTGCCACTCCGCGCTTTGACGTTTCGTTTCAGGGTCGTACTGGAACACCCACGACTCGTCACCTGTTATGACGTCATCTTCAAAGTTAGGGTCACTGTTCATGAGGTTCAACAGTTCCTGACAACAATCAACACGTCGTTGCTTTTGTTCGTCAGTCAACACTCGCGGCACCAGTTTCGCACAGATTTTTCTCATTCCCAATTGTTCCGTCACAATCTTGTGCACTGTTGTGTGGTTCATATCGAGTTCATCAGCAATCAATCTCAACGATAATCGACGGTCTGAGTTCAGGAGATCCCTCACTTTTGCCACAGTTTCGTCCGTAGTCACTGTTGTCGGGCGTCCAGCCCTCTCCAGATCCTCAACGCTTTCCCGGCCGTTCCGGAACGCACTGTGCCAACGAAACACCTGGGCTTTGGATAGGGCTTCCTCTTTGTAGGCCTCCGTGATGAGAGAAAGCGTCTGAGTAGCCGTTTTCCCCAGGCGAACGCAAAATTTGATCGCATAACGCTGTTCGATGGAACCCTCCATGTTTGTTGATTTTCCGCCGTGACAAGAATGTTCACAAGGGCTTTGTCCAAGGCTTGTCCGCGCTCCACTAAGGCTCGGAGCCAACTGACGCGCGGTGCGTTGCTTTGCTCGGACCCCCCCCTACATCCTCCATCACCGACAAACCCGCTCCAGCGACACGCGCGCCGCGGCGCGGCGAGTCTCATTACTTATCATACAGACCTTGTAAGTAATATGTGTACCAAATTTCGTTAAAATTGCTCCGGGCGTTCCAGAGTTATGCTTCACAATATATAGATACATACAGACACACCTACATACTTTATTTTTTTTTACATATCATCCTCCTAGGGATGAAAGGGGTATCTTTCGCCCATAGTGTTTGTTTCCTCACTGTAAGTAATACGTGTACCAAGTTTGGTTGAAATTGCTCCAGGCATTCTAGAGTTATGCTCGAACATACATACATACACACATACATACATACATACATCCTTTTTATATGTATAGATAATGCCTTAAAAAGTTTGAAGTTTTTAATCTACGTACAGTACAACCACGTTTATCCGGCCCTCGTTCACCCGGATCTCCTGATAATCCAAACCGGATTTGTAGAAACTTTTTAAAATTTAATGTTCACATAGATAATAATTTTTAACTATGATAGCAAGAACGTAACCATAAGTACGACAAACATTTTCTTTTTGTTTTGATTAAATGTACAGTTCGTGTATAGATTTCACAGTAAATTATGGTAATACTGTACATAAAATGATTCTTATCGAGTTTTAGAAAACTTTACTCACAAGACGTTGAAGTGAATTGACTCAGGATTTGTTTTGCTTATTATCCATATTATCAGGATTATTCGGATTTTCGATTTTCCAGATTGCCTTTGGTCCCAGATAGTCTGGATAAACATGGATGTACTGTATATAAAAAATACGTATGTATGAATTGTGTATGTGTGTATATGTTCTAGCATAATTCTGGAACGCCTTGGGCAATTTCAACCAAACTTGGTACAAGTATTACTTACAGTGAGGAAACAAACACTATGTGCGAAAGATACCCCTTTCATCCTTAGGAGGGTCACAAGAGGATGATATGTAAAAAAATAATGTATGTAGGTGTGTCTGTATGTATCTATATATTGTGTAACATAACTCTGGAACGCCCGGAGCAATTTTAACGAAACTTTGTACACATATTACTTATAACCAGGAAAAAATGTTGTAGGGGTGAGATACATCTATCATCCCTAAGAGTGTCACAGGGGGATCACATATACAAATAATCGAAAATGACTGGTATTAGTGTCGAATTCCTATGTTAGTGTTCGGGGTCACGGAGATGAATGGTGACTCCCAATGCCATTACTGTAAAATATTGCCTCCACTGGTATGGGAAGTGAGGGGGGAGTTAAAAATAAAAAGTCACGGTGAGTATCACATGAACAAAGAATAGATTCAGTCGAAGTAAACCGGGTAATCAATCTTTGAAATGAGCATTATATGGGGAGTTGGGGGATTCAAATATTTTTCACAAACTTCGTCATACTGTGCGAAGAACTAGCATTTTAGCTAATATATATAGTGAAACTTGTATAAAACAAAAGGCGGTGGGTCCGAATTTTACTCGAAGGAATAACAGCGATAAGGACTGTGAGGAGTTTCCGTTATAGACAGATTTCCGTTTTATTCAAGTCATTTATTAGCCATACGGTTCTAATAATTTGGAAGATAAAGTAAAGAAATGGATATAAATTCCTTCCCGGGAATTTATAGGCCAGGGAAAAAACCCGGGAATATTCCCATTTTTTAAAAAAAATCCCTTCCCACTGGGAATATTCCCACTGCCCATCACTAGTAATATCCAAGAGGTCGGGCGCCCCAAAATATAACCTCAGTGCAGAAAGTGGCCAATCACTTCAGCAAATAACAAAAACATTCATTTTTAACAGTTATAAATTCATCAAAATTAACACATAATTACAAGCAAATTATCTCTCATTGCCTTAGAGCATGTACGATTTATTGAACTTTTACATCATATGTCTCTCCGTTCTTCACAAAATAACCAACTTTTTAAACATACAGGGGAGACCGGGACTGGTTGGCGAACTTTTCATTCTTTATTTTTTTTATTAGCAGATTGTGCACTGTATTGCAATGTAATGGATGTGTACGGACAGATCAATGTTTCCTCTAATAAATTCCATTTTTGTTTTTGTTTTGTTGCTTACAGTTTTCGAGAAATAATTTTTCTTTCTTTTGAAACGGAGTATGCCAACCGACCCCTACTGAGCGTCTGGTTGGCTGATAGCGTGGGGCTAGTTGGCATTCTTTTTAAATATAGCAAAGCACACAAAAAATTGGATTTATTAGAAATATACGTTATTTTTCGGAATTCTATTATATATATTGCAATGAAGTAGGCTATTTGAAGTTTCAAATTACTTTTATTCACACCATTTAAAAGAATCAGCATTATGAAATATGAAAACTTCTTTCTTTCATTCTGGCTTGGTTGTCATGACATTGAAAGCTACAAGATTATCAAACCACATCAGTTTTAATATGATTTGGTGTACGTTAATTTTTCATATTATTTCAAAATGTAATTAAAATAACTTAACTATCAAGAAAGGTAGTTTATTTCCCACTGTTCACAAAGTAGCTAAGAGAAACTAAGATATGTTTAGCTGAATTATCAAGAAATGCAATTTATTTCCTACTTTCCACAAAGAAAGAAAACGCAATAGCTAGGCCTCTATTTTTGTAACAAAAGAGCACATGCAAAATATTCTTGATCCTGAGAATTAGGCCTATTCAGAAAATTTAGAGTCCGGCATACAGTCTTTACTCGATTTCTAAATTTTGACAGCAATCCAATACCTGCATGCTATTCTATAACATTGAAGTAAAAGATTGGTAGAACTGTAAACTATTTGGTCTAGGAATTAATTCGTGCGGTTGGTACGCACACATTGAAGCTGTAGTACAAACACAAAATACATAAATACCTTAAGAAAAATATTGTCCATCGCTAGCCACCATTTAGCCCATCTGTCAGGCAATGTACGGATTCCGTGGCGAAAGAAGTCCTCATCCTTGGAAGCGATCCAGTCAGAGACCCATGTTTCGATATCTTCTGAAGAAGTAAACCGCTGTCCAATCAAATCGTTGTTCATGCAATCGAACAAGTAGTAGTCCGAAGGAGCAACGCCTGGTGAATACGGCGGGTGGGGTAAAACTTCCCATCCGACATTTTCTAAATAGGTTTTGACCGGTTTTGCGACATGTGGGCGAGCGTTATCATGTTGAACAATAAGTTTATCATGTCTGTTCTCCCATTCTGGCCAGAGCTTGCTTCAAACGCATTAATTGTCGTCGATAATGTTCTCCATTCATAGTTTCACCCGGTTGCAGCAGCTCATAGTACACCACACCTTTCATATCCCACCATATGCACAGCATAACCTTTGCACAGTGAATATCTCGTTTTGGTTGTGATGGACCTGGTTCACCTGGTTTCATCCAGGCCTTTTTTCGTTTAGGGTTCTCGTAATGGATCCACTTCTCATCACCCGTAATAATTCGATGCAGAAACCCCTTTCTGCTCTGTCGTTGAAGCAGCAATTCGCAAATGGTTTTTCGTCTTTCAACGTCTCTGTCTTTCAATTCATGTGGAACCCAATGTGACATCTTTTGAATCATTCCCATGGCTTTCAAGCGTTTGGAGACTGTTGTTTGATCAACGCCTAATGCTGCTGCAAGTTGTTCCTGCGTTTCACACGAATCCTGCTCGAGCAATGCTGTCAATTCTTTGTCTTGAAATTTTTTTGGCTGTCCAGCTCGCTCTTGGTCTGCCAAGCCGAAATCACCACTTCTAAACCGTGCAAACCACTTCTGACACGTTCGCTCAGCTAGAGCATGGTCACCATACACTTCCACCAAAATACGATGACTTTCAGTCGCACTTTTCTGCATGTTGAAGTAATGCAGCAGGACACCCCGCAAAAACACTTTATCAGGCACAAATTGCGCCATGTTCACTTAACTACAAACTGGTGTTGTTGACGCTTTAATCCACTGCCCTATACTACGAACGATACGCGATGACAGGGGTTTGCAACACATGTGTGGATACACGGAACTGTGGGACGCTCCGTTCGTTGCGCCATCTCTTGTCCACCCGCACGAATTAATTCCTAGACCAAATATATAACAATAAAACAAACAATGTAACAATAAAAATAAAATGAAATAAAATTTCACATGAGGTTGTTTGGCGCACTTGCCAACCAACCCCAAATGCTATACGCCAACTAATCCCAAGACAATTTTGTGCAACAAAGTCGTAATTACTCAGCAATTGTTTGGCATTTTCCGTTTTATTGTTTGAATATCCATAAAAACAAAGTTCAGATGTAACTAATGCTATATTACTTACCTCTGTACCCCAAGTAGTGACGATTCTGTGATGTTGTAACAGAGAACTGAAAAAAATACTTCAGACTGGCAAAAACACTCTTTATCTAATAGACACCATAATCCGCAAGTTACAAATTCCATATAAAGGTGGCAGCTGCATCCATAGGTCGCTCTTTTATAACAGTAGCAACAGCTCATTATGTTAATTAATGAAGGAGTTATATGCAGTTCGTCAACCAGCCCCGGTCTCCCCCAAAAAGTAAATGTTAATGCTATTGTAAATGGTTACCTCGTTCAAATCCTCAAATATTTGGGCGATGATTTGATTACTTTCTCTTAATTACTCTTAGTTTCTTGCTTGTTATTCATAAATACTTTCTTTCTTTATGTTTTTACTAGATTATCCAGTTATTTGATGATAATACAAACAGAGTTGGGTTTTTTCCGTTTGGCAGAATTGCCAATTGGAAGATTTGTCCATTTTCACGATTGGCGCATTTGGTAATTGGCAGGTTTGGTAATTGGCGGATTTGTCAATTGGCAGATTTGTCAATTGGCAGATTTGTCCATTGGCAGATTTGGTAATTGGCTCATTTGTCCATTCCCACGATTGGCGCATTTGGTCATTTTCGCGTTTGGCAGATTTGGTAATTGGCAGATTTGGTAATTGGCAGGTTTGGTAGTTGGCTGATTTGTCAATTGGCAGATTTGTCCATTCTCGCGATTGGCGCATTTGGTCATTTTCGCGTTTGGCGCATTTGGTAATTGGCAGATTTGGTAATTGGCAGATTTGTCAATTGGCAGATTTGGTAATTGGCAGATTTGTCAATTGGCAGATTTGGTAATTGGCAGATTTGTCCATTGGCTGATTTGTCCATGTTCACAATTGGCACATTTGGTCATTTTCGCGTTTGGCGCATTTGGTAGTTGGCAGATTTGTCCGGGTCCCCTCTTGCCCACCACTCAATATGTTTCAGGTATATTGTCTCAGACTAAAAATTTGACTGTAATATTAAAAGTGATCAATTTCTGCTTTATTTTTCGAACACATAGAATGACCAAGAAATTGCAACTACTAAATTAGGGGAGGGGTTTATGGCATTTAAAACTCTGCTACTATTTTATTGTTCGTTATCATCTTTGAGCTTTAAAACAATTAACAAGTTTTGTAACTTTGAAATGAAAATGAAATGAAATCTTTGAGTTTTACGGCCCACAGTGATGCCGATTAGGCTAAAGGAGACGGTGATGATGAGTAATGAATGAAATGGTGGAATGAAGAAAGTGGAAGGAAACGAGAGAACCCCGAGAAAACCCACGCACACGGTGTTTGTCCACCACAAAGTTTACTTGCCGGTTACTGGGATCGAACCCGGAACCGCAAGCACCAGAGGTGAACGCTCTACCACTGAGCCACCGCGGTTTACTCTGTTTAGTTTTACATTAAACGTAATTCATTTTCTGCTCTGTGTCGTTTCAGGGCACTATTCCGGATTCCTTAGGAAGATTTTGCAATGTGTTTGATATGGAAATGGAGAAAGAATTAGCGACTATATTCGACAAATGGATGAAAGGTTTTATGGCTTAACTCGCAGGCAACTCATGGATTTAGTTTATGAATTCGCGGAAAGATATGGTATTCATTCCAGATTCAATGCAACTAAGAAGAGAGCAGGAAAAGACTGGCTGCTGAGTTTTTGTAACAGGCAAAATCTATCCTTACGGACACCGGAACAATGTAGTACTGCCAGAGCTGTTGGATTCAACGAAGTCCAATGTAAAAGGTTCTTTGCCGATCTAGAGAGATGCTACAAAGACTCAAAGTTTCCACCAAACAGAATTTTTATTGTAGATGAGACGGGTATTTCGACTGTTCCTAACAAATTACCTAAAGTGTATTCGGGGAAGGGTAAACGCCATGTGAGCAAAGTTACATCTGCAGGACGTGGTGAACTAGTGACATCCGTATGTTGTGTTAGTGCTTCGGGTATATATATCCCTCCTGGGTTAATACTTTCCCGTAAAAGAATGAAGCCGGAATTGTTCTTTGGCGCCCCAACTGGAACTTTACAAATGGTGTCTGATAAAGGGCAAATGACAAGTAAGTTGTTTATAACGTGGCTCGAACATTTTACTAACTACATTAAGCCATCGCCAGACGACCCAGTTCTAATTTTAGATAATCATGTATCTCATTGTTCTCTTGGTGCAGTATTGTTTTGTTGAGCTCATTATATTACTCTTCTATCGATTCCACCTCACGCAAGTCATAAAATGCAGCCACTGGACAAAGGATTTTTCAGCTCATTGAAGAATGCTTATGAGCAAGAAGTTGACAAGTGGCTAACATCTAATCCTGGAAAAGTGGTTACAGTAATGCAAGTTGCCAGGCTTTTCAACGCTGCGTATACAAGAGTGGCGAATGTTCAGAAAGCAGAAAATGCCTTCTCAGCAACTGGCATCTACCCTTTCAATCCCGATATATTTTCCGATGAAGACTTCGCCCCATCAGAGGTAACCAAAATTACAGTCACGGATGATGATAACGCTACTGAGTGCGAGAATGTTCTACCTGTTCAGTCTGCAGATAAACAAACCAATATGACTGACAAAATAATTCAAACATCGTCTCAGACCAGCAAGCATTGTTCTGCATCGTCAAATTCTCCACAGCCCTCAACGTCTGGCAATGCTAACAGCTCTTCAAAGTCCATTTGCACAAAAGTTATCCACGTCAAAGTATTTTTGATGTGAGTCCATTACCAAGAGCTTCGATCACTAAGAAACGAAAATCTAGAGGGAAGCAGTCTGAAATATTATTATCGTCACTGTACAAGAACAAATTGCTGCAGAAGGTAACAGAAAACAAAGTGAACACTACCAAGAAAAAGAAACATTTAGAAAAAGCAAGGCCAAAGCCCAACAAGACTCCAGATGAAGAACAACTAGCAGTTCCAGGACCATCCTCAACCCAAGAGGACGAATTAAATGAAGCTGAAATAACTTTTTGTGTGGGATGTGGTAAATCATTTGATGATGACTGGGTTCAGTGTGGACAGTGCAAAGCATGGTGGCACGACGCTTGGTCGGGATACAAAGGACAGGGACCGTTCGTTTGTGATTATTGTTAATGCGCACTCTTACACATGTGTTTGCGCACTCTTAGACTCCTAGCAGTCTAAGAGTACGCATTTGACTTGTTTTGTTTAATTTGTTTTTTCTCAAACACACTATGTACCTTGGGTCTAGAATTGTATCGTTTTGTTGTCCAAGGATCAATGTTTCCATTCATGTATGAAACTTTCTTTTAGTTCTCAATATAATGTAGCTAGAACGAAATTAAGCTTATGTGCGTACTCTTACCCCCTTCTCCCTTACTTGTTTGAAATGTTAGCTTTGATCTTCTTTACTTCACATACGCTTCACAAACGAATGGTCCACCAATCTAACACTCGTTTTTCTTGTCTTCTTCACCATTATCGGTGTTCCTTATATAGCATCAGCTATTATCAGCTAGTATGCTATTAATGTATGTTATGTGTTTATTTAGTAAATCCAAGGATGTTATAAAATAGAGGTTCTGCCCTTACAACAAAATCTTGAAGCCATACGTCAGTTTCGCCACTCTTACTCTGCCCACTCCGCCCAATAGCATCGCAACGTTTTGAGCCAACAATCATGGCGGAAACGAAAGTAGCCAATCAGACGATGGCAGAAACGAGAGTATCCAATCAGACGTGCCGATCCTCGGCTGTTTTTTGGGTTCACTGATTTAATAGGATGAAGGTACGTACGAGCAAGATCCTCTATTTTATAACATCCTTGAGTAAATCCGTGATTAACACTCATTTGTTTTCAAAACTTGCTAGTTCAAATTAGCGTTGCCAGGCTGACAGCTCGGAATTATTCCAAAACCTGATCGAAATTATGCTAGATTCGGTCAAATTATGCTAGATCCTCATAACTACTAATTCAGGAGTTTAAAAAAAACGAAGTTGAGATACGATAACGTAACTTAAAATACGCAGAACGCAAGAATGCGTAGATAGAACTCAATAATTCACGCACCAAAGCTTTAACTCAACTAAACTAGTGCAGTCGTTGCCCGACTCAATGGCATATAGATCGTATAAATGAATGCAAAGTGTTTGTTTACATATTTTGAAAGAAAATTACCTAGCAGCATAAGCGGAGTTGGGAATTGTCTGCTGGGGGGGTGGGGGCAAATTTTTGGTCGGTCTCGGACCTTTCATTTCAGGAATAAAGATGGTCATGAAGTCAGAAATAAAAATGGTGAAGTTGTCAAAAAGTTGGGGGGAGAATATCTCCCATAGCTTCGACCATGCATCGCAGTTAAAGGATTAGAAAACCCTGGGTGGAGCCACAAAAAAAAGCCCAAAGCCGTTTTTAACTTACTTCGGAAAATAAGACTGTCTGTATGGTTTACCGACTATATGAATCGATGGAAGAGTATACATTTCTGTCGTTCTTTTTCTCCCCACGACCAACTTCTTTCTCATCTTCAGGTTTTACGGCTTTTTGATGAACTTGCTGAAATTATGCTAGATTTGGGCAGGATGCTAAAAGCAAGATGCTAGATTCTAAAGAAATGCAAATTATGCTAGATCTGGCAACGCTGGTTCAAATACTTGCGCCTGGCGCTGCATACTACAGGTAATAGAATGACGTGTAAGGCTGCGCCTTCATTACTTCCGAATGCGATTGCGAATGCGAATCAAGTTGCAATGTCTCTTTCAACGCTTCAATGTGAAATAGTTTTGCTTCAAAATTCGTACCTTAAAGTCTTGAGAGCACGAACAAGACGAATGCGGATAAATGACATATTTTGCACATTCAAAGGATAAATGGCATTTCCTTTGTATGCAAAATAGACTGAATGTCGCTCCCTTTATTATTATGCTTTCGTGGTAACCGCTACTATTTTCACTTTAAAATAAATTAACTACATAAAATTAGAGATTACAAAATCAATCTACTTTCTAAGAAACTTTTCTCCATGTGTAAAAGAAACCCGTTTTTGCTATTTCAAACATATTTATCAATAATTACGTATATTCCTAAAATCATTATTTAAGGAAGAAAAATAAAATATAAATTGAATAAAAAGTTTTGGTTCATGTATTAATTAAATCTTCATATTTTAAAGACAAAACAAAGAAAAATATACATACCTTCCACGCCAAGTTCCTTGCTTACATCTGCCCATAATTTGTTCACGACGTGTCGTTTGTGATAATCTGGATAATCTTGGTTCCACAATGCAACTTTATCAAAAGCACAATTTATTAAACCATGAACACCTACTTCCATCTTAATTTTTATTTTATCTCCGCACCTTGTAACGTCGTCTGCTTTCACCTAAAACAAACTTTATTTCTCTCGTAGCGCTCAATTCCTCTGCAGACAACTCTCCTTCGCACGTATTCGGACGAACAATCCCAACAGGTTGGAATATTCGCATCTCTTCGTCAATTTCCGCAATTTGCTGGTCGGAAGTAGTCGAGGCCTCTCCAATTTATTTACACGTGCTGGGAAATTCGCATTCGCAATCGCATTCGAAAGTAATAGAGGCGCGGCCTAAAAGACGTCCACATTTAGTTCGGATTCCACGTTAATCAGTAGGTCCACGCCTCGCTGCTAAAAGGGACGTTAAGCTCAATATCAACTCAACAATATATATATACGCCTTGAGCACGGGAGAGCATGGTTCGATTTCCGCTGGGAGCTCATGTAGTTGTTATACCACTTTAAACTGTAACCCATGTCTCAAATGGGCACACATATATAGGCTTTTCAAGCTATGTCTTTGGTACACTTATGTTCTTACTTGGGAGCCGTCGAAAATTTCGGAATACAGAGTCCCGTAGACCGAAAAGTAAGAAGCATGGGTACAGCATAAAACTGCCATGGAAAAAGCTTTTTAGGCTATGTTAATCCTTATATATAATGTACCTAGCTTGGCCAAGTTACGATGGAGGAAATGCAATCACCTTCAATATTCTAATAGAAAATATTCTCCAGATATTATTATCCTCCTCTCCTGCAGAATGAAAACGCAATATCATTTACATATAAACACAATCATATTTTGTGTAATATAACAAACACTGGCAGTTAGAATCCAGTGTTTTTTTGTTTTTCAGAAATCCTTCCGAGGGATAGATTCCATCTCCCCCTCCCCCAAGGACTAAAATAAATAAACACTAAGATTACTTGTTATTTTTGTACAAGGGACGCAATTAAAGTCCCAGTTCAGCACATTCACACATACTTTGAGCCTGGAAGAAAACCTGTTAGTATTGTCTCGAGGTTTCTCATGTGGTCTCACATACATAAAGTACAAGAGTGTAGAACATCATATGCCATCGTTAATGGAAATTTTTCCTGAAATTAGGAATTGGTATACGGATAAAATTAAAGGATGGAACATGTTTAGAGGACTTGCACGTGACATCCAACTATAGTTCTCAACAAATGTGTTACAGATAAAAATGTCTGTATTGATTCTACTTTCTGGTACTTACGTTTTATTTATTTATGTTCCTCAAATTCATTGGGAAGCAAGTAAAAACTGTGCCTGTGTGCGTGACAAACCGTAAATGTACCGTATAATTAAGGGATTTTTTAACTTTCTTAAAATAAAAACTACAATTTTAGTCCATCTCATATTTGCTAACAAAAGGAGGTAGCGGACCAAAGATAGCTGCTGTTTATTAAAGGTCGTTAACAGCAGGCGTTTCATTCAGTCAGAGGAAAAAAAAAGAATAATTGGAAGTTTCTATATTCGTTCGAACTGCAATATACTTCTTCCTATTATTTTAAGAACCATTTCCTTGCCATTTGTCTGCATCAGAAAGGAAACGCCAAAAATCACTAGAATATGCAGATTTATCCGAAGTAGCACTATTTCACTAGTTCAATAGCAAATCACTAAATCTAGTACGAAATTATTAAATGTGGCATCCCTGCTTTTGACCACATGTTCATAAACATTTTTTCATGTTTCGATGAGTAGATTCACCTCCCAAACGCTGTAAACAGTGCACGCGAACACCCTGTATATATATATATATATATATATATATATATATATATATATATATATATATATATATATATATATATATATTAGAGATCTGCAAGAGCCGAATGTTTCAGCCCGAACCTAATCCGGCTCGAATGTAGCTAGGCCCGACCCAGCCCAATGCAGGCTCTGAAGTTTTTGTCCGAAGCCTGGCCCGGCCCAAATTAATAGTGAAGCCAACTCGCCCACGCCCGGCCGGTCACTAGGGTGAACAATTAATTCTCTAGATAGAAAAAGTTGAGCCGCTAAGCAATACAAACTGTAAACGTTGCATTGGTTGTAATACCTTTCACTCCTCGTTAGTTTAATTGCAATTATCATTTAACTAAAGTCAATAATTATTAAAGAACTACAAATAATCGCCCGAACCCAGCCCTACTTGAAGCGCCCGCCCGCCCAAGCCCAGCCTGGGCTAAGGAAACAGCTGAGCTGGACCGCCTGAGCCAGACCCGTGCAGTGCACTAATATATATAGAGGAAAGTAGCCATATCCCGCACCCCAGTTTGTTTTTCAGTCGTATAATTGGCAGAATTAGAATTTGTCATTTTTAAGTATTCAATATAAAAAGTTAAACAAGTTTCTTATGTTCAGTTGGCAGTAGAAAATTGATAAGTCTAACGTGGTTGAAGCTATAAAGGTTTTTCTGAAACCTATCAAATTCATGAGTCTGAAAAAAGGTAGCCTAAATCAGCATCCTCGTATATTACTAGCAGTGAGTTACCTAAAAATTACCAAATAAACTGAAGAAAATTAAATATGACCAGATAATGACGTACCATGACTTTATTTCAGAAAATATAAACAATTTGACTGATAAAACATATAAATGTTGAAGAAATATAAACATTTTTATTTTCATTGTATGTATGCGCTTCTTGCGTAAACGTTCAATATAATTATGAAAACTATTCAATAAACAAACAAAAAGCACCAATCACAATCATCGGCAAACGTCACATATGTAATCGCCTTTGTCAGCTCCAATACATTCAACATGTGCCCAGTCTGAACACATGAGATGCATAACTCACATTTCATCATTGTCTGAACAGAACATACATGAATCGTCATTTTCTGGTGAAGCAGTGTATTCAATGAGAATTTCAAATGTTGAAAAGATAGCTGAATTCTGAGATACTGAGCTTTCTTTCATCACATTTCCTGCGATCTCACAGCAGTTATGGCCTCAGTCATATTTTCTTTTGGGCAATTATGATTATAGTGCGTGGTTTTCTTTCCGTTTCCCTAATTAAGGCAGCTTCTTTTCGGCGCTGCAACAATGAAAAACTTCCCCAGAACTCGAGCAACTCTATTTCATATACGACTATAGCCAATAAAGATTAGAAACTATAGGGTCTACTAATGACACATATGCCATTAAAGAGGGTGCCGGTTTAGGACTCCAAAGGGGGTGCCGGATTAGGGTTTCAGCACATGGCGGAAACAAACGTAATAGTTTCGCAATTAAAGCTTATAATGCATTACTAAACACGTATTTACTTACGTACTTTGTAGTTCCTTAATTAGCTACTATGATGAAAATTTTGCCTACCCATACTCCTTTATCGTGAAACTTCAGATTTCTGTGACACTACCAAAACTTGCAAGTCACTCAAATCACAATGCCTACTGATTCTTAGCCCCCAAACTTTGTAGGATGTAACTTCACCTTAGGTATAACAAGGAATATGTACTTTTATTGTAAGAGAAGCATATATTATGAGAATAATGTAAAAGTATTTCTTTGATATATAATAAAATACTATTAGCTAAAAGCACAAACTATATTTCATAAACATGATAGTAAACAGTTTCTATTCATTTTAATATCTGTTTTAACTTTTTTAATTAAACATTAGATAAAATATTCTGAAAATAATTCTAAAATATTGTATGAAAATATTTTATTTAACCCTAGGAAGTCCAAGGGAGGGGCTTCTCGAGCCCACTCGTTTGTATTTCTTGAAAAAAACCCCGTCGTAAGTCTTGATGAAAATATTGAGAATTTTATTTATTGTGTATTATTACTTCTTTGATAAATCCACATCATTAATGTGCATTTTTATTTAGTAATTTGTAAGTTAAAAATTATTTCAAAGTAGTGGGTTCATCGAACCCCCTCCTAGGTCTTCCATGTGACATATATTCTACAAGTATATTTTCTGAAAAACCCCGTCGTAAGTCTTGATGAAAATATTGAGAATTTTATTTATTGCGTATTATTACTTCTTTGATAAATCCACATCATTAATGTGCATTTTTATTTAGTAACTTGTAAGTTAAAAATTATCTCAAAGTAGTGGTTTCATCGAACCCCCTCATAGGTCTTCCATGTGACATAATTTCTACAAGTATATTTTCTGAAAACCTCCGTCGTAAGTCTTGATTAAAATATTGAAAATTTTATTTGTTGTCTATTATTACTTCTTTGATAAATCCACATCATTAATGTGCGTTAATATTTAGTAACTTGTAAATTAAAAATTATTTCTAAGTAGTGGGCTCATCGAACCCCCTCCTTGGACTTTCATGACATATTTTCAACAAATATATTTCCTGAACTTAGATTTTTTCGTTTGTATATAACAAGGATTATGTTCTTATGTTGGGAAATAACATATCAGCCACGAGTAAGTTCTGAACGCTTATTCTATATTCATTTCTTGTTAGATGGCACCATGTGAGTTATAGTATGTTATACTGTGGGTTCGAGGAACCCCTTTCCCCTTGGAACTACTTGAGACAAAAAAATTCTTGGACTTCCTACGGTAAAGTTACAGGAGAAGGTAACAAAAACATTTCCATACAAAATTAATAGATGTTTTAAAAATATTTCTGGAAAATATTTCTCATATTAGGAACGAATTTATTTTTAAAATATTCGAAACATTTTTAAAATTATATTTCATACGTTTTGTCGTAACAATAGAAAAGATTGCAAGTAACACGTTGGAAAACATTTGTAAAATCTATGGAATATATTCCCTATTGTGTTTTTTATATCATGTATGTAAAACATTTTCAGTATTACTTTGAAAACATTTTCTCTCTGAACATTGAAAACATATTGCATTACATTCAACACAATTGTAGAATTTGTGAAAATTTTCCTTAGATTATTTTTCTTCTAACGTTTTAAAAATATACTTATTGTACTACATAAAATGTTTTCCAAACATTTTTTACAAATTTTTCCGGTAAGTATTTGGGATATTTCTCAGATATAACAAGAAATATATTTTCTCCAGTAACGGAAGAGTATATTCTGAAAACAATGTAAAAATATTTCTATAATATATCAGAAAATGTTGTTCACTAAAACCAAAATATTTTCCAAAACATAACGGAAAACATTTTCTATTCATTTTTAATATGTTTGCTTTTCCCTCTTTTAGTTTTATATTCAAAATCCGATAAAATATTCTGGAAATAAGACTAAAATATTGTACGAAAATATTCAATTTAGGTTATAACAGAAGGTTACCAAAATACTTTTGTTAAAATTAAGTAACAATTTCAAAACATTTCTGAAAAATATTTCTTATATTACGAAAGAATTTATTTTTAAAATATTTTAAACGTTTTAGAAAATATATAACAAATAAAACACCAGAGCAGAGCAGAATGAAATATATTAAAAACTATACTTACAATGTGTTACAGTTTCAAGGACCTAACGTCCTCTTCATCAGACACAAACACTCTGTAAATGTAACACATTGTAAGTATAGTTTTTAATATATTTCATTCTGCTCTGGTCAGAACAGTGTTTTATTTGTTACTCTACTTATCCAGAGCCATGGAGTTTGTTCAAAAAATATATATTCAATATTTTTTTTTTTTTTTGTAAAAATAGAAAATATTGCATATAACCTATTAGAAAACACTTTTCAAATATATGGAATATATTTCCTTTCATTGTTTTCCATATCATATATTGAAAACATTTTTATTATCATTTCGAAAATATTTTCCTTATCAACAGTGAAAACATATTAGATTACATCCAATAAAATATTTCTAATACATTTTGTGAATATTTTCCTGGATATACTTTCCGACTAGCATTCTCAAAATGTACTTTCGGTAATTTCTAAAATGTTTTCTAAACATTTTTGGGGAAATATTTTCCAGAAATATTCGGAATACATTAGGGAAACCAGCATGGAAATCTCCAGAGGAAAACCTTTTGGAAACCAAGGAAAACATTTTCTTTTGTTTGAGAAAATATTCCTTGCTGTGTTGGCAGGTACGGATGCTGGCCAACAGTGACGTTCTGAGTATTAAGTATAGTGAATTTGTAATCAAATGCTCTAGAAAGACATATGAAGTGTCGGTAGAGCACGACAGATGAAGCAGGGAGATACACACGTGTGGAAACACTTAACGAAAGATGCCCAGAAATGCACTCGTACTCGTTAAACGTGAGTTCAAAGCGTCGGAAATGTAAGGATTAGCGTCAAGAACATGAAAGCCATTGCCAATTCACCAATAATATTCCCTCAAACCGATGCAATATGATGTGAACAGTTGCATACCAATAGGGATGCTACAAATAAGGCCAAGTTGAAATTATGCAAGGGGACTCACTGAGAAACTGGGTAAACTACATGAATGTCACTAGTGGGCTCGCATGACCGATATTGAAATGTGGCCAATATGTGTGTTGATACAGACATGGGCTATCTATGTGTTTAGTCATTTCCATTGTGAACCCAGTAGTAATGTAACGGCTAGAGTTCTGTGTTTGACAACGCAACGTTGATATATCAAGCTGGAAATGCAGTGAAATACCGTTATTTTTTGTTGGTACATTACACACTCTTTCTATAATTTACAATGCTAAACACAGATGGCAACGTCATTTCTGGGAAACAATGCTGGACAACGTCATTTCAAGAAGGAGAAGTGTGCCAAATCAGGTGCCCCATATTTTGTTTTCGTTTTGTGTGGTGATTGTACAGACGAATGCTGGTCCAAAGTGCAGTGAACAGAAAACCACGTTTAAAATATACTACCAAAATATACAAAGCATTAAAAACAAACTTACGGATAGTGCTATTAATATTAGTTAGTTGCTGGAATATGACTGGTTAGTGGTGAGTGAATTATAGATGAAAGATTCGGAAAAGAACAGTGAAATGCCTTTTTACAATCAATTCTCTATATAGAAGAACGACCGCAAGACCAGAGAGGGCGGAGCGTTAGTGCAAAATTACAAAGATGGAGCAGCAGAGGCAGAATGATCTCGTACATGAGCGTGAAATCATTTGAGCGCGGGCAAGTCTGTGCAAGAACACAAACTCCAACCGGTGTTTCTGCAGACCACATAGAAATAGTCATCGAAATATACTTGAAACATGCCATGAATCACTTTCAAATAACGTCACAAGGTAAGAAAGTTGCTCATTTTGGTGACTGTAACCTGAGACAACGGGCAGAGTGTTAGTGTGAACTACAAAGATGGAGCAGCAGAGGCAGAATGATCTCGTACATGAGCGTGAAATCATTTGAGCCCGGGCAAGTCTGTGCAAGAACACAAACTTCAACCGGTGTTTCTGCAGATCACATAAAAACAGTCATCGAAGTTTACTTGAAACTTTCAAATAACGTCACAAGGTAAGAAAGTTGTTCATTTTGGTGACTATAACTTGGGATAAGAATGGATCGACAGTAAACATGTGATAGCATCAGAGACAAATGAGACCCGTTCGTCGACTATTCCATTGAGGGACTCGATTTGGGATAGTACAATATGCATAAAGCGCGTAAAAATATCAGCTTTGAGTATGTCCTCTGTACTTTTTCGACAAAATCTATCATCTCATATAAAAAGTTACATCTCTTAGACCACGAGTCTCTAGAAGTGATCTACCGCGTACCCTCTCATACTCAATCCCCAAAAGCCAGCAATCCAACTAAAAAGGAAAGGTTCTATCTGAATGGGGGAAGGAACTTGCGGTGAAATTTGTAAAGTTCTATAGATCTTACCGTGGACACTTTTACTAGAAAGAACAATGTACGAGGCACTGGATTCCTTTGCCGATTTTCATAAAACAGTAAAAGATTTTGCACTGTTCATAAATTAAAAATTATGAAATTTCCGATATGGCACGTCAAAGAAGCTCGAGACACATTCCGAAATAAGAAAAAGACTTGCGATGTGTATTTCCAAATGAATATATATTGAGATATATATTTTTTTTTAATATAAGACATCACACGAAAAAGCTATTGAGCTGTAAATACCTATTATATTTTAAAAATTCAGACATCAGCATCAACAACACTAAACCATAATGGTTTCTTATCAGATCTAGGTCTAAACTTCTAGCACACATCCTCTAATGTAAAATGCTGTATTAAGTGCAAAAGATGAGGAGAGAACAAAATTTTAATGAATAGTTTTTTAACAAATTCTAAAAAGCACAATGAACGTACCTCTCTTTTTAATTCGTTACCTCATTTATCTATTTATCTATATCAGTCCTACGGAGGATCAGTTACTCTTATTTTCCCTCCGGCCGCAGAGAGCCTCTCCCGCGGACAATAGAAGCTAGACCTTTCTTAGTTCGACAGCATCTATTACTTCTTTTACACTTTCGCTCATTTTTAATAAATGTTTCAGGGAAAGCTGTTTTCCCTCTTCTTGGAAAACAGCCCGCGTCTCCCATTTATAAATCTGGATTGAAAAATCACATGTATCCTAAAGCAACATCTTGCTTCTCTCACACACCTAGATCGTCTGCTCTGAAAATTATCAAAGACAGAGTTTTCAAATTCACCTCTCCCTATCTTAACACAGCTCAACATGGTTTCATGTCTATAGCTTTTGCCTCACTAACATATTTAATCACGCTGTACATAGTGTTTCCAACAATGCAAAACTTGGCGCAATCTATTTCGGTTTATCTAGTGCCTTCAATTCCATTAACCATTCTTATCTAACTTACAAAATTCCCAATACATTCTGTATTCATGGGCCACTTATATCATTGGTGAATAGCTACTTGAAGGTCGCACTAGAGTCGTCTTGGTAAGATCGATTTCTAACTCTAACATCCGGAGAAGCACACGGAAGCGTAATTCAAACACTCGTATTGATATTGGACATGAATGACTCGACTAGATGCTACAACTCAAATTTTAAGAGAATGGTCTTATTTCCAGAAGACTGCAAAATCTTCAGAGAAGTATACACAATAGTGGACCCCGAGCTGCTTTAAAGCGACATTGATAATATTTCTTCCGGGTGTAACACATGGCTTCTAAAAGTTCATCCCGATAAGAGTAAATGCGTAACATTAGCCGTAAAGAAATATATTTACATACTTCATACAACATAAACGATTTAGCTATCTCAAGAATCAATACTCATAAGGATCTCAGAGTTACTTTTGACCCAACACTAACATTTACAGAACATGCAAACACTTTCACTAAGCATTCAATGCGTCTTCTAACACCTCTGAACACATTAACATAATTACGGAACATCTCATACTTAGCAACTTTCTACAGAGCAATACTCTTACAAAAAATTTCATATTATTCGTCTATCTGGAAATTGGTAGCTCCTACGAACTTATTTATTATTTATTTATTTATTTATTTATTTATTTATGACTTCTTTTACGTGGCAAAATTAAGGCTCTGCAGCCTTCTCCGAGCACTTAACCACGTGCATACATTATGTATTTTTTTTTAAAAAAAGCACCAATATATAGAAAATATTAACAATTACAATAAGAAAAGTACTGAACCACATAAAAAAAGAATATACTACTTAAAATAAAAAATGGTTAAACACTTCAAAAACAAAAATTGAAAATAATATACAATAGAGGAAACAAAAATAACATGGAGAAAACCTAAATTGCATATTGCCTATAGCGGTAAAAGAAGTATGAATATATAAGCTGTACAAATTAGCATAGGTTACCTATTGGTTATGTGTTCATATGTGGGTTATTAATAGTCTGGTAAAACGAAGATGCCTCATGTGCTACCAGTATCCTTATCTTTACTTAAGAGAAGGGAATTTACAGATTTTTTAAATTTGGCAACTGTGGAAACGTTGTGTATTAATTGAGGTAAACTGTTCCAGAGGCGTGTAGTACTTACTGTGAAGGATTTTGAGTATGAATCAGAATTGTGACTGGGTAAGGAGAGCAAGAAATTATTTTGTGAGCTTGTGCTTCTAGTATGAAATTCAGATAAATATAAAAATCTACGGGCTAGATACGATGGTTCTGACGTAGTCAGTATTTTGTACAATAGGGTAAGATTATGTAAATTTCTTCTTCCAGCTACCGTCAGCCATGACAGTGTTTTATAAAAAGATGTGAGATGTTCCCTGTAAGTATATTGGAAATAAATCTAATGCAGGCATTTTGGACTCTTTGCAAGCGCTTAGATTGATTTTCTGTTAGATCAGAATAGACTGAGTCGCAATGACCGGTCAAGATGTGGGAACACCAGTACCTTGACAAGTTTGATCTTCAAAGATATTGGTAAGAAATTTCTTAGTCGATTTAACGTATGCAGGGCACCAAATGCTCTCTTACAAACTCCATTTATTTGATCTGACCAGGAGAGATGTTGATTTAGTATGACTCTCAAATTTTTGACAGTTGTAGAGAATGGAATAACAGTATTGGACAATTTTATATTTGGGAGCTGATAGATATTAATAGAAGAAAGAATTCTTGGGGAGCCAATTAAGATGCACTGCAATTTTGTTGCATTTAATTTTAACCCATGAGCCGTAGGCCAGTCACTGATTTTGTTTAACTCGGTATTTATTTTCTCAATCGCATTATTAATATCTTGTTGGGGAAAAGAAGCATATAACTGAAAATCATCAGCGTAAATGTGGTATTTAGAATATGTGAGAATTTTAGGGAGATCATTAATGTAAAGGGCAAAGAGAAGGGGACCTAGTACGCTACCCTGCGGCACTCCACTGTTGATACAATGCCATGTCGATATGTGATCCTGATTGATCACTACTCTTTGTTTACGTTCGTGAAGGTAAGAATGAAACCATTTAACCACTGGTTCAGAAAAATTAAACACTAATGATAATTTCTGAAGTAATATGTCAAAATCAATCGTTTGAAATGCCTTACTATAGTCAAGTAGAGTAAGGAGCGTCAGTTTTCTGTTATCAATAGCCCATCTTATATCCTCCGTTACGTTTACTAGTGCAGTGCATGTGCTGTGATTACTTCGAAAACCAGATTGAACTTATATCGCATTAAATTTGTTCCAAGTTTAATGCTTGCAATTGTACGAATTAGTTTGCCTCACTCAAGTGCGATGACAAAACGCAAATTATTACGAACACTAAATATTCAACTCTCTAAAACTCGTCATAAAATCGTTGACCTCAAATATCTGTATCACTTACATATGGTAACCTCTGGTCCGAAACGCTAATCTCAAAATTTCACTTCCAAATTCTCTTCAGAGATACATGTAGCACATTCTTTTTTCATATAATACGTCATAGACATTCAATACTTCAACTTTCTTGGTTCAACAGGTTTCCTAAACTATAAAGCGAAATCCTGCATACACCCATACACTTCTTTAATTTTGAAGGAGCATATAACTCTGCACTACGACGTAATTTTAGTCGATAAACATTAGTCAGCTACTGTGAATAATTCTTATTAATCACATATTATTATTATTGTTATAGCTACTATGATTACTATTACTATTATTAGTGCATTATGCTATCATCTCTAAAATTTGTGAACTTCGACAAAATATCATGCAACACTCTTAGCACGTAGAAAGTTTGTCATCCGTGTTTTAACTTTTGTCTTAAGGAACGTGATATATACGAATTTTGTCGCACACATTGAACAAGTAAGATAAGGAATAATATGTCTCTCCGAGACTAAACGTAAACTAAATCATTCTTCATAATTTTCACACGTACAATCCCTCACATCTGTATTAATAAACCTGTTGCCAAATATGAACTCTAATGAAATCCACTCTACCCATTTAGAACGCTTTAGTTTCTTCATTCCTATAATACTTTTCATTGTGTATTTTATAATGTTCTTTGCAAAATGTATGTTTCGTATTCATCTTCTTTTCACGTGAAGCTTGCTGTATGTAAGATTTTTATCTGTCAGTTAAATGTCTTGGAGAATTTGAACGTAGAGCAAATATTTTTCCGCACTCAACGCATGTGTCAAAATTTTCACTTATGTATATTAAAATTTGTGTCACCAAATTTGATGCGAAACGAATTTCTAGTACGAAAAAATTTTACATCTGTGTAGTTATATGTCTTCCCATCCTTGAAAGCTAACTAAATTCTTTCCTGCACTCTCGGCTCCTATGAGAAATTTCAACTGTGTGTATCAAGATATTTAGCCGAACTTGAAACTAGACTAAACCGCTTTCCAACTTCATTGCACTTGTGAGGTTTTTGTGCTATGTAAATTAATTTGTTTCCCCAAAGCTGAAAGTACCGGAAACTCCTCTTCACACTACTGACGTTTGTGACGTTTTTGCACTGTGTGGATAAAGCTGTGTTTTGCCAAAGGCGAACGCTCACTAAACCCTTTTCAGCACTCGTGACATGTGTGAACTCTTTCACCTATGTGAAATAACAAGGTGAACTTTGTGAAATAACAAGGTGTTTGACAAGTGTGAACTTTGACGAAATCCCTCACTACAGTCTTGGCACATATGACGCTTCTCGCCTGTGTGAATTAACACGTTTAACCAAACTTGAACGTACATTAAACACCTTCTTATACTCTTTGAATGTGTGACTTTTTTTTCTCCTCAGTGGGTTAACATGTATCTTGCCAAACCAGAACGTAGAGTAAAACCCCTTCCACACTCTTCGCAAATATGTTTTTTGTTTCCCTTGTGGATTAAGATATGTTTAGCCAGACTTGAACGTCGAGTATATTCCTTTCCACACTCTTCACATTTGTAAGGTTTTTCACTTGTGTGAACTACCATGTGACATGTCAAGTGTGAACGTTGACGAAATCCCTTACCACACTCTTGGCATGTAAAAGGCTTCTCGCCTGTGTGGATTAACATGTGTCTAACCAAACTTAAACATTCATTAAATCCCTTTAAACACTCTTTACATGTGTGACTCTTTTCCCCTGTGTGGATTGACAAATGTGTAGTCAGAGTTGAACGTGTATTAAATCCCTTACCACAGTCTGCGCACGTGTAAGGTTTTTCCCCTGTATGGATTAAACTGTGTCTTGCCAAGCTTGAACGTTCAATAAAGCCCTTTCCGCATTCCACGCATGTGTTTGGTTTTTCTCCTGAGTGAATTAGTTTGTGACTTGACAAGTGCGAACGTTCACTAAATCTCTTTCCACGCTCTTTGCAACTGTGAGGTTTTTCAACTTTGTGGATTACCATGTGTTTAGCCAAAACTGAACGTGATCTAAATCCCTTTCCACACGTTTCGCATGTGTGACTTCTTTCTCCTGTGTGGATTAACATGTGTGTAGTCAGACTTGAACGTGCACTGAATCCCTTTCCACACTCTACGCATGTGTGAGGTTTTTCACCTGTGTGAATTAAGATGTGCTTTGACAAGTTCCAACGTTGACTAAATCTCCTTCCACAGTCTTTGCAACTGTAAGGTTTTTCAACTTCGTGTATTAACATGTGTTTAGCCAAATTTGAACGTACCCAAAATCTTTTTCCACATTTTTCGCAGTTATGAATCTTTTCTCCTGTGTGAATTAACGAGTGTGTAATCAGATTTGAACGTACAGCAAATTCCTTTCCACACTCTTGACATCTGTGAGGTTTTACTCCTGTGTGGGTTAACATGTGTCTTGCCAAGCAGGAACGTTCTGAAAATGCCTTACCACAATGTTCGCACGTGTGAAACTTTTCACCACTGTGTATCCTCATATGCCTTACCAGGTTTGAACGATTACCAAATCCTTTTCCGCACAGGCATGTGTAAGGTTTTTTTCCTTTGTGGATTAAGATGTGATTTGACAAATGCAAACTTCGACTAAATCTCTTTCCGCATTCTTGGCATGTGTGAGGCTTTTCTTCTGTGCGGATTAACGGGTGTTTAGCCAAATTTGAACAGTCACAAAATCCCTTTCCACCCTCTTTGTGTGTGTGGGATTTTTCTCCTTTTCGGATGTGCAAAGCCAAACTTGAACGTACCCTATATCCCACACCACACTGTTCGTACCGGTGGGATTTCTCAGCTGTATGTATGAACTTATGACTTGATGAAGTTAAACTTTGAGTATTGCGTTTATCATTCTTTCGGTACGTATGACGCTTCTCATTTTTATGAGTTACCATATTACTTGATAAACGTGACAGAATAATTCCTTTGCCGAACTGCTTCGTACTATCAGATTTCTCATCTGAATGAGAAATGGCTTCCTTTAATATAATACGCGTATTCGCTTCTCTTTGAAGATCATATTTGTTGTAGCGCCTGTAACAAGTTTAATAAAAAGGAAACGTGAATTGAGTTAATTAATAAGTAACAACCAAAAATGAAAAAATGAAATGAAATCTTTAAGTTTTACGTCCCACAGTTATGCCGGTTAAGCTAAAGGAGACGGTGATGATGAGAGTTGACTGAAATGGCGGAATGAAGAAAGTGGGAGGAAACGGGAGAACCTCAAGAAAACCCATGAGCGCGGTGTTTGTCCACCACAAAGTTCACTTGGTGGGGGCTGGGATGGAACCCGGGACCCCAAGCACCAGAGATGAACGCTCTACCACTGAGCCACCCCAACTAAAAATAAAATCATTCGTTATATTTCAAGATAAAATTATATTTATGTTTGTTCTTTTACATGAAATATTGTAGAAATATGGATCCGAGAACGGTCGAGGTGTTTCCATATCTATCTATTCTCGAAAAAAAAAAGTGTAATTTTCTTTACTATATCCAACTGTGCAATTATTTATATATACGATATTAGAGTTCAGTACATGTGAACGTATATATATATCTTGTGCTATGGAATAAATATTTCATTATTATCAGTGAAAATAGAGATTCTTTAACACTAAAATATTGATATATCATTAATTTTTGTGTCACAAAACTCAACAATCTTGTTGCAATTGCCGCTACAAAAAAATGATGTTGACAAAGAAACAAAGGAAAGGTATAATACTGCACAAAATGTGTGATTTGAATCAGTACACCAATCTCTAGGTGTTTCTAAAATAGTCTGATACTTTGAGATACTAAACTGTAATACGTAATACAATCTTTGCGTCTATTGATATATAGCTACGCGGTTACATCTGATACATACTTAAGCCCTCTTATTAAGTACATACTTTTGAGAGGCGGCGAGTATCTAATTTCTTGTAATTTTTATCTGTTTATTTGAAATACGTGACATTATAAGTCCACGTTAACGTAATGTGGACAAGCAGTAGTAACTTCGTCACCATTAGGCTATAGCTACTGCTATTGTACGTTTGTGCTCAAAACATATAAACTTCTGATAACCTGGTGTAATTCCATTCGGAGAAAATAATTCTATACTCGGTTTGGAAACATGCTATTACTTTTATTTCAAACAATGCCCGCAAGTCTTATCAGCATCGTGAAACACTTTAGTCATTATTGTTTTTTAGACTAAAAGTTAAAATGCGTTTAAAGATAAATGCTACACGATGAATAGAAAAAATGCAAGAAATGTTATATGCATCACATTACACAAGAATGGTTATCATAAGGACGGGAAGAAAATTAAATTTTTACGTGAAAAATTAAATTTTGACGGGTCTTTCTCTTTAGATATTGGACAGTTTCACATTAGGTTTTTTACTTTTGAAAAACTGACGCGAGCATCAATGTTTTGGCGAATACAACATTCAAGAGAGAGAAGGTGAACAATCTGCATATCGCCCTATAAGAACCAGAGGAAAGTAACTCCATTTTCGTAGGCTTACAAGCCAGAAGACAAAAATATTGTTTTCTTAGAAAGATGTGAATTTAATACGATGGTAATTGAACTATATTACAACAGACGATAGACAAGAAGAACAGATGGCGTTACGTTCTGTTTACACCAAGGGGGATTTCAAAATTGTCCAAACATGAAGAAAATGAAAACCGCATATTTGAAGTTACGTTCCTTTGGTTTTCATGAGACAATAATATATCTCAGTGAACAAACTCGACATCTAGCTAATGTGGCATTAGCCACGGAAATGAGTAAATCGATTGAAATTAGATTTTACATTGCAGGTAGCTGGGCGTGTATTTTAGCTAAAAGACTTCTTTTCTTTCTTCGATACTGTCATTAGAATGAAGGTCCTACGAGAAAGAGAACATTTAAATTTTAGGCGAAAACCAATGTATCTGACGAGTGGATTAGAGTAGGTAGGTGAAATTTGTCTTATAAAATCTCTAATCAATACCAGTGAGCAAGTGATCAACGCCTTACGACATGAAAACGGACAATTTCCGTACATTTGTTTATATATTAATATAATATATGCTATAAAATTAATATGTAATGTACAGAACTCCATGATGTATTCTCTGATGCACTTAAGTGATCACAATTTTGCTAGCATACAAGTAATTTTAAGAAAACTACGTTTTCAAGAGAATATTGTGAAATTACCCTGTAAATCCATGTTACTTCAAATCAACTTATAGACATATATATGTTTTAACATATGCAACGTAAAGACAGCACAAAAGCTTGTAGTATACGACTTAAGAATTAACTAATGGGAAGGAAAGCATCTTCATCATTTCCTTTTCAAATAACGATATTATAGTTTTCGAACTTGCTTCTTTACTTATATGGAGCATTCTACTTCATGGGAAAAACATCGAGGAATCACTACTTCCTCCTCCGGAATTCACATTAATATTCCATGTTTCATTCCCGCGTTACTACAATACAATACTCAAAGGAGAAGACTATGTATGTCTTCACCAAGTATGTCTACGTTGTTTTAAGGGCCTTATACATAATATATCTTCTATATGTCTAATATTATATAATACTATATGCCTAATATTACCATGAACACTGGAAATTTATAAACCATTACAACATAAAAACTACAAACGTAATTTAAATTTAACCCGAGAAAGCCCATGCTAATTTTAACCTTGAAAGGCAAAAGAGGTGCCTCTGAGACTCCCTGTTGCATATACAAGCTACCCGAACTCACCGTGACCATTTGTATTTTCCGTCATTAATAAGAAAGGTTAGTCACTACTTTGTTATAAAATCATTTGTCAATGGTAATAAACAATGAACAGTATCAAATATTTACAAATGAGAAAACTTCAAGAGGAGCCTCAGTTGCACCCCTTTGGCTTTTACGTTAGTATAAAAAACGCTATTCTTTGTGAAGTAAAGTAAAAAAAAATGCTTAGGAAACGCAATCAGAGGGTGTGTTTCAAAGAGATAGAATAATTCTAGAGTGCAGGACACGGGACCAAAATATATATTAAGAATAATGGCATTAAAATTGACCAGGGTGCCTCCGAGGGACCAATTGAGTAGTGATGGGCAGTGGAGATATTCCCGGTGGGAAGGAGTTTTAAAAAATGGGAATATTTCCGAGTGTTTTCCCGGCCTATAAATTCCCGGGAAGAAATTTATTTCCATTTCTTTACTTTATCTTCCAAATTATAATAACCGTATGACTGATTACATTATTTTAATATATTATGATTTACTTCTAGGTTTAAAAGAATTTGGAGGTTAAAAAATTTTAAGTTCTTTGACTGCACTTTATATAAGTAATAACATGAATTTTAAGTTCCATTTTCACTTGCACTAAAAAGTAGAGTAATTGTTTAGTATTAGGAACCCAAAACTAGGAAAAACTAGTTGATAGTGGTGTTTAAGTAGTCAAGAAATATCGAACAAAAATTATTTTAAGGCAGTAAGTGACTTGTACAAACCGTAAAGATAAGTATAAGTAATTTATGTGAAAAAAGGAAGTCAATTTTTGATAACGAAGATAGAAAACAAAGTACCCTGCAGGGCTCTACCCCGTCTTCACCCGCTAACGCGCGCTCGGCAATGCTGTCTGAATTTGATGTTGCTAACGAGTAGAATAGGTACCTAACCGTGAGCGCACTTTTCCCCCTCCGCCCTAACTACCAAAAAAAATTACGAAGCTGCCACTGACCATAGTATTTTAACAAAGAAGAATAGCACAAAGTAGATTGAGTATTGTACACTGTGCATTGACTTTTAACACATTTAAAATGATAAAATCTTATAACATATAGTGCTGTCCTTGATTGAAAAATAGTTTTTTTGTGCGCATAGGACTTTCTGATATTATAACCATAAAGTTTTAATGATTAGAAAATACATTTACAATTTAAACAATCCTCATTACTACATAAAAACTTGGAGTTAATAAACATAATTCTATAACAATTTTGATTTTATTCATTCTGGTATATATGTAGTTTTCCATTTTTAATATTTTTTTAAAGATGATCATAGTGCTTTTCGTATCTGGATGGTAGTTTTAATAAAGCTTTTTCTTCTTCTTCTTGTGATGATAAAACAGCATAAATTTCTCCATTAATAATTACATAATCAAAAATATCTTGTAGCCCTTCTAAATGAGTACCTTTAACTATAGTATATTTAAAGTCTGGTTTATTTTTTTCTACATTCTATACATTTTTTAGCATTTGCACATCTTGGGTTTATTTTAAATTCTTTTTGACACATTAAACATGTTAAGGGTGGTAATGTTTCGTACAGACCTTCACGACAAAGAGAATCTTTTTCTATATATCTAAATTGAGCTTTATATTTTTCTTTCTTACATTTCTTCAAAATTTTAATTTTACTATTTTCTTCATGTGTTTTAGTCTTATTATGTTTTTCTATATCTAATAAGTATTTGTTACATGGTTCACAAAGCGTCTTGCTGATATTTGTAGAAATATATGTATATTTTTATATTTAAATTCATTTTTATATAGCCTGGGAAAACTTTATATTTATATCCATAAAGTTATACTTATACCTAACTTGCATCTAAAACTACATCTCTTCTATTTTATAATGTCCCCATGGTAGAGTAGTTATTCCATTCTTTAAAACACATCTTTCATCGTCCACACAACTTAAAGCTAATTTATTTACTTCTAGAATGTACAAATCATGCTTATAACTTCTGATTAAATTCATCTTCTTATAATATTCATTTTGGTTGAACAAACAGTCTTTGTAATCGTTAAATGAAAGTTCTTTATTTATAACATTTTTCTTAACTCCGTTTGCTTTTTTACAATATTTATCCTTTTCGAACTTGATTGAATACATTTTCGATCTTAAACCAACAAATTCTTCGATGATGGTTCCTTTAGGTTCATCTTTCATCTTACCAAGTATTTTCTTATTCACCTGTGGCATCTTATATCTATTATCTTTAGGGTAATCACTCGTATCAAAGTAATCAATATAATTTTTCATGTCCTCATACACATCTTCTGTTCGGATATAGTATATATAATTATCAGTGCCTGTAAAACACACTTCTAATCTGTCTTGGTATTTTGACTTCATCACATTATAATGAAAGTTGTACATTAAATATTTTGATTAAGATACTCATTCCAACATATATTGGTTAATTGAAAGTTAATTTTGTTTTATTCATTATGATTGCACATAGATTCTCAGTATACATAATTCTATCTTTAAAATTTGGTTTAGCAATTAGTTTTTCTACTCTTCTTGGGTTACATTCTATTTTTATAGGTTTACATCTCTTTCTAATATTTTCCATAATCTATCCAAAAAGTGAATTGTTCATTAGCTTATAGAAGTCTTTCTCAAAGTCATTTGTTGCTCTAGTTCTCAACTGCGTGTTTAAATCTATGTAATTCTTTAACCAATCTGATTGCTCAAACTCTATTACACGATGAATTTTCTTAAGTTTTTATCCAAGTGATAAACATTGTTTTAAGTTTCGATAGTGAATTATATATTTTTCCTTATCGTATAGGGTTGTTAAGAGTTTTGATTGTTTTGCACCAGGTGGACACATGTTTTAAGGTGCTAATGGGTAGTCTTTGGTAGTCTTTGTGATAGTCATGTGATTCTTTAGAATATTCAACATCAACTTCTAATATGTAACCAGTACCAGAATCATCAGATATATTTGTGAAATCTATTTCTCTTATCTCGCCTTCACTTAACCATCTAAATCCCTTAAATGGTAAGTATTGACTCATTGCCCACCCATACAAGTTGTTAGCATCCAAGTACATCAAGCAAAAATATTCTTTATTTCCATCGTAACCTTTCATATACTTGTTTGCTTTTACATATCTTTTACTACATTGCGAAATTCCACCTCTTATACCTTTCTCTATCATCAGTACCATATCGTAATCAGTTAGTAACTCTTGTTTTATATTTGTCATCTTTAACATTGCATCCCAAGCTAAACATGGTGCTGTCATATACCAAACTGGATCAAGACCATAAGCTTTAAGGCATGTTTCGCTAAAGTTCTCAAACACATCTGCTAATAACAACACATCAGTTTTTAGATATAGGTCATGATACTGTCCGAGATTCTTAATTCTGTTTTCCACTTTCTTTGCATGCTTATAATCCTCATCACTTATATGTGTTTTGTTAAACTTGTTAAAAAATGCTTTCTTTGGAGGTAATTTTCTTTAAACTTATTCCAATCACCAACATAATCGTACGGGTTAACACCTTTTCTTGTTACAAGGTTAAATTGTTCTTCATTAGGGTAGAAGTGTTGTGAGTGAGTCATTTGTTCCCTCGTTAGGTTTGATGATAATTTATCTAAACTACATGCCATAAATCTAAATGAATCTACGAATTTTAATTTGATAGTTCCAACTCTTTTAATGAATGATATGTAACGTTGTTCGTTATTAGGTATTAATTCTATTTGTTCTTTATTACATCCTAGTTCTGTTATAAACAAGTGAGAGTCATATCCAGATAAGTTATGTATAATCACTGGTACAAACTTAGGTATTCTAACTTTTAAATTACAGTTGTTACATAATGCGGCTACAAACTCTCCTGTTATACGATCGTGATGTTTAACTTTGTAGTTTTCTGGTGTATATTTTACTTTACAGTAAGAGAAAGACTTGGATTTGTTGAAATCTTTTATCTGTTTACGTGTTAATGGTAATTCATTATTTTGTCTATATATGTTTGATATTTCTTTATCTTCTTTCTTTAACATTCTTATGAACTTCTTAGCTGCATCTTTACCTCTATACACAACAGGGTCTCTTTTACTTCCATAACTTTTTACAATATAGTAAGAGAATCCAGATGGCTTGTGCTGCTGATATTTTTTGGTATATGCTTCATCTTCTGGATAACATTCTTTACATTCCACAACCTTATGTAACAGGCATTCAAAATCAGCGAAAATCACGAATGGTAACTTCATTGTACAGGCATTTCTATCTTAACAGCTTCGTGAGTAGAACAATCTTTTTCGTGTTTATCTAATGCACTTTGCGAGTAAAAGTATAACAAGCATCTATCACATAAGTATTTTCGAGCTCTCCATTTGGCTATTTGACTACTTACTAATCTACTTAGGTCTTTAATCCAACAATAGTGTGTTTTATTTTATTCTTTTATATATAATAAATTCACATGGGTGTCTTTTTTGTTTTTAGTATGATATAAAACGTACACTATATATTTCCCATCATCATCATATGTATAAACGTTAAATGATATATCGAGTCGTCTTTCAATTTTTGGGATGGCAGTTAGTTTTACAGGATAATTGATGCCTTTTAATTTTTTTTCTAAGTCTATAACAACATGCTTGTACTTTGGTGGTCGTTGTGGGTCTTTTTCAAAAGGATGTAATGCAGAAGCAATTGAATACAAGAAACATTTTTCATCTTTGTTCTTTACATTGATAACAGCCCGTTTTCTTTTGGTTTCATTTGGCAGTTCTATGTATGATGATCCTCTATATGGTGCATATTTATTAAGAGCTAATTCTAGATAGTTTATATTTGTAAGAGCCAATCCAGAACCTCTAGCTTGGAACTCATCCATTCTTGTTCTTAATATTTCTTTAGCATCACTTATGAACTCTTTTAGATTGGTTGATTGAAATCTCTCTTCGTTATTAATGTTGAAGTAAATGTTTTGAATTTCTTTACCTTTCTTATATTGACAGCTTATTAGGAGATTAGCTATTAACGATCCATATTTTTGTAAGCTGATGTTCAATCTATTTACTAAAGCCTTTGGTGTTGAATTGATATATTGTTCTAGAGGATCATGCTCTTTATAAGTTGTTGTAAATCTCCATGTTTCTAATCTTGATTTGAATGCCGAGTTTTTAAGTTTTACGTTAATTGGCTGTGAGTCAGTATTTACTTTTGGTTCTTCAAATACGACTTTTTTAAATGGGAACAGCTTTAAAGCTTTCTTTCTACCTAATCTTTTAGGTTTTGGTTTTTCAAAAATGTCTTTTTGAAATGGAAATGTTTGGTTAAAGTTTAATCTGTTTTGTTCATCTTCATGCTCTTTAATTCGGTCTATCAGTTCTGCTTTTCTTAATCGGGAATAACCTTTTATCCCCTTTTCTTTACACAAGCTTTTTAATTCTATTACTGTATGCTTAATTAAACTCATTATTACTATATCACTTTTTATTATATAAAAAATAATTTTAATCATTTTCGTTTTCTAATACAACAGCTAATATTCATGCGACCTAGGAAATCTCAACGTCTATTAGCATATTGTATTAGAACATGGCTATCATGGGGAGACCCATCAAAGCTACTATTGATTTAATGAAAAATAATTCATTTTTATTACTCTTTTCTTAAATGTGCCTCCTCACCATCATTTTTGGACTCAATGTCTTCATCGCTATCCCAATTTCATTCTGGTGTAAATCTTTCTTTGAATAACATTTCTTGTTCTTTTAATAGCATTTCTTGTTCTTTTACTAATATCTGTTTTTCTAGTAGTGCTGTTAAGAGTTTAAGATCTTGATGAATAAGGATAAGCTTATTTTGTATCAATTTACAATGTGCTTCCATATTTATTATACAGAAAATTAGCAAAAATGATTACAATTTTTTTAAATTTCTATACAAAACGAGACTATGGAAAGGAAATCCATTCCTTAACTTAAAACAATACTGGAGAGAGAAAGGAATACATGGTTATTCAAAGCTTAGGAAAGCAGAACTAATAACCTTAATCAACGAGCACAGAAATAAGTCTCTAAGAACAACTACCACAAATTCACAACAACCAAATGAACAAGCTAAAAAAACTGCAATAAATTCAAACAACTAACTGAGCTTATAAAAGACATGGTTCAAAAATTAAATCCTGAGCATATTGTAAACTACTTTCAAAATCCACTTTGTAGAAATATGGTTATAGATGTACTTAATAACCGAAATGCCAAAGGATGGAAACAAATTTCAGAAATAAAGAGCTTATCCAATGAATTTCTACATACTTTCAAAAACAAGGTAAATTGGTATTTAGTTACATCAAACCATAATCTATCACTTTCGTTTATTGAAAATCATGAACACATCGATTGGGTCAGATTATCATAAAGACAAGACCTACTTAAACACGAAAACATCATTAACAAGTATGGTGATAAACTTTCCTGGGACAAATTGTGTAAACCAAAGTATAGATCAAGGTCTTATTCTCATTTAAAAACAGAATTCGTATTAAAACATAAAGAACATACAAGACAACATATTCATTGGGATTACTACACGTATGAATATGCTCGACGTGGGTTCCTGTCACCACGGCATGGCGCGTCCTCAGGTTGCGGATCGAGAAGGCCTCTAGATATAGAGGTTAGCTGCGAATATACTGAATAAGCAGTCGCGGACAGACGACTAGGAGTGGTCCTCCAGCTTGGGGGTTTGGGTAAGGCTAACACCCTCATCCTGTAAAAAAAGGTACTTGTTCAGAAACATTCACAAAAGCCTCGGACAAGGACTGATAACTTGGCACGACCTCAGCAAAAGAAAATGGACATGAGATTTGGAACATGGAATATTAGAAGTCTTTATAGGGCAGGCGCGTTAAAATCTGTAACGAATGAGTTAGAGAAATACAGGATGGATCTAGTAGGAGTTCAGGAAGTTAGGTGGGAAGGAAATGGATCTCAGAATTCTGGAAATTTTAAGTTCTTTTACGGGGAAGGCAATAAAAATCACCAGTTAGGAACAGGGTTTTTCGTTCACAAACGAATATTATCAGCAATTAAACGGGTTGAATTTGTTACTGACAGACTTTCTTTTATTACTCTCAAGGGACGGTGGTGCGATATTATTGTTTTAAATGTACATGCTCCAACTGAAGATAAGGGTGACGATATAAAAGATAGTTTTTACGAAGAAGTGGAACGGATATTTGACCAACTCCCGCGATACCATATGAAGATTCTATTAGGGGATTTCAATGCGAAGGTAGGAGAGAGGATATTTGCAAACCGATTATAGGAAACGAAAGTTTGCATAAGGAAAGTAATGACAACGGTGTTAGACTCGTGAATTTTGCAACATCCAAAAACCTAATCGTGAAGAGTACAAAATTCCCACATCGCGACGTTCATAAATACACTTGGACATCACCAGACGGAAAAACACATAATCAAATTGATCACGTTTTAGTAGATAGAAGGCAATCTAGCATAATTGACGTCCGGTCGTTTAGAGGGGCTGATTGTGACACTGATCACTACCTGGTAGTAGCGATAATACGGGAGAGATTATCGTTCAATAAAGGTAATATTCAATGTCCGAAAACGGAGAGATTTAATTTAAAGAAATTAGAAGAGAGCCAGGTAAGAGAGGAATACCAGATTGAAGTTTCGAATAGATTCTCGGTTTTAGAAGACTCGGAGTGCACTAGTGTTGAGGATATTTGGATTGAAATTAGAGATAGCATTAAAAGTTCAGCAATAGAAAAATTGGGACACGCGGAAATACGTAGGAACAAACCATGGTTCGACCAAGAATGCATTAAACTAGTAGAGAAGAGAAAACACGCAAAATTACGGTGGCTACAAAATCGGAATGAAATAACTACACAAAATTTCGCAGATATCAGGCGGGAAACTTCCAAAACTTTTAGAACAAAGAAACGCGATTTTTTGAAAGCTAAAATTAAGGAACTTGAAGATAATAGTAAAAATAAAAATATTCGGGACATGTATAAGGGGATCATCGAATTTAAGAAAGGCTATCAACCTCGTGCTTATATGTTAAAGAAAGCTGACGGAACAGTTCTCACTGATACGGATAGCCTCTTAAATAGATGGAAAGATTTCTTTGACGATTTGCTGAACACGCAGCCAAAAACTAATGTGCGTGGAGAAAAGGAGATACACACCGCAGAACCGTATATTCCAGAACCCAATCGAATAGAAGTAGAAGCCGCTATAAAGAAATTAAAGAAACACAAATCTCCGGGTGTAGATGAAATTCCGGCTGAGTTAATTTTAGCTGGAGGCGAAAAATTGTGGAACAAGATACACAAACTCATTCTCCTTATCTGGAACAAGGAAGAATTGCCACAAGAATGGAAAGAATCAATTATTGTTCCAATTCACAAGAAAGGCGACAAAACTGACTGTAATAATTATCGAGGCATTTCTCTTCTGTCAACATCCTATAAAATCCTTTCAAATATTCTATTAGCAAGACTGACCCCATACGCAGATGAAATTATTTGAGATTATCAGTGCGGATTTAGACAAAATCGATCAACTATTGACCAAATATTTACCATTCGCCAAATACTCGAAAAAAAGTGGGAATACAATACGCCGGTACATCAACTATTTATTGATTTTAGAAAGGCTTACGATTCGGTTAGGAGAGAAACATTGTACAACGTTCTTACAGAACTTGGAATACCGAGAAAGCTAATTGGATTAATTAAGATATGCTTAAGTGAATCCCAAAGTAAAGTCCGGGTAGGAAAATTTTTGTCCACGAGCTTTCACGTCGAAAATGGCCTGAAACAAGGAGATGCGTTGTCGCCATTATTATTTAACTTTGTGCTGGAATACGCTATAAGGAAAATCAAAGATAGCAACCAGGGCCTAGAGTTGAACGGCATTCATCAGGTGATGGCATATGCTGATGATGTAAATTTAATAGGGGATGATAGGAGAACAGTAGAAATAAATGCAGAGATCTTATTAAATGTTTGCAGCGACATGGGTTTAGAAGTAAATGCAGAGAAAACTAAATACATGGAAGTGCGTCGGGACCGTAATACGGCAAATTGTGGAGGCGTTAAAATATTAAATAATACTTTTGATAAAGTGGATACTTTCAAATATTTAGGATCAATATTAACAGACGAAAATCATATTCACGAAGAAATTAAATGTCGACTAAAAGCAGGGAATTCGTGTTACTATTCGGTTCAAAATCTCTTGTCGTCGCGAATTCTGTCGAAGAATTTGAAGCTTAAAATATATAAAACGATAATCATGCCTGTTGTTCTGTATGGTTGCGAAACATGGTCACTTACTCTGAGGGAAGAACATAGACTGAAAGTATTTGAGAACAAGATCCTGAGAAGAATATTCGGACCCAAGAGGAACGAGAATGGGGAATGGCGGAAACTTCATAACAAGGAACTACATAGTTTATACGGTTTACCCAACATTGTTAGGGTCGTCAAGTCTAGGAGGCTTAGGTGGGCAGGTCATGTAGCCAGAATGGAAGAAAGTAGAAACGCTTTCAAAGTCTTGACTGGAAGACCCATAGGAAAACGACCATTAGGAAGACCTAGGCGCAGATGCGAGGATAATATTAAGATGGATCTCGAAGAGATAGGAATACAAAGTAGAAACTGGATCCAATTAGCTAAGGATAGAAGTCAGTGGAGAGCTTTTGTGAACGCGGCACTGAACCTCCGTGTTCCATAGGCCATAGAGTTAGTTTAGTTAGTTATGAATATGCTCGACAAATGAGTGAAGATTTTCTTAATGAGTTTAAAGAAGAGATTGATTGGTTTGCGTTCAATGAAAAAAATAACTGGAGAAAGTATACACAGAAACAAGCTATTAAGTTTTGTACACAATTCAGAGAATACTTACATTGGGATATAATCTCTCATCATTCAAATTTGCTCAAACTTGCGTTCCTAAGAACCTTTAAAGATAAACTCCGTTGGAATATTGTTTCTAAAAGGTGTTACATTGAAAGAAAAGAACAAACCACCTTTTGAGCGAATTTAATTCTCTTCTCGATTGGCAAGCTCTTACACCACAACTAGATGAAACACATGTGAGAAAATACCAAAATAAAGTTTATTGGCCAAAAGTTAGTTTAGATGATAAAAGCGAAAAATTCATTCTCGAGTTTGAAAGAAAAGGCTTAGATTTAAGCAAGATAGTATATACTTGTTGGAATAGGAGGTTTTCTGAAAACTTTCTAATGGCGATTAAACGCAAGATCACTATATTTCAATTCTTAAGAGTAAATAAGCATGTTAGCAATCCCCTTAGAAAAAAAACAAATATTACTATCATCAGGTTTACACTTAATACAAAACTCAGAAGAATGTCTAATATGCAAAGAAACAAAAACTCAATTGTGTAAAACATTATGCGAACATGTGTTCTGTGTTGAGTGTATGCTTACCTGGTTAGGTAATAATAACACTTGTCCTTTGAGTAGAGCGGTTATACATAACAACAACAACGACAAAGACGATGACAACGATATTGAATATTCTGCAGAAGAACTTGACTTTGATAATCCGGTTCATTCTAGATATTCCGAAAGTCCTGATATTTATAGCACGTTTTTTATGAAGAAGAAGATTGGAATTAGGTTAGTGTAGATTAATTTAAACTTTTATGAATAATAATCATAAGTTATATTTAAAGCTTTTACATAGGATTAGATATTAATTGATCATATAAACCATCAATTTCTTTAACCAAATCTTTTTCTGATAGGGATGTCCAAAACTCATTACCCTTACCTTTAAGAAAATCTAGCTCTTGCTGCATTAGGTTAAATAACTTAATAGTGTTAGGATCTCTAATCTTTTCGTATATTATCTCATGATTCAGATATTTTTCTTCTGCTTCATTAAGAGGCATATATAAGCTTGTCTTTTGGCATCTCATAGCATAATAAGGGAAATGATCAGTAAGTTTGTTCTTCATGTATATGATTAGGCAATTATCTCTTGAATTATCGTCTGTATATGGTGCTGCAATTTCTTTTAAGCCCTCGTTTTGAATTCTCAATTTCTCCATTGTTTCTTCTATTTTTTGTACTCTCGTTTGCAACTCTTTTTGATCTTCTTGAATCTGTTTAAAACTAGAAACAAAATAGTCTTCAATAATATTATAACACTTATCGTAAAACTCATTCGAGATCCAAAACGAAATACTTAATATTAGTTCTTTTCTCACATATGTTCCTGTTAACTTTATATTTGTCTCTCTTTCTCCACCTTTGATTGTGTACATAGAGCGTTTGGTAGAATCGTCCCCAGCGCCTTTTTTATTATAATAGTCTATTAGTTCTTTTGATTTTTGTAACTAACCATTCTTTGAATATTTTACCTCCCTTTTGACACAACTTAGTAGCATTGAAATATCCTCTACTCTTATCTATAATCAATTTGAAATCACCAAAAATACCATACCAATAATTTTCTTTAATCTGTTCGTAACAAATATCGTTTAAACTTAGAGAACTATCCATAGTACCCATATTTATTGTTTAGAAAATATTTTTTTTTACTTATTTTCCTCGCTTTCTTCAAGTTTTATTTCGTAAGTTGCTTTAATAAAATTCCTAGAAGTAGAAGTATTAAGTTTTTTCGCTACATATGCTCCGGAAATAATAACATTTCTTTTTGCATCTGCTCCATCTTTTACTAGATACTTAGAGTGACTCAAGTGGAACGATTCGTTCCTATTAAACAAATTATTCTAGTCATATGGCTTAAATACAAGTGGAACGATTCGTTCCTATTAAACAAATTATTCTAGTCAGCTTAAACAATCATTCATCTATCTTCATTTAAACACAATCATCATTCATCTTAGCTTAAACACAAGTGGAACGATTTGTTCCTATTACATAAACAAAGGGGAACAATTCGTTATCAGTTTTCTCATTTACACTAGCATTTTATGGAATAAAAACCATAAAAGATAACATTTAAATCTACACTACAACATTATTTTTATCTATCCAACTATTATGTGAATCATCAAATCCTAACCATTTAACATATACTTTGTCACCTTTCTTTCTCAAAACCTTTCCCACCAAGTATTCATCTTTATGGCTCGTCTCTAATAGTTCTGGTTCGTAAAATCTGCCTTGTACATCCTCTTCTTCTAAATCTTTAATTCTATACGTAGGTGGATTAAATGGAATAACTTCGCTAATAACAAATACTTCTGATGACCAATTAGGTGTACATCCTTTCTCAAATAGCCCTTTCGATTTACTTATACGAACATAATCGGCTAATTTGTATTTGGGTTTAACACGCTTATATTCTTTTTGATACATTTTCTCCAATATTGTTTGCTCATTCTTCTTGTTAACTTCTATAGGCTTTAAACCAATTGTTCTATGCACACGATTATTATATTCGCTAACTAGTGTTGGTAATATCTCTATACATTTATAATTTCCTTGTGTTGTAAGTTTCTTCCACATGTTTTGTTTAGGAGTTCTATTGAATCTCTCAACAACAGAAGCTTTCTTACCACTATAGGTTGAGTAATGATTAATCTTATTTTTCTCCATCAACTTTTTAAATCCTTTATTGTAAAACTCTTTGCCTTGATCAGTTTGTAAGTTACTAGGTTTTTTCACTCTTAATATCGATTCAAATGCTTCTGTAACATTCTTATCGCTCTTATCTTAAGCAGTTACAGCAAACGCATATTTCGAAAACATATCTATAATCGTTAGCAAATACTTATAGCCTTTATTTAATTTGAAAACAACTTTTAATACTAATATCCATTTCTACAAGTTCTGCTTGCCATAAATCATCTATACATTTTGTAATAACACTTAGCCTAGGTTAATTCTTTCTGGAAGGTTTATGAATTTCTTCTATAATGTCTTCTCTAATACCTTTACCTTCTTCTAGTCAATCTTTCTTTTTGACGAATTGAGATTTAGTAACACCGCATACAGAACAAATACCTTGCTTAATATATCTTCCATTCTTTGTTTGTTCTATTTTAATGGTACCTTTCTTCGTATCTGTTGATTTCTTACACTCACCACAATACATCCTGTTTATTATATAGAAAATCATTTAAGTTCTCTTTCTACATACATAATAACAGATAGTAATTGTCCTTCTTCAAAAGTTGAATTTTTATCTGCTTGAAACGTAATTATATCACCATTTTTAACATCTAAAGGAAAAGTTTCAACTTAAGTATCGTTCAAAAATATATGTAGATAATATTTATCCAAACTTAAATCCATATGCATTATTTTCCTATTATAGAGAAACTTATAACCATTCGATAGATTAAATATTCTAAAGATTGCGTCTTTGATATTCTTAGTTCTCAATCGACATAATAGATTTATAGTTTCTTTCTTCATAATGAACATGTTTGCTTCTTTGTTTGATTTTTGGAAATCCTCTTTCGTAACAAATTTATCTATATCATTCTTTCTAACAAAATTCTCTAACTGCGATGACATTTCTGCTTTATTATTTATTGAATTCTGATATAGGAACCTTTGCACTAAACAAAAGAACTACATTATTATTAGTCTTTTGGATTTCTTCCATATATTCTTTTCAAAAGCGTTAATATTATCTATCTTTATGTATATGTTTTTATAATGATTTTAATACATCTTCAAATTTGTTTCTATCACTTTCTAATTGACTATTTATTGGTTCAAGCTGATGAAAAGTTACTACATCTTGTTGGTCAACAGCATCAGCTACATTAACAAGTCTTTTCTTTTTAAAATCAACCCATGTTCTATTATTTGATGTATAGATCACTAAGGTTTTTGAGCTCTTCGCTAATGTCATCATTCATCATACTTTTAACATTACCAAAGATATCCATATTTTTTATATACAAAATTTTTATCTATTTAACAGCGAGAAGAACAGTTATACGAGCTCCACTAAAATAAATCAAATCACCATTCTCATCTCGAATTGAAACTTTGAAATTATTAAATTTGTTGTGATGTATTAGGAAAAATATCTTTTTTCTAGGCTCGTATATAATTGGATCTCTAAATTCTGCATTTGTTCTAAATGTTGCGATTCAATCTGTTTCGTTATGTGTTGTATCATTATGTTTTAAAATCATACCTTCTGCTAAATCACAGTGAATATTTATAGTATCGAATGGGTGAAACTTTCGTATCTTATCTCCAACATGTTCTATGTTACTAGCCAAGTTTTCCTCGCTAAAACCTAATACAGTATTAATAATATCTAAGATTATGTTACAATGCTCGTTAAATATTTTAACTCTATTTTTCTCTCTGTTCTCAGTAAATTTAATATTTTTAAAAGGATCGGTGGAGTATGGAAGATTTAATTTAATATATTCTTCTAATTCTTTTAAATTATATTGACCAGGTTGAACTATGAGTTGTTTTGTAAGATGAGGATAGTCAGGAAGGATACTACAAAATTTTCATTTATTATTTCTTTCTGTAATGTTTGGAGTTAAGTATGTTGTATAAAATCCCGCAACAGTTAATTCTAAATCGTTTTCAAACGGATAATGCAAGTACATGCTTAGTACAGATGAATAAACGTTTAAATTAAATACTTTCATTTATTATATAATAAAAGTTAAAATGAATAAATGGGATATCCGAGTAAGGTTATCAGACCAAACTGTAAAAAAGAAGAATGGTATATTGCTACCTGATGATATAAGATATTTAATTGTAGGACCTAGTGGTTGTGGTAAAACAACACTAATGATTGATAACTTTTTACTAGCACCGGAGTGGCTTAAATATACAAATGTTTATATCTATTCTAAAAGTTTACATCAATCTAAATACCAACAGCTAATACAACTTTTCCAAGACAGAACGAGATATTAATAAGACAATTGCAATAGTAAAAGGAAACAACGAAGAGATTATTCCATTAGATGAGTGTGAGAACGATTCTGTGGTAGTGTATGATGATTTCATTTTAGAACAACAAAACCATGTTAGAGAATATTTTACTTGAGGTAGACATAAAGGTTTAAACTGTTTCTATCTCGGACAAACATATTCTAAAGTACTAAAACAACTAATAAGAGACAACATAAATTTACTTTGTATCTTTAGACAGGAAAATGTAAATTTAAAGCATATATATGATGAATTTGTTGGATCTGATATGACGTTTGAAAAATTACAATCACTCTGCAATAGGTGTTGGAAAGAGGAGCATGGTTTCTTAACAATAGATATGACTAGGAAAACGAATAATGGCAAATACAGAAATAAAATTAAAGATTTTTTAAAAGTATACACTCGAGCGAAACGTGATTGAACGTATCTAAACGTGTATGTTGTATTACGTTAGGTTACGTTTTTATTTTTTCTTTATATAATAAATGAGTCAGTTAGATGCTGCTGAAGCTAAGAATTATATAAAGTTAAAAGAAGAACTTGTTAAAAGATTTAAGGAAAATAAACAAGCTAATCGATGTAAATATGAAAAATATAAAGAGCAAGATCAGCCTGTTATAGATGCAATTGAAGGTTTAGGACAAAATATATCAAAAGTAGCAGAAGAAAATAAAAATTTAATTCAATAGTTCGTTCCAGTTTAAATAAAAGCGCAAAAAATAGATTCAAGCTTATTAGTAACTCCTCCTATGTATGAGAGTTCAATAGGTGAAAGTGATACGCCTATAACAGAAGAAATAAAACATATGAATAAACAAATTAAGTATAAAGTAGAAGGAATAGAATCTTTAGCAACTACCCATTTTGGTAAGATTGCTTCGAGATAATATGCAACTAGAGATGATAAAAGTTTTGGAATTCAATCATATGATGAAGATGGAAAAATCGTACATATGACTGGGAAAACGGAAGTTAAAATTCATGGTGATGATTTAGTTATTAATAATCGACATTACCCAGGAACAGAAGGTTCATTGGAGTTGCTAACAAAACATAATTATAAAAAAACTATAATGAAGATGATCTAGAAAAATATACAAACATAGTTATTGATTCTAATGTAGTATTTCATAAAAATGATCCAAATACAAGAAAACAACGATCTATTAGAAGTGAAAAATACAAAGAAATTATCAAACCTATTCGGCATGAATATATAAAACCAACACTAAAACCATCACCACCAACAAAGAAAACACCAAAGTCTGGAGAAGGAATAAAAATATACAACGAATTGCCTACAGAATATACAGATGGTGATCAGAAAAATGGAAACACCTGAACGAAATTGCAACTTACCAGATTAATATGGTGTCGGGAAACCTTTCGCCTTCAGAACAGCCTTGATGTGACGTGGGATGGAGGCATAGAGGTCGTGAATGGTAGCAAGTGGAATTTTACACTATTCCTCGCGCAGAGCATCGGGATGTTCTGTGAGAAAGGATGGAGGTGGAAATTGTCGCCGGAGTTGTGTTTCCAAGACGGACCACAGATGTTCAATTATGTTGAGATCTATGGATTGGGCGGGCAGGGGGAGGTTGAACTTCATTCCGATGTTCCTCAAACCACGCTGCAACAACGCCAGCTGTGTGAATGGGTGTATTATCATCCTGGAAGATGGCGTCATTGTCCGGGAACAACATCTGGACCATAGAATGCAAGTGGTCTCCTAAAATTGCGACATAATCGTTGGCAGTGATTCGTCCGCCAAGTGTGACCACAGGACCCAGTGGAAACCATGATATTGCGGGCCACAGCATCACCGAGCGGCCGCCATGTTTCACAGTTAGGCGGAGACACTGCAGATCATAAGCTTCTTTGGGCGTTCTCCACACATAAACACGGCCCGTGGTTGGGAATAGGGTGAAGGATGACTCATCCGACCATATCACACGTTTCCAGTCCTCAACGGTCTAAGTTGCATGGTCGCGGCACCATTTGTGGCGTGCGAAAGCGTTTTGGTCCCTGATGAGCAATTTGGCCCATGCAACACGACCCCGTAAGTTTGTAAAGTAATTTGCGGCGGACTGTGATTGTCGAAACATGGTGGGGGAGGTGCTGATTGAGGTCCTCCGTTACGTGCTGCGCAGTGGCACGACGGTTCTGCGTGACAATGCGCATTAATACACGGCATGACCTGTCACTCATGATTTTATTCCGCCCACTGTTCCGCTTCCCCGATGTGGTTTTCCCGTGTGTTGTGTAGGCCGTCACCACCTTCGACACTGTCCCACGCGACACACCTAACACAGTAGCCACTGCCGTCACACTCACTCCACATAACCGCGCACCAACAATTTGAAATCTGAGAGGTCTCACATTTCACACTATCTCTGTCTGCAGCAGCCACTGGACACTGCTGTTCCATTGCGCCTGACGTAGTATGAAGGCCGACCTAACACACCACCACCAGCGGTACGGCGCTGCGGGCGCCACAACACCACTGCCAACCCATACATCTGACGTGTTGCCAACTACAGGTGTTTCCATTTTTCTGATCACCATCTGTATATGGATGGATGATGTGAGAAAATTAATTGATCGATTAATAGTTATAGATGGAGAAGAAAAATCTGGAAATAATAAATTTTACAATGAGAAAGTAGGCATAATAGATATGATTAATTCTAAACTCACACAATTTATTCCTAATGATCCAAAGGGTATAGGTTATTTGATAAGGATATTGAATGCGTTACCACCAAAACTTTGGAACAGTGAGAAGTATGGAAAAGGATTAATGAATAGGATTTTAAAGATGAAGGGGATACCAGAGTTACATATACCGGGCTATGAATTTTGCTGGCCTTTTACGAAGCTGCAAGAAAGATTAGAAAGAGGAGACAAAGGTATTAATCCATTAGATGAAGCTTGTAGAGAACATGATATTTACTACAGAGATAATAAAGATATAGCTTCTAGACATATTGCAGACAAAGAATTAGAAAATAAAGCATGGGAAAGAGTTTTTGCTAAAGATGCTAATCTAGTAAGTGAGAAACTACCTGCTCTTGGAACTGCTTTAGCTACGAACACAAAAGTAAGGTTTGGTTTAGGTTTATAAGTATTGTGATTACTTTTTATGGATTTTTCCATAAAAGTTTTATAATAAATATAAGTATGAAGTTAAGTAGTTTTACATTTACAATTCCTAACGAGGAACTTAAACAATTAAATATTGATCACATTTTAACTAAGAGACAGATAAATGATAAAGGTAAAAAGATGAAAGAAGGTACAAAAATACATTTAACTCTTTCTATACCTCAAGTTAAGAAAATAAACAAAGAAATAAAGGCGAATGATAATAAAGTTCAACATCGAGGTTTTATATTTACTATTCTAACCATTTTAGCTTTAATAGGTGTTCTTTGTTCTGCTACTGCTGGAGTTGTTACTGTAGTCAAAACGGTAGATGTGAAAAAGAATAAAGCAGAATTAGAAGAACAAAAGAGACATAACTTAGCAATGGAAGAGAAACAAGGTGGTAAGCTTACAAAAAACGAAAAGCCCAAAAAAACAAAGAAAAAGAAGAAATTAAACCTTTAAGTAACTTGGATCTATTTCATCTTGTTAAACAGCTTAATATACGAAAATTTAGAGGTGTATTTATGAGCTATGAATTACCTAAACAACCAAAGAAGAATGAGTGTGGTATTGTTAACTTTGATACGTCTAAAAATATAGGAACTCATTGGATTTGTTATTGGAAAGAAGGAAATAGAAAGTGTGTGTTTGATTCATTCGGAGGTAATCCACCAAAAACACTTGTAAAATATCTTGGTTATAATATAGAGTACAGTAGCAATCGTATACAACATTTTAACGAGGTAATCTGTGGGCATTTTGTATTGTAGTATTAAAAATGTTTACAGATGGATATAGTTTTTTAGAAATCATTAGTCAGGTGAATAGAAATAAGGATATCTGGAGAAGTTATATTTAAGTTTGTTTTATGGGTTGAACTCATAAAACGATAACAATATTTTTTTTCTTTATAATAAATATGGATAAAATAGAGTCATATGAATTACAATCCTTTAAACCTAATCAAAAGACAATCGAAAATTTAAATAAGCCAAACAGATCTATTGAGTTTGATATAGATGTTGGGATTGGGTTCGTTCATCCTTATTATGCTGTTATGCTGATATTTATGTAACTTTTGAAATTAGAGGTAGAGATGCTAATGGAGAATATACTGCTGGTCAAAATATTAGACTTGTTAATAACTTCTTCCCACATCTGTTTTCTCAAATACAAGTTAGTAAGCATGGACAAATATTGGACATTATAGATTATCCTGTTTTAACTTCGACAGCTGTAAACACATGTACAATTTCAATACCACAAGCAAATCATTATGATGAATGTGGATGGGAAGGAATTACATGGCGAAGAACAGATGAAGAATTAGTATTTTTACTAAGACTTTTACCAGGATTTTGTTCTGATTATAAAGATATTATGTGGAAAGGAGGATTGAAATATACATTTAAAAGGTGGTTCTGATGATAATGCATTTGCTACTTGGAAAACTGAAAAGCAGGATGGAACGTATGAGAATGATCAACCACATCCAGGTAAAGTTAAGATTACAAATATGGAGTTTAGAATGCCTATTGTTAATTATGAACCTAACTATGCTACCTTGCTAAGAACTAACATGTTAAAAGAGGGTAAGATTCCTATTTCCTTCAACACATATCTATGTTTACAAAAATCAGTTACAGGCAAATATTTAGAATTCGATCTAACCACACAATTTAACTCTAGTGAATTTGATATGCCTAATTTTGTGATCGCATTTTTCCAAACTGATAGGAATGATAATCAAGAAAGAGATTCAAGCTATTTTGATCATTGTAAAGTACAGACTATGCATTTTCGTAATTCTAGAAATGAGTCTTTTCCTTTAGAATCTTTGAACTTAGATTTTGAAAAGCATAAATATCTCAAAGCTTACGAAATGTATACGATATACAAGACAGTTACAATTGGAAACACTGAGAAGTTTTATTATCCTAAAGAGTTTTAAGAAAATAGGCCCATGTTCGTAATTAACACAAGCAAGCATAAATCAGTAACTGTAAATGATAGAACTAATTTGAAATTAACTGTTAATTTTAAAAGCGATATACCAGATAAAACGATTTGTTATGTTGTAATGATTGGCAAGAAAAACCTTGAATATGATGTTCAAAAAGAAAAGATGATTGAGAAAATTTGAACTCGATTAGATGTTTTTTTAGTTTGTAAAGCGTTTTTATGGTAATTATCATAAAAACTTATATATAGACAAAGAAGATAAACAGATTGTGATCCAAACCGTTCAAAACGGAACGAATTGTTCCATTGTGTTTAAGCTAAAATGAATGATGATTGTGTTTAATAGGAACGAATCGTTCCACTTGTGTTTAAGCTACGATGAATGATGATTGTGTTTAATAGGAACGAATCATTCCACTTGTGTTTAAGCTAAAATGAAAGATGATTGTGTTTAATAGGAACGAATCGTTCCACTTGTGTTTAAGCTAGATGGCTAGAATAATTTGTTTAATAGGAACGAATCGTTCCACTTGTGTTTACTTAATGAAGCCAATAATTTAAAATTGACCATAAAAAAACTTACTTAATAAAATGAATATACCAGATAACATTCCACGAGAGAATCTAATTGTGTTAATTGAGGATACAATATTAACACTTGAAAATTTACTAGCAAAAAATAACACGAAATTTAAGAGGTTAAAATGTATTTATGTTACTCTTACTGGATTTTCGATACTACTTTCTGCTTCAACAGGGTTTATCAATATATTTATTCCTGTTACAGTCTATTCAATTATTACAACAGCATTTGCATCTGCTTCTGCCGTTATCACTGGTTTATCAACACGATATAATATAGCTTCGAAGAAAGAATTATAAAAATATGGTTACTCAAATTGCTATGTTTAAGGATGAGCTCAATGTTATTAAAGTAATGAATGGAGAATTAAAAGACGAACATATAAAAGACATTGTTGATAGAATTAACTATATATATAACGATATAAGATCACTACAAAAATGAACAAATTTTTAAAGTTTTATACAATAAATGAGAAATGGTCTCACAATTAAACAAGAAAAACAATATTAACATTTTAAAGCTTGTTAAATTGAAAGATCTGGAAGAAAGAAAATCATACGAAATAACCTCATAGAAATTGATACAAACAAAAGACACTGGGGAAAGGGTAATAGTACATCTAAATGAGAAATACAAAACCTTATTGCCACAGAAATATAATGAAGATACTGATCAAGTTATAAAAGAGATGAAAACTAAGAAACTGTTTATGAGGTATGATGGAATGAAAGATCTTTCTAATGGTTATAAAATACACCAGCTGCTCTTTAAAAATGATACTAAGAAGTAACAAAAATGATTTAAAAATTTTTCTAAAGTAAAAAAAAAATATTCTTACTAATAATTTCAATGTAATTGTGAAAAATGTGCAAACCAAAGTCCAAGTAGTTTTTGATATTAACGGCTGTCTATTCAGCTTGAATTATGATCAGTGGACAGAGTTTAAGAAATCATTGTTTCCGATAGAAAACGAGGTTAACAGGACATTCATTATCAGTATCCAAACTTGTAATTTTAAGTATGTTCTAAGTGTATAAGTGTTTTTATGGTTACAAAAATATAAAAACCGAGATCTTTAGACACACAGAACGCTATGTTATTTGTTTTTTAAAGATTCATACATAAATAAGAGATTTATTTCAGTTTTGTAATAGTATCCCTACATTTATGCAACCTACAAAACATTCAAAAGATAGCAAATTTGTTTGTCTATTGATTGCCGTTTGAATTTTGAAAATCGGTTAATATTTGACGAAATTACAGCAAATTCAAAATAGTATCCTTAGAGTTATGCAACCTACAATACATTCAAATATTTGCAAATTTATTTCTCTATCGGTTGTCGTTTGAATTTTGAAAATAGGTTAATATTTGACGAAGTTATAATAAATTCAAAATTTCGGAAATTTTTTAAGGGTCTATTTTTGAGTTTTCGGGAAAATGTTATTCTTTAAAAAAAAGTAGAACTTTATTTTTTATTTTTCAAATATCTGACTTTTTATTTTTGCAGAGGTGCAAACTCATTTTTTTCTGAAATTTGCCAAGTTTTTTATTTGATGAGTTAGCATATTGTAACTATGGAGGGGTAAAACTATCCTCTTAAAAATATTTGAGGTAAACACTATATTTGATAAGTGGGTTGACAACACTGACATTTTTTTCTTTTTTGAACATTGATGCTTAAGCTGAATATGGCGGCTAGGTGAACACATTCAAGCAGTTACACACTTACTCAATAGATTGCGTTGCATATTTAGTTTATCACTTTGCTAATAGGTGGCGTTGCTTGTTTCATATATAAGGACCGATTTTCGCTTGATTTCTTTCAGTACGTGTCAGCCGAGCTTGCTCGCTCATGGTCTGGCCAACTATGACTAGTTATCTGCGTGGTCGACGTCGCAGGTTCGAATCGCCTCCAAGCCGGAAGAAGGAATTACACTCTCTCCTCTACAAACCAACCTGATCAGAGGGAGTTGACGTGAATGGAGACTAGCGCTAGTCCGAAAAGGAAAACGAAGGCACAACGGAAGCAGCAGCAGAAAGAGAAACAGACAGAAAAAGGAGCCTGAGAGGCAGCCAAAAGCAAAACCAAACAAACATAAGAGAAAGGCGTAAGTCCTCTCAAATCCATCAGTGCACAGGTTTTGCTGCTTTTTACTTTGAAAATTTATTTATGTTACAGACTTTTTAGATGTAAGTTTTTAGATGTTACAGAGTTTTAGATGTCATAAAAGCTTATGCAACATACTAAACTTTATGTTCTTACAATTCAGCTAATTCTGAACCGATTTTCACAGAACAAAAACTATTTTTTCAATCAGACACAGCACTATAAGTTATAAGATTTTATCATTTTAAATGTGGTAAAAGTCAATGCACAGTGTACAATACTCAATCTACTTTGTGTTATTCTTCTTTGTTAAAGTACTATGGTCAGTGGCGGCTTCGTAATTTTTTTTGATAGTTAGGGGTGGAGGGGGAAAAGTGCGCTCACGGTTAGGTACCTATGCTACTGTAACGTAATTTAACATACAACACCAGAAAACAACCGGATTAGAATATCGCAAAAAGTAGGCGCAAAAGCTGGCCAGCCAAAGCTAAACAATAGAAAAATTAACAAAGTACTAATTTACAAATTATAAAAAGGAACCATTTTTAAAGTATTGTAGAATTACGTTGAAATAGAGATGAAGTACTATTAATAAACCCCGAACCACTGTTAGTAATAGACGTCGGTCTGTCTCCTGTCGCTGACCCGAATTTCTGAAAAGGTACTCACACTTCTCTAACATGTGAATTAACCCGTGAAATTTCGAGAAATAGGTATTAACAAAGGTCGTGTGTGGCAATCTTAAATGCTAAATTATAAAGATAAGAAAGTATCTTGCAGATATTGTGAACATACAAATTTATGCGCAAATGTTGACGAAATGGTGGGACATGTCTCTTCTGGCAGTTACGCAACTTAATTTGTTTATAACGTTTAAAAATTTAATATGTTTATATCAGTAGTACAGTCAAGTTTAGAAAATTCACTTACATGTAAATTTTAATTTTTTGGCGGTTTGAAAGTAAGTGGACTTACTATGCCATTTTTTGAAACATATTTACCTTCATAGAACATATTGTAAATAAATATCCATCTTTGCGTACTCCCTAATTGTAACAAAATAACATTGTTTAGAATATACATTTTAAAGACTCCTCTCGGGACAACAGTAATAATATACTGCGATAAAAAAAAGAATTTAACTTTTAAATTATAATATAGTAACAGAATGCAATTTTAATTGTGATTGAACGAAAATTCCCATTTTTGGGAATCTTCCCGGGAATATCCCTGAAAGATATTTTCCCGGGAATTTACCCATTACTCCCATGGGGCCTTTACGTCAATATAAAAAATAACCGTATTTTTTCTGAAGTAAAATAAGAAAACGTATGAACAACTTAATCACGGGCCATATTAAAAAGAGATGTTCTAGAGCGGAAGACACGCGACGAAATATCTATCAAGAATAATTGCATTAAAAGTGGACTAGGGTGCCTGTGAGGCACCCCCTGGGCTTAAAATAAAGTTTTAAGAATTTTTTTCCGGACTATACGAACACATTCCGAACAAAGTATAAAGTTTTTTATCTCAGAGAAAGTCCGTTTTGTTTGCGTCTTCGAACTGGCCCATATCTCATTAAAGTAGGAATTATGATCGAGATCCTGCACAAATCCTGAATCAGAGACAATAAGCAAAAGCTTGCTCCCGGTTGTATTTACTGAACGATCTGCGAAATTTGAAAGTTGAATTTAAAAATTGGTTTTCTGCACATTCTGTCGCAGATATCGCACCCTCGTGATCACGTTCGGCAACTTGGTACAACATACTGAGCACACGTACGCGAAATTATGAATAAAGGCCGAAAGAGTTAATTATTTTCCACAAACGTGGACCTTCCTTTGAAGTTTTCATAGTAATTTGCACGCTAATTTTAGCAGCAAATAGTAAAATCTCAAGAAAACAATATGTATACTTCACCTTAAACTTTAGTATACAAAACTCATTTACCAAATGACTAACGAAACCCGAACTCCCACACCTCATAAATGTAACTTCTCGAAAGAATAAAATCCTACACTAAACCATGCAAACTTGGATTATTATCACCATTCTTAGAGTATCGTATTGTATAATAATATCTTTTTGTATTTGACCTACTAAACTTTCACAAGAATTTTACAGTTCCCCTGCGTATTACTGACACGAGCGACGTGACCCGCAAATAATATATATATCGATTTCATTATATGTGTAAAAATATGTGATGTCTTCCTATTGTAAATATTAACTATATATAGCAACGTAAGCATTCTTTTATTTCATAAAACGCTAAGTAAGTTAATGAAAATTTAACGAGTTTTTTTTTTGTGTGTGTGTGTGTTAAGAAGCACCTTTAACCGTTTCAGCTCTCACGTACAAAACTGTACACATAGATAGGATCACCAATATATCCAATATCAGCACAACACGCACAATTGCGCAAGTTACTTTTTCCGAAAGCTATTAGTTTATAAAAGAAAACTAAACCACATTTATGAGAATCGGTAGATCATACTAGATTAGTAAAACCCTTTTCTGTTTCCTTTTTTTTTCTCAATAAATAAATAAAGTCGTACGGTGGAAAAGGGACATAAATCGATACCGTCGATTTGTGACAATTAAGTTTAATTGAAGGTGAGATAGAAGAGAAAATTATTCTTTTCTCAATTTGGTCTTTCTTGAGAATTGTTTGCAGTTGAGATTACATTTTGTAAATCTGGTCAAGATATTCTTACCTTTCTGATCGATTGCGAGTAAAACTGTAGCTGCATGATAGATATATTCTAACAACTTATTCCATTGATTACAGCAGCAGCTAACAATTACATAAATTACACTAGCCTGCGATGATTTCATTGCGTAAGTACAATATATTTCTGTGATGTGGTGATTGCCGCCTAAGACTAAGAGTAAAGTTAGTTTTGTCTCATCACATCACATTTTGTGACAAAATCAAGATAATCGTTTTACCTATTCATTCACATGCGTCTCAAACCAGGAGGACTAAACATTCTGATTGGCTGAAATGCTATTACTCTTATGGCGTGAAATGTTGTAACGGTACCTAAACAACAGCTTATCGTGTCCGCCTAGTGGCATTGTTTTGTTTCCTATATTGTTTTTCCTGCGAATGATTCGTACAGTTTCGTTGTAAACTACCTAATTGTGCTCAGTGCTTTGAAGCCTCTAATATCGTGGTGTGTGCTTAGTATTTATTGTCGAAAGTGAATCGCTTGTTCGTAGAGTTTCGGAATGCAGCGTCGAGATTGAAAGAATAATCCAGATATATTCTCTTATATATGTGTGACATTTGTGCCCATGAAACAACGGCACAATATAACTTCCTTTGTGCGAAAGGCTTATCTTGCTTATTTTGGTATAGCATTGGGAGATCAGGACAAGTCGTGGGCACCACATAAGGTTTGTCGAACATGCATCCAACAACTGCGGCAATGGGTGAAAGTAAAAGACGAGCATTGCCGTTCGGAATCCCCACTGTGTGGCATGAGTCTACTAAACACAGCACCAATTGCTACTTTTTGCTCTGTGAATATGAAAGGGTCCAACAGTAGGAACAGGGCTAAAATTGCTTACCCAACTACAATTCCATCCGTCCGTTTACCAGTATCCCATGGTTCTGACGTACCTGTCCCACAGCCACCAGACCAATTAAACGAAGCCTCTTCCGAATCTTCTAGTGACAACAATGTCAATTCAGACTTTGATCCACAAGAAGCAACAGAGCCTATACTTTTCGAGCAGAGTGGTTTAAATTGTTTAGTTCGTGACCTTGGTCTCACAAAGGAATCTGCCGAACTACTGCGATCACTACTAAAGGAGGGATACCTGTTGATACCTGAGACGACGTACTATATGCATCGTGAATAAGAATTTGTTGCTTTCTTTTCTGCAGAACAACATTTCGGAGTTAATACTACAATTAGGATCGCCTGACTATGATCGATCCCAATGGAGACTTTTCATCGATGCTTTCAAGCGGAGTTTGAAGTGTGTACTCCTAAACAACGGAAACAAGCTAGCATCCTTTCCAGTTGCTTATTCGGTTGTCATGAGGGAAAGCTACGACAACCTTGATTTGATGTTGAACAACATAAAGCACCACGAACATCAATGGCAAATATGTGAGGACTTTAAGGTCATTGGTATTCTGTTGGGTCAATAGTCAGGCTATACCAAATCCCCATGCTATCTGTGTGAGTGAGACAGTCAGGCAAGGGCAGTTTACTGGACTCAAAAGTAATGGCCAGATAGGCAGTAGAATATTGGTTCGAAAAACTTAAAACGTGCAGGTCTTGTTAATGCACATGATATACTGTTACCTTCCCTTCAGATGAAGCTTGGCTTATCGAAGTTATTTGTAAAGTCTCTAAATACTGAAGGTGAGTGCTTCAAATATCAGTGTCAAAAATTTCCTGGCATCAGTAATGCAAAAATTAAAGAGGGCATCTTCGATGGGCCAGATATTAGGAAAACTTTCAGTGACGCAAATTTCGAAAATGTCATGGGTCAGAACGAGCGATCAGCATGGCAAGCTTTCCGAGATACAGAGAAAACTTTCTTGGCAACAGAAAGGATCCAAATTATAAAAGTATGGTGGAAAGAATGCTGGTGTGTTTTAAAGAATTGGGTTGTAACATGAGTTTGAAAGTGCATATGCTGTTTTCCCATTTGGACTATTTTCCAGACAATCTTGGAGTCGTGAGTGAGGAACAAGGAGAGAAAATTCATCAAGACCTCAAGGAATTCGAACTCGTTATCAAGGAAAGTGGAATTGCAACAGGCTTGCAGACTACTGCTGGTTGTTGCAGAGAGAAGATTCTGTCACTAGTCACAAGCGGGCCGCGACAAGACGCAGTTTCTCAGGGAAGAGGCGTAAAACCCAGTAGTGTGGATTTTTTGTGTGGCATGTCATAACCTATTGGTGCGTTATTTCCTCCTTTAAAATGGTGCAGATAAGGACACAAATTCAAAAACACTATGTAGTTTACGTTTGCTTGGTTTAAGAGTCTTACTGTTTTATAGTGAATGCTTATCCATAAACATTCATCTTTTTTTTCGTTTTCTTGCCTTGTTTTTTTTTCTAATATCGTGATTACGTGTTAAGTTACTGTCGCATACAGCACTAGAAATACAAATATAATATATTAATATTGTTTATATTAGTAAGTGTACTAATATTCGTAGCAGTGTTATGAATAGCAATAAACCATTAGATACATCGATATTGGCAATGTTAATATGCAATTTGCATGAAAACCTGATGTGCAATGACTAAACCGATTTTTGTTCTGAATTCTGTACACCCTAAATATGAAAGGTGGCATACTATATTTCATGCAATGATCCAAAAGTTAAAATTCGCAGGCTAGTGTTATTATAAATCCAAAGCAAATGTCTCCTACAAAGTGATATTAATCCTTAATATTTTACAAACTAGTAAACTTTGAGGACATGCATACAAAATAAAGTTTAATGAACGGGACGGAGCTTTATGGAAATAAATATTCATGCACTAAAGAATATATCATTATATACCCAAAAACTGAGCCAAACGGGAATCAAACACATGAACTTACGATTTTATTATGAGACCTCGGCTTTAGCAGAGAGCTAATACCTTCAGCTATTCTTTATAAGCCAGTTAGTACAGGGAATGAATCAGGCAAAACATTGCATACAAATGGAAATAAGGAAATAAAGAAAGGTTAAAAATCACACAGAAACACGTTGTTTACGCTAAGACAACTAGCATGATCAAGAAAATACAAAATTTGTAAAATATTTGCGTTAATGAAGAAGTGATACGGCGTTAGCGGAAATTGTGAAATAACCAACGTAAATGTCGGAATAGTAAAAGCTTGCCATGTCATACACCATGGGCTGCAGATCAAAATAACAACATTCCTTTCTACTAGGATAACATTCCAAACCAGGATAGACTTGTAAACTGATGGTAGTGAAGGACAAACTGTAAAGGTGGCATTATTTTTTTTAACCATTCACATAACTTCTGCCAAATATGTGTTACATAGCCACAACATTTTAATGTATGACTAACAGTATCAACATGGTGGGGTGTATTACAAGGGTTATACTTTACTCACGGTGTGATAATAAGGCTTCCGAAATATGTGAATAAAATACTTAAATTCAATCATCTGTAAAAACTGGTTGATATAGAGTAACAAGATCGAAGATAGAATCTGTTTCTTAGAAGCTGAATCCATCTCAAAAACTATTACTAGCTATGCGTTACTCTTTTACTTTTATAGAGATAAATGTTGAAAAAATCGTTAATTTCAAGCACTTCGAAATTGAATAGAAAGGTAAGGAAGAAAATAGAACGTATCGTTGGGACGCTGATCCCGATCACAGAAGAGCTTCTCCACATCTTATAGTTTCTCAATATGGAAATCAGATAACAAGAATACTAACAATTTGCAAGAAAACAGCTCCTCGATACCTGTTACCATTTTCGCTTTATAATGATAAATGTTGAAACAGGGGACAGATAATTTTAATCGCTTCCGGTTTGAACAGGTCTTCAACGACAAAGATAGATCGTTCTCTCGGCAAGTTGACTCAACTGAACACAACCAAACCTCAATATCTCTTACCATTTTTGCTTTACGGAAATCAGTTTCAAACCAGAAGTAATAGTAAGTTCGAAGCACATATTGTGATATAGTTCTGTGAATAGTAGAGTTATGTTTGAAATGCTAAAACGCTTCTCACTATCTATTACTGTGTTTGTTTTCTGACGATAAACATTGAAACCAGAATCGGTTTATTCTAACCACTTCCAGTTTGACTGAACTTCAACGGAGGAAGTGAACATAGTATTAAAATGGAGAATCGATTACGAGAAACTGCAACCTCATAGATTTTAGCATTCTTCCCCTAAGAAAATAAGTAATAAAATTGAATCTAATGGTAAACTTGAACCACTTACGTATTTGATAGTGTCGCGAATTGTCATTATATATTGTATACAGACGCTTGCAGAAAACTTAATTTGGTTATATGGTATCGTTTTTGTTCTATGGCAATAAAAGTTGAAAAATATATTGAAACCGGTTTTAATAGTAAATTTGAACCATATTCGTTTCATGTAAGGTTCTGTGGATAATCATGATATGTTCAATTTAAACATTCAATCGTTTGCAGAAAGTTGCCTTTCGATATCTGTTACCTTTCCGTTCTGTAAGACTAAATGCTGAAACCGGAAATGGCTAACTTGAAATGCTTACCGTTTGAATAGAGGGTTAATGGAGGAGATGGGCCTATTCTCGAGAAGCTAAATGAATTGTACGAAACCGTATCTCAATATCCCTTATCGTCCTTACTCTACAGAAAACAGTATTAAAACTAACTTTTTAGAAACTTTCAACAACTTCCGGTTTCGTAAAGTGCTGTGGGTTGTTGTATGTCTACTCCAAACCCTCAATCGGTTGTACCAACTGTTTGTTACTGTTAGTTACCGTTTCCGTCCTATGATGACAAATATTAACACCACAAATGGTTCGTTTCAATCGATCCGCTTTGAATAGGGGTTACTGTAAAACCCTAACCGTGCTGACACATAATGTGTGGCCAGACAAGTGATTTCACAGAGCGTCTACGATCAGAAAACTGATGCTACCGGCACTAACAGTGAGTAAAAGGTTTAGCTGCAGAACACACTCCTTAAAGACCACTTTCCTGTCACAGGAATGATTTACGCAGTCAAAAGAAAGAAACAGAAATAATAAGATATTTGAGCAAACCTAGCCTCCACTAACCACAGGTCAATAAAATTTAAGAAATCTAAAAAAAATGCAGAAAACAAATTGTTAATAACAAAAGAGTGTGTTTTGAGGGTAAAAAATAACTTGTACCAACCGATATTTGAACGAGGGTTATTTCATAGAATAACACGACATCGTGCCGACGTATTCATGTGAGAGCTTGCAACTATCATTTTCGAAGTTTTATTTACACTGCACGTATATTACCTAACAAAGCTACGAGATGTCATTCACGCAAGGATTATTGGTGAGAACACCTCCTTCAATAGCTAGAACTGGCTTCGTTCTAATCCTCCTCAAAGAACTGGTGCAAATATCGTAAATTTAGGAAATCATTCTTTAAATTATCGATACCTTCCTGTTCACCCTAACCATAAATTGGTGGGCAACATGGAAATTTTGTAAACTATTCTCTCCTTTGGGAGATCAGTTTTAAAACTTGATAACATCTCTTCATCGTAACTGTCCATATATCTTATACCTGGTCAATCCGCTGCCTAGTTTTCCTATTGTTTTCCATCTATCAGCAAGTTGATCAAAATGGAATGCCAAATAAGATGGCCGAGCATGCTGTTTTTTCTTTTTTCTATTATTTTCATGATCTGTTGTCCTTCATTACCTTCCTTTCCTTCTTGTTCATACCTTTTTCTTCTTGTCCATGATATGCGCATCATTGTGCGCCAATACCACATTTCAAGTACTTCCAGCTTGGATATTTTAGCTTTTCTCAACGCAAATCCTCGAGTAGTCCTACGCATATGTAGGTGCAATAGTAAGTTCTGAAGATTGTGAATTAACTTTTGCCTGATCTTGATCTACAGATACAATGTTTTCTCTAAAGGCAGACGTTAAAAACCGTAAATAAAATTCAAACTTTAAATGAAACGGGGGCAATTCCATGACAATGTTTTATGCCAGACTTAAACATACGCCTTAGATTGTGCACCTACAGAGACAACGTGTGAGCCTCATTCGAAAGGTTCTAGGTTCGAATCGCAGCCTGGAATTACAGTTTGTTTTCCAGGAAATTAAACATCGTAAATTATGTGTACTATTGCCACTAAAAAAGATTTACTGAATAAGGGAAGAGAAAACCCACAACAGAAAAATGGGGCACGAGGAAAATGCAGACTATCTATGCTTAAAATTTAAAATTTCGTTGTTCTTTCCATGGCTTCTCTGTCTTTGCATTATGCATATTATTATATTCATTTTGTTTGCATTAATTTTCATCTCTTAGAACTCAACGTAAATATAATTTATGCTATCCTTCTACTGGTTCCCTAACTAATACCGAAATATTAATTCGTTCCTGCTCCAATTGGAGGAATATCCTGGCGTGTCATTTTCTGTGTCCAACTATCAGACATAAACTGAAACAATTCAACTGGATGAAGGAGCTACTATTTGTTAGAACGCCAACCTCCATAAATTTTAATGGTTAACTGACTAGGATAAGTAATAAAAAAATGGAATAAAAAGAAATAATTAGCAAACATTTGTAAATAATTGGAAAAATTCCGATTAGTAATAAAGCTAAATGCAATCATCGAAAGAAAATGCACACATATTAAAAATTAACCAAAAAGCACAAAATGGAATAATATATTCCGACTATTGAAATTAGGAAAGGAAAAAGAGAATTAAACAAAGAAACAATGGAAATTGAAAAGATCATGGTCCCTTTAATTCTTAAACTAAAAGATTAAATATCGATTATGATTAAACATGTTACTGCATGGTAGACAAAAGGCCGGAAGAAATCAGCGTTGGTCTAACCTAGCGGCCCACGGTTTACGCTATCTACAAGCAAAAGCTTTTGGGTCAAATATAGTAAAATACCACATGATAGTTTTTGTGAAGTTTGAACCTACAGAAATAAAGTAATCTAAGTATGGGACCATCCTATCTTTGAATTGTATTATATTCGACTTTTCAATTTAAATTTCAGGCCATTTTGTACATGTTTAAATATTTGGATGTCTAGCGATATTCTGCACATTTGAAGTTCGTAACACTGTTATCCTGGATGTGTAGGCCTTAATCAGAAATATTCGATTAAACATTTCTTTTCAAACATAAATGTTATAAAACTGCCTTCTGGCAATTTTGATAACTCGCTACGGTACCTCTATTAAGACAAATTTACAAACATGGTAGCTTATTATGACATAGTTATCATTTCGTTACGTTCACTGCGTTTTGTTTTGGAAGAAGAAGGTAAGATGAATACTGTATAGTAGTTGTATCGTATAAGAGCTATAAAGAGTAATCACCAACCGTAGCTTTCAAGATTTGTTTGTTTTAAGATTCGTGAATGCACTGGGTATATACTATTTATTTCCCTCCGTTTGCTTGATTGGAAATTGTTCCGCAGGTGTCAGTTTCGCTGATGATTACACTAGGAAAACAGTACCAGAATCGTGTGCTGCGATGTCATGATACTATTGCCACCTCCATTCAGTTTTGATATTCTGTTACTTTTCACATCACACTCAGTTAAAATATAAAGGAATTGATTTAAAAAAATTTTTAGACTATAAACAAGTAATAAAAATCTCATTTAAATTTAATAGACGATTCTCTTGGATACTAAATTAAAAATATCTATGTTGCATTCGTTAGTGGGCTCCAGTTCTAAAACTGTGTTGTTCATCACGGAGAAAATTTCCCACGAGGCATTTCACACTAGGTGTTGGCAATTAGATAAAACTGGTTTTGCATAAGCAATGTCGTTGTAAGCCACAAGCAGCGTAACAGATCAAGCGGAGAAGGACGTTTAAAGGATACTGAGAGCTGGAGAGGGGAAGGTGACGTAGTTACGAGCAGGGGACATAAGTTTCGCTCTGATAAACTCATATGAACTGTGCATACAGTTCCCTGCGATAGTATAAAACATTTCTTTCCATAGAGTGTAATTGTGTGAACTGAATTGTCATGTCATGAAATCATAGGAAATACAGAAGAGAAAAGTTTCAGATTGTGTATTTTCAATGATGTCCTTTACAAAATCAAAGTATGACTAACCGGTATTCAAAACACGAAAACCTTTCCCATGACTTGGTGTGTTTCGATCCAAGGCGGATTTCTGATTTAAAATTCAAACTACCCTAAAAACGGATCAACAAAATCTGTGAGCCCAGCATAGATAAAGGGAAATTTATTGACGAACTAAAATTATTTGCAGAGGTTCGATCCAAAACATCTAAAGCAGATGTTGTGAGTGAACATGAAGAGGAAACATGATGAGACGATACTGAACGAGAGATGTAAATATCAACTTGAAGAGAACTTGCAAGTCTTGCCTCACGTGTGCGTTCAAAATTATATATGAATGTCGCATGTATGTCTTATGTTATACATAGCTCTTTAAAGTGTACAAATTCCTCCTTACGATCCCTCTAACACAAGTAAATTGTTAACGAGCGTTTTTCAAACTCAAGATTATTAAATCTAGAGTAAGGTCGAACATCGGTCAAGACCACATTGAATCGTTTCTGTTAATGCAGTATGAAATGGATATACTAAACAAAGTGAATAAAGATATAATAATTAACAAACTCAAACTCTGTCATGATAGTATACAATTAAAAATATTTCTCATGTATCGTAAGAATGTCCTTGTTTCTTGTCATGTAAACAGATCAAAGTGATAAAAGTTAAATGCTATATACATAATGTGGCAATGCACCAATAGTAATCAAGCTGTCTGAAACCAAATTGAACTATCATAACTGCATTTTTCGAAATGTCAACAAGTACGTGTAAAACTTTAAACCCATTATCTCAAATACCACATAAAAGGTAGATTGCTACATTGTTACATCATCTTTTAATGTGAATTTATCTATCACTGTTTTCAAAAACGCTTATTTATCATAAATCATTAAAAAATACATAGTTCAAACTGGCTACAGATAATTCGAAAGTACATTTAGTTCACTGTTTTCACACTGCTCAAATGAGAGCCCCATAATAAAAGGGATCTAAGTTATACATGACGTTTCCAATAAGATTTATTTATATTCAGAAATGTACTCTCCGCAGCACAATATGCTAACTAGAAGAATAACATCACAGTCCACTTGAGAGTTTACAAATGATTGAACTGCATCGTGGTTCTCCTCCAAGTTTATATATTTCACTATGGATAATCCATTTCCTGGGCATAAATAAACTTACTTCAAAAGTCAATTAGTCCCCTTGACCTCCTAAATCTTTACGTTATTATAGATCTTTACGATTTTACGTTAGATGTTTTATTGAGTTGAGTTGATTTTGAGTTTAACGTCCCTTTTCAGAAGCGAGGCTATATGAGACGTGGACCTACTGATTAACGTGGAATCCGAACCACATGAGCTCCCGCCGCGAATCGAACCCGGGTCTCCTACGCTAACCGCTTAGCCACGGAGAAGCTCTAGATGTTTTATTGAGTTTAACGGAATAAAATTATGTGGTTCTGAAACGTACAGTTTGAGCGTTTAAACGGTCTACGATGATAGTTTTAATAGGACATTATATACTACTGTTGATCATCCAATTTAACATAAAATACGCATATGTAAAAACGTCTCTATGTTAGACGTTTATACCATCATTATGATTCTACTACGAATAAGAAAACTATTGATATTAGAAAAAAACTAATCCAGAAGCATGGGATAACATCAGATCGTAAAATATAGAATTAAATTAATTACAGAACTTAGCTAAACATATAAACAAGAATATGACGATGGGAAAAACACGTGGAAAACAAGAAAAAGGTAGTACACTAATTTAGCACAGATTATAAATCTTTATAAAAGAAAACGTGAAAGTTTGTTATAAAAAATTAACTTCTATGGAAATAACCTGGAACAGGTGAACATCATTTTCGTTTTGCTAATAAACGTTATAATACATGTTTGTGATTCGAGATGTGTTTGTGTTTAGTGTAGCAACAAATCAATAGCAAGAGAGGACAAACAATAACCAAATGATATTGGGAACCATGATAAGAAAGCCGAGAACAGACTTTTTTAGATGATATTTTTCTTGATTGGCAGAAGTATTTTCTTACATTCTTTCCATTTTAACTCGAACTTTATCCTATCCACTTTAAGACGATACTAATGGGAATTAATATCGAAGGATTTATCCAAATAATAACATTAACTTTAACTGAAGACAAAGAAGAGAAAGTAGTTTTTTCATTAACTCCCAGCTATTTTAGGATTACCATGTGTGTAAGGTATATGCTTTTAGAGTAATTTTAAAATTCAAAAAATAACATAAAAAATAGAAGGAAACCAAGGAGAAAGGGATTGAGTTTAACTTCAGATATCTGCAACATTTAAAATGCATAACCGTAACCTATTCAGCTATAACTAACCAGAAAAGGGTGGCAACGGAAATAGACAATTACAAGGAAGAAAAAGGCATGAGGCAAGTGCCCTAGCTAAGACTGAAAGTGGTCGACAAAGAAAGGGAGGATGCAGGCTATAAACTTAAAAGGAAACAATAGTATTAATTAAAGAGATCCACTTAATAATGGAAACTCTTTTAAAGGGTTATGCATAAGCTTAAAAACATCTTAACCAGTATTCCATGAGCCATCTGCAAAGGCCAATCGAACAAATGTTAAGCACGCAACATTTTGTTGGTAAACTATGAGTATTTTGGTAACCTGTATTTTCAAATAATGAAAATAAAATCTTTAAGTTTTACGTCCCACGGTTCTGCCGGTTAGGCTAAAGGAGACGGTGATGATGAGTAATGAGTGAAATGAAAAGTGGGAGGAAACGGGAGAACCCCCGAAATACCCTACGCACACGGTATTTGTCCACCACAAAGTTCACTTGGCGGGGGTGGGATCGAACCCGAGATCCCAAGCATCAGAGGTGGTTTGTATTTTCAAAACTTACATCGAAAACAATCTCAGCTTTCCACTTTTTTTTCGCCACCTGATAATACTATTTGAAGGTTAAATTCAACTATAATTTTTAAAGCTTCACCTGTCAACTTCCTGATTTTATATCGAATAGCTCAGCGTTTACATCTTCAAGTGCAAAATGTATGAACCTGTGCAAAAACACAGTAAGGAGTATGATAAATGCTATGAATACACGAGTACTGACAAGATGATAGAAAACTTAGATCCTGGTGGAATACAGGCGAAAAGACCGTAAAACAATATTTAAAAAAATGAGAAAAACTGCAAATTAAAGAAAAGAAAAAATACGTGGAAACAAAATAATTTTTAAAAAAATTACATTCAAGGAAACTATAAACCCTTGGCTTAATAACCTTCTCATCTCTCTTGGTTCCTTGTACTCTCACGCTCTTGCACTTTCGATTGGAACACAGAATATGTTCCAACGTGCAAGAAATCTAACAAAAGGGGACAATAGTTTTTCTTAAGGCAGTATACATCTTTTCTCTCATAAAACCTTGGATTTACAGCCATCATTGTGCTTTTGCAATGTAAACCTGCATTAAAGAATGAAACGCTGCTTAAAAGGGTATTTTTCTATGCTACTATGAAACTTTTGTTCAAAAGGCGGGATGTACTTAATAGTTTCGTATTGAAGATTATATTCTGAATCTGGACTGTAGAGGACTAATTTAAAAGCAAATAAATAAATAAATAAATAACGCTTTCCTCGCATTTTGCGAGTACAACATTACACTGCAATGAAAACTTAACATCGCTTTGAAAACAATCTAAATAATGATTATGTCAGCCTAAAAGTGTTCTAAAAAAAAGAACGAAAAGCCGTTAATAAAATACCCTTTTAAAAATATTAGGAGGATATTGTCTGAGAAAATGCTGCGGCTCTTAACAAAAATTGAGAATAACCTTGCTTTGAAATCGATTTGTAGTCAAAATGATTATCTCCTACTAAAGGGAATCCACAGAAAAAGAAAACAACGTCGGGCATCTTTTTAAAGCGTGTTAAGATTCTATTTTGGAAAAAAAAGATACTTTGCCTAGTTATTATGTACTGATAAATGTCTTCTTAATCTTCTATTCAAAAGCAATTAAAATCCTCTGCAGTTAAAAGCAAAATAGCGTCCAATAGCTGTTAAAGTTCGAAACATGTTTCAACTAGAATAATTGGGATTTTTTTTTTTTTTTTTTTTTTGGTCCTGGGATATTCTTACATTACTTTATATTCTCAAATAAGATCTTATCTCATTCCAGTCGTCTAAAAGAAATGAATGATCTCAGAATTATACCATCTACAGTTAGAATCAGAGTAGGAGCCGTTCTGAACAACAAGTTTAATGCTGCGATCAAGATTTCTTTCATTGTTTATCAGTACGGATATTATACACTTCCTCCTTCATTCAAAAAAAAAATCACGATTTACTTCCCTCTTCTACTAGGGATAGCACGATATCAGAAACAGATATCTACAATAGTCTCAGAGCAACGCAAACAGAAAGTTCGAATCGGAAAGCGCTTGAAATAGAACGAAATAGAACTTACTTTGTATTTTCCAGCTAGGGATGTTCTTACAAATTTCTAATTTCTAGAAAGCACAAACTCTTAATATTTACACTTAACTACTAAAAATGAAAAGTAATAAGTTATTCATTCTCCAAAATTCGTTGTAGAACAGTTACATTTAAAGGAACAAATCCGAAACATGTTACGAAAATGTATGCAACTCTTAAAGTTGAAATATTATCGAACTAGTGGTTAGAATATAGTTTGAAATTATCTTATCCGCATTAACTGAGGGAAACATATAATTTGTTGTTATCTGATACAATATAAAAGTTACAAGTATGTTCGCAGATAACAGAAACTAAGATTATCCATTTCTTCTGTTTTTTACCTATTATAAATTTTGACCTCTCATTTACGTGCTCTCAGGAACTAAGGCTTCACTTCAAATTACGTTATCGGTATTCGATGAGTGAAATAATTAGCTATTATTTTCTACAATCTAAGAAAGGATAAAATTACCTTAGGTATAAGCTATAAAAAATTCCCAATCGTTTTATCTGTAACACGTTTTGAATCTGGATCTATTAATGCCGAGCATACGGCTTCTAAACATAAGGGTTAGAATTGGAAAACATCGCCATTTTGTAAGATAAATGAAATGACTTTAAATTTTGGAGGATCTTAAACTAAGAACGGCCCCAGAAATGAGTCACAAATTATTTCCTACTTTTGTATTTATTTGAGACGTGTTTCGACACTGTACGGAGTACTGATGCCTAAAAATTGTTATAAATATTTTTATACATCAGTGGAATAATTGTGTATTGTCCTGGGTTACTCAATAGGTTATTACTAATAATCTATACTTTGGAGTTATATTTTATATTTCTTGTATGCTATGTTCAAACACTGACATACACACACACACACACACATACACATACACACACACACACACACATATATATATATATATATATATATATATATATATATATATATATATATATATATATATATATATATATACTTACAAGTTTAGGTAAAAATACTTTCATAATACTGTACAAACTTGTATTTTTCCATGTATCAGGCGAAATAGCACTAGCTTCAGGAAAAAAGAATGCTTATATAAAATATTTTGAAATAAGGAACTGACAAGAATAAATAAGAGCAACGTTCTTGCAAAATCCATGTCCATTCCCGATACAATTGCCATTTCTAATCATAATTATAATTATTTTTATAAAAATTTAGCAAAATTAATACTAATAAGCAAGAACTACTGCGATTAAAAACTATGGATTTCATACTGATAGCGGCCCTATTTGATTAATTCATCATCTCTACTCTTGGGCTCTTTAATCTCTATAGTACTCTTTCCATATTGCTAGTCATAAGTGAATGTGAACTTGCTGTTATAAATTAGTATACGAATCAAGCTTCATCTTTCTAACGTGATCAAAGAGAGAGTAAATTCTCAACATCTTCTTTAACACTTCCTTTTCTCCTGTTATTGTAAAAGAATAATTATACATAGCCTACAGTTTCTTCAAAATTCTGATGTCTTGCATAAAAGTATCGTTCTTTGATACAAACTCTACGGTGTGAATCTGTATACAATACCAACCAATACGAAAACATTAACTGGTCGAGGTTTACTATAAAACTTTAAGAACTAATTCTTAATAACATTTTAAATAATAATATATTGTGAATGTTATATACAAATTCGGTCACAAAATAGCTAGCAACCACTGTAAGCGACATGAACAACAAAATTCAATGTGCAAATTGATGACACGGAAAAAAAAATGAGTGGGAGTTAAGGAATCCACATTGGTAAGAAATTTACGTTTCTAATGTACTATGTTACTTTGCAACACAAATATGCAAGCAATGACAGCATTTCAGTATGTAACTCATAATATCTTTAGGTACGTACAAATACATATTCAACACGTATGATATGTAGGCTTATGTTATATACAGTATTTTGCGCTATCTTCGTTTTCGTGTATACTTATTTGCGTTGACCCAATTGATCCTAACCGACATATCCCTTTGATCCCAGTCGAACCAACACCCTACGCCTTACCCTAATTTACATAGCGATCTTTTTGTTCTACCGACCATCTAGCACATATTGGTTACTGTTGTTTGTACAGCAGTGGACACTTCTAAATGGTACAGCCATATGGAGATTTACGGTTAAGGTGTACCATTTAGAAGTGTCCCCCGCTGTACAATAATTCTTGTATTGCCTACGTGCAATAAGACCCTAAAGTGAACCTGTATGCAGAAATAGATGTCTATATCCTAGAAATGATTGCTGAATATATAAAAAGTCGACTTTCTTGAAAGAAATGAGTACCGGTATGAAATAAATTTCTGCCTGTATAGTCATCTACAATTAATGAACATCCATTGTTGGTTAGAATACTCTTTTATCTTGTATTTTGTTAATGTCTTTCAAAGCCCTCCCGAATGGTGAGGTTAGAGTCATTCGAGAAAAATCCCTGAATAAAATAACAAACGTCCTTAGTTTTTGTTCCAGTATAACACATTTCACTTTAAATTTCGAAAATTTTAGGATAAATTTAATTATCGCAATCTGTCACTTTATATAAGTATCTATATAAATAAAACACTATCGTCGAGCACCCATATTGTAAATATATACAAGAATAAAGAATTTGGTGAGAAATGCATACTTAATAATAAAGAATCATTATTTTATCAAGATACGAACTACATAAGATTTGTAACGGTATCGATCTTCTCTATATATATGGTCTACGGAACTCGCAGGATAAATTCCGCGTTCACAAAAGCTCTCCACTGGCTTCTACCCTTAGCTAACTGCATCCAGTTTCTACTTTGTATTCCAATCTCTGCGAAATCCATCTTAATATTGTCCTCCCATCTGCGCCTAGGTCTTCCTAATGGTCATTTTCCGATTGGTCTTCCAGTCAAGGTATCGATCTTATTATAATTTTGTATACAGTTAGTCTATGTGTGCCATACCATTTCTAACATGCAGATTAGTAATTTACGTTCGAGATATATCCCATACCTAAATATTTCTCTTGAAGTATTGCTTCTAGCCTACAAACTTTCCGAACCCATGTATCCGTATTATTAATCTGAGCCAATTACTTGATGAAAAATTGAACATTACCTTTCTGGCCGAACTGAATTTAAACTTTTTCTTGTTAATTGTTGGGAGTCCTTAGAGTGCGATGCGCAAGTCTCTTGAACCACTAGTTTTCTTAGCGTTTCTATATCACTTTCATATGCAGGATTTTCTACTGCAAATTCTGATTTCACCGTATCAATGTTTAGTTTCTCATCCAAAGAATACATAGCTGCATCCTTCTCCATTGTTTGCTCTCCTTCCGTCTTAGATGATTCTTTATTGTCAGTCGTCAGTTCGTATGTCCACCCTTTCCCTTCGAGTGGATCTTCCTGAGGTAAGTCATAATCAATTTCCTCTTTGCACATCAATTCCAACTTAACAGATGCCTCAGCAGCCATTATGACTTGAAATTTAATAAGAATTTGACAGTGTTCTTATATTTACCTTGTCTTTTAACCTGCCAGTGTTAATGAACGTTCACAGCAACTTTACACTTGCAATCAAACATACGATCAAATTTTAATAAAATACAGAATAAATGCAGTTTGAAACAATGTCCCAGGTAACAAAGACTATTGGGCAGTTATTACCTGTATTAAGCGTATAATAAATTATAAAATCGAATTACTTAAAAGATGTAAAGTATAAAGTAGATAATTATGCGAAGAGAGGTCTTACCACCTCCCACGCCGTGCCGTGAACAGTGATGCCAATTCCTTCAGAGCCGTTTTCCCTTCACAAGCTTCAGAATTTCCCTTTTCCGTACAAAATTTCCCTTCGTCCAAACCGTTCAAGTACTGTATTTAGTAAACGTATTTTTAATCGTTTTCACTACCACTCCCTCACCCGATCTTATAACCACATACAAGCAGATACCTGACAGACTTTCTTTGAGCTTACGCACAATTTGAACTTGATTTGTTGTTTAGGTATCTAAGGCGTCGCGATAGAGAAGGGGAAAGGATATGGAAAGGTGTAGGCCAGGACCTATGTTAAATAGTGCTCTCAACGGGTCGGGTCGGGTCGGGTTGAAGACCGACCCGACCCGACCCGTGACCCGAATTGACTGACCCGACCCGACCCGACTGACCCGAACCGTGATCCGATCTGATTGACCTGACCCGATAACCCGACCCGAGCTGACCCGGTTGACCCGACCCGAATAACCCGACCCGACCTGACCCGATTGACCCGACCCGACAACCCGACCCGAGCTGACCCGATTGACCCGACCCGACAACCCGACCCGAATAACCCGACCCGACAACCCGACCCGAGTTGACCCGACTGACCCGACCCGACAACCCGACCCGAGTTGACCCGACCCGACCCGACCCGAACTGACCCGATCCGAGTCGGGTCGGGTCGGGTCAACCCGACCCGTTTCAGAGCACTATGGTCACTACTCTGGGTGAACACCAAAATGCACTCACATTGGGGAACTAGTTTTAAAAGCATAATTTTAGAAAATAAAGCATAAAGCATAATTTAAAATATAGCACAATTCTTGGAAAATTCTCTTTAACTGAAAGTTTAACATACTGTGTTAATATCTTTAAAGCCAATATTTACAATGCAAAATCATTGAGAACATAACAATGCAAACAATGAAAAGCTTATTTTTATTTCTGTAAACTTTTCGGTGAAATCCTTTGATGTGGAGAAAAGAAAAATGTAAAAGAAGAAATTTTTCTGCCAACAATGAATAGTATGCAAGAACTCCATACTATATTGTTACAGTGACGACGCCAGCTTTAAGTTCTTAGGTGGGCAAAGGAGGGGCAGATACATTTTCGGGGGGGGGCTATTTGCCATACCAAAAATGACATATTTATTACGTTTTACTTATTTTACATTACATTGTGTATTTCGTTGCTGTTTTTATGTTAGATCTATATGATTATAAATTAAACTTATTTCAAATAAAATTTGTAACTAACAAATAAATAACGTCTGCACATGAAATATTTTTCAATGAAACTTTTGAAGCCTAAACATAAATTGAATTACTTTCGCGTATGATACAAGTAACACATTCGTCTATATGCTACATCTCTCTCTCTCTCTCTCTAATATATATATATATATATATATATATATATATATATATATATAGCCAGAGAGAGAATTTACGAGGAGCTGCTGAAAATGTCGTAGTCCAATCCAGAAGGAGTGTAGGTACTAGGTAGAAAAATGAAACCGTAGTTTAGAAAAACATATCTCTGTATGTACAAATATAAATGTTCATATTAATAATGAAATTCTTATTGTTTCTCAGGCCTCTGAAGTGATTATGTGTGCCCAAACAGATAATTTCACGAACATCCAGATCCTTACTGTTATAACATTTTTGTTCCACCAAGAAAAGTCACCGAAGTAAATTAATTAGGAAATCAGTGAAACACCACGGGACTCTCCTCCGTTATATACAGTGGTGAAGAAGTAAGTGGCTTAGTATAAACGTAGCAATTTCTCAACAAATTATGCTTTACATCCAGGATGATTAAAAGCAGTGACTCTTCCTGGAATCATGGATGCAATTTGTGACATTATTCTTGAAAATTGCAGCATTTCACCCAGTGGTGGATATAGCCCGGGGCCGGAGGGCCTAGGCCACCCCAGTTTGACAGTGTGACAAAAATAATTTAAGCTATTATTTATATAGTTTTTAAAGTGTATAGTAAACTCACGATATATTTATTATAGTCTGAGATCTGCACCCCGCTTTCTCAGTTTTTACCTTTTCAGCAAAACTTGTGTCAGAGATTCTGGGCATTTCTTTGGTACTCGTCGGTAGCATAATTCAGAATGGCTTGGGTATGTGCAAGTTCTCGGCATAATGGGTTCCCAAAATATATGTCAGGAGAATAAAAGGGTAACGGCATTAAGAGAAGTCTTCTTCCAATTTGACTGTAATGCTGATCAATTTCGCTGACGAATAGTAACCATAGATGAAATATGGTTGTACCACTATGATCCTGAATCGGAACAACAGTCAATGGAGTAGTAGCACTCATTTCTCCATCGTCCCAAAAAGTTCAAGACACAGAAGTAGGTTGAGAAACTGTTTGGAACATTTTTCTGGTATAAGTATGGAGTGGTAAACTACCTCCTCAATGGTCAGATATTTAATCCAGAATCTATACATTACTTACAAAACTGAAAGAAAAATTCAAAGTTCAACGCTGCGGAAAATGAAAAGAAAGGAATTCTGTTCCTTCAGAAGAATACACCTGTCCATCAAGCCCCTGCGAACATAACTGACATTGCATAATCTAGGATTTCAATGTCTAGATCATCATTCTTATTCCGCAGATTTAGCTCCGTGTAACTATTACGTGTACTTATTTCCCAAACTTAAATAACACTTGAAAGACGCCATTTTAGATCTGATAGGGGTAGTGCTACGAACAGTGGTGCGAGGAAGTCTAGATTTTTTTTAACTTTTCTGCAAAAGCTGGAGCACTGTACAAGGTAGTATATTGACTCTCGGGGGAAGAGAAGAAGAAGTAAAACTTCACCAATCCACGTGCACTCCTTCTGGGTTGGGCTGCGAATTTTTCAGCAGTTCATAGTCAATATGGTAGACGTCACGTCAGTACTTTGAAACAAAATAAGTAAAGGAGCACTAGTATAAACCAATTACTAACTAAAGATCAGCACTCTGACAATACATTTTATTGGGAATCAATTTCTTCCATAATTTTATTATTATCATTTGCAGGAAGGGAAAACACAACTCTTTTTATCTCCTTCAAAAAATTAAGCCCTGGTAGTTGCAAACTAAGCTGTTATAAGCACATCCTCTGAATATTGAAAGCCGAGAATAATGTTTCAGAAAAAAGAAGTTTTAAATAAAACAAAATATGAAACTGAAAACTTCAAACCTGGATAAATACAAACAAGTTACGTAACTGGTTTTACCTTTCTTTTGTTTCCAATCGAAGTTGATCCAATGAGAAGAAAACAAGTCGACCAAATCTACTATTGTTCGCTAGGCACAATTATTAAAAATCATAAGAAAGAAGTATAACTAAAATTTACCTCAAAAGGGGCTAAATTAGAAAACAGAAATATGCGTACATACCCAGACGCTCAAAGAAGAAAGCTTGAGGATTAATCTGCCACATAGTAAATTCATGGAAAGTAGATTACAATTTGTCAATGAGATTGGTTATGATACTGATATAAAATACTACGTGAAGAATGTTTAAAGATTGTACGAGTCTGGAGGGGCAGTCTAGGTGGCAGTCAGAGGGGCAGAAGTAGCTACTAGGGGTCGCTCGCCCCTCTTGCCCCCCTCTGGCGTCGTCACTGTATTGTTATGTTTACTTTTTGAACTTAAGCACTTTCTGTACTTTTTGGTGGCATCTTTTACTTTCCCTTTCTGTATATATGTACCTGTAAGACGCACACAAATGATAGAAAAAAATTATTCGAGCAAAGCACATCTCTTTACAATGAATTAAGTAGAAAGTTCATTAAATATGAGAGAAACTAGTTGCAAAAAAATATCAATAAATAGATCAAGATATTTAGAATATTTAATGTATAATAAATATACATTATACACGATTAATGTAAAATAATCATTGAAATTAACAATAAAGCATAATTAAAAAAAAAGCATAATTAAACAAGAAATAAAGCATAATGTGGGTTGCTCTAACAATTAAGTTGTATGAAGACGAGAAGAAAACGAAAGCTGATTCCTTAACGAATTTCGTTGATCTTCTTTGTGTCTACAAAAACGCATTCCTAGAAACCTACAAGCTAGGTATCATCTCTGTGATTATATCAGTTTCTAGTGCTACATGTGAAAGGTCATTCTCTTCTTTGAAAAGATTGAAGACTTGTATACGCAATTCAATGACTCATGATAGATTGAAAAACTTAGTGTTACTTTATTTTGAGAAGAAAATTGCTAAATCGTTAGATCTTTAACAAGTTGTGGATATGTTTGCTGCTGCCCACACGGATAGAAAGATCCTCTTCAAGTAGAGGCATAGACCTATAAGTTATTTTCTTTACCTGTAAAAGTGTATTTGCTTCCATTTAAGTCAACTAGCTACACATATTTTAAACGCCATGATTAAATAACTATTTACTTCTATTAGAAATCAATTGCATTAATGAATCCTAGTTGTTTGAGGCAGGGGTGCCCATCCCCCCCAAAGCCGATGGCGCACTCCCCCCCAAAACTAATAATCTCTTCCCTCCTCAGAACTCAAGTCCTCTAAAAACAATTGCCCAGTGTAGCAGTAGTTTTTACAGTACTAGTAATTGTTATTTTTTTTTAATTTCCTGTAGTAGTAGTATAGAATGCTTGTAGTAGTAGTAGGGGCAGTAGTAATTATAAAAATGGCATTACTTTTATTAGTAGTCTTGGTAGTGTACAATACTAAATATGTTCTATAAGGGTATTGAAGGGTATAAAAACTTCTACACACTGTGTATGGCACAGGTATTCTTTTTTTACAATTAGTAGTAGACCTATTATTTTTTTTTTCTTTACAAAATATTGATATAATTCCCTTGTACATGAAAAGTAAGACGCAAGTTACAAGTTATTGAGTTTGATACCAAAAGAAAATGTTATCCTCAAAATTAGCCTACAAAAAGAAGTGATATCCAACAAAAAACATTCCTGTAAAAGAGCCAAGTACGAGTAGCCTTAAAAAGAATTGAAATCACAAAAATAGGCGGCAAGTTCTGGTGGACAACAGTTACAAACACTCACTGGCTCACTTCAAATTTAGATTTGAAACTTGGCTGTTGTCTGTATGGTTACCACTAGCTCACAATTATGTCAAACTACTTTATAATTTTCAACAGACAACATAGGCAAGTTTCAAATCTAAATTTGAAAGTGATTCCTTGAGTGTTTGTAACTGTTGTTCACCAGAACTTGGCGCCATCCTTTCATATAGCATTTTGCGCGGTACTTCATTCATAGAGTTTCTAAGCAGGGGGTAGGGGGATTCATTCTCGAGATTTTAAAAAAAATCGCATCGTGTTCCAATGTTATTCTGACGACAGCAAAATTACTTATTCGACATTAGAGTAAAATTCTTCCCAAATTTTTTTTATTTCCCCCATTTTTTTTTTCGATGGCACAACTTGTGCCATTCATCCCTCCTGTGGGCGGCCCTTCTCTCTTAAAACGAACCAACCTTTCCTTTCATACGGCTACTTGCGCGGTACTTCATTCATCGAGTATCGAAGCAGGGGGTACGGGGGTTCACCCCGGAAAATTTTTGAAAATTAGCTTCTCAAAATCGTGTTTTAATGCTATTCCGACAGTAAAATTGCTAGTTCGAAAGTAGAGTAAAATCCCCCCCAAAATTTTTCTCAATGGCGCAGCTTGCGCCATACAATCCCCCTGTGGGCGGCCCTGGTTTGAGGTACTAAATTCTTATATTTTCACTATTTCCAAAGAGTAAAATCATGAACAATAAAGATGGAAACATTCACCTTGAATACACACACATACACACACACACACATATATATATATATATATATATATTGGAGATGTCCCCCTCAAAATCCTCTTGGGCCCTTCATTGCCCCCCCCTGAAAAAAAAACTCTAGCTACGCTACTGAACACCATGCACCAGAGATGAATTCTCTACCACTGAGCCACCGTGGCCCTGCTTGGGCTTGGTCGTCCATATCCAATATCTCTTTTGGCGTTGCTTAAACAACTTCTAGTTTTCTTCTAAATCCAGACTCCATATTGGCGTAGATATTAATATTACAGTCGATTGGTAAAATCAATCTTCCACATTTAAAAATTAAAGTACACACAAGTAGAAAAATAAGCATTTATCATAAAAACACTAGCTGCAAGTGTTCAAAATAGATTTATGGTTTCTATAAAATCAATTGAAAATTGCTATTTTTAATTAGGCAGCTAGTGAAAAACAGCAGCTTTCGACTCCAGCCGAGTTTAAACTCAACCTGAACTCAGTTGACCAAAGTGAACTGACCCGAATAACCCGACCCGACAACCCGACCCGATAACCCGACCCGACAACCCGACCCGATAACCCGACCCGACAACCCGACCCGATAACCCGACCCGATTGACCCGACCCGATAACCCGACCCGAGTGACCCGACCCGACAACCCGACCCGAATAACCCGACCCGACAACCCGACCCGACCTGACCCGATTGACCCGACCCGACAACCCGACCCGAATAACCGACCCGACAACCCGACCCGAGCTGACCCGATTGACCCGACCCGACAACCCGACCCGAATAACCCGACCCGACAACCCGACCCGAGCTGACCCGACTGACCCGACCCGATAACCCGACCCGAGTAGCCTGACCCGACAACCCGACCCGAGCTGACCCGACTGACCCGACCCGAGTTGACCTGACCCGACCCGACCCGTAACCCGACCCGAGCTGACCCGACCCGACTCGGGTCGGGTCGGGTCATGGGTCGGGTCGGGTCAACCCGACCCGTTTGAGAGCACTAATGTTAAAGGTGCAATCTCTGCATTTGCCTGGTGTGACTGAGGAAAAACCCTATAAATACCTTGGTCAGGACGGACAACCTAAATAAAACATAAAAAATATAAAATAAATATTATGTAAATTTAATTTTTATACTAGATATCATGATAGATTTTAATATTAATGTAACCTAAGGTACAAAGAAAATATTAAGTATATATTTGGTATGTACTTACTTAAGAACAGCACTCCCATATTTACTGAAACGAATACGAACAGCTACAAAAAAAACTCTAGCTGCTACTGTCTTTGGCTGTACACGAGAAATGTTCGTAAGCACAATACAAACTAAATCAAAGTTTAGAGATGCGGAATTCTTAAGAATTTATAATTCTGTGCGCACAGTCACCAGAAAATTTGTAAACTTACACAAACACACATACAATAATGATCCAGTATTCGCCCATATATACATATTTACATTCACGACACGCAGATTTTCTTCTCTTACATCGATTAATCCTCTTCACAATCAATTTTCTGGTTGGGAAAAAGATCTTCTGATAGAGAAAACCAAACTGTTATAATGGTTGGAGTGATAATTTAATTGAGAAATATTTCATCTTATTGCATTTCATTTAATTCAACAATGGGAAGATTAATTATGATAAAAGATTTTAAAAAAGCATTGTTGTAATGTTTCGAATTTAACTGAATATGTTTATCGATGTGTAATGTTGATAAATATTAATGAATGCAAAGCATGACAACCTGTGACAATTTATGTGAAATATGTGCAACGGATTATGTTTGGAACAAATAACATGTTGAATTTATACTGAATTTTAATTAAATTAATCAGATACGTAACTACATCCAATCTATAAATGATTGAACAGAGGTTCAAATTTCCCTGCAATATTCAGAGATTACAAGCAATTACCCTTTGTCCCTTTTCTCCAAAATTTACTCAAAATTTCCCTGTGCCAAGGGAAATTTCCTTTCAATTGGCATCACTGGCCGTCAACGTGAATAAAGATGGAAAGTGAGAATATTTCCAGTGGAAAGGAAAATAAAAAATGGGAATGTTCCCGTTTTTTTCCATCGCATATATATTCCCGCGAAGGAATTTATTTCCATTTCTTTACTTTATCTTCCAAATTATAAGAACCATATGACTAAGTACTTTATTTTTATTTATTATGATTTACTTCTAGGTTTTAAATAATTTGCAGGTTAAAAAAGTTAAAATTCCTTGGCTGTATTTTATATAACTAATAATATGACTTTTTAAGTTCCATTTCAATTTGCACTAAAATGAAGCAAACAACTAATTTACAAATAATTAAAAGGAACCAGTTTGTAAAGTAATGTAGAATTTCTGTAGAAATAGAGGTGAAGTAGTATCAATATACCCCGAACTACAGTTAATAATAGGCGTCGGTCTGTCTCCTGACTCGAATTTCTCAACAGGTACTCGGACTTTACTTATATGTGAATTAACGCATGACATTTCCAGAAATAGGGAGGAAGAAAGGTCTTAAGGTACTGTGGCAATGTTACATGCAAAATTATAAAGATAAGTCAGTATGTTGCAAATATTATGAACATAAAATGCATGAGAAAATTTTGTTAAAATGCTGAGGCATGTGACTTCTGCTAGTTACATCAACTAATTTATTTATATCATTTAAAAATGTAATATGTTTTAATATCAGTAGTAGAATTAAGTTTAGAAAATCCACTTACATATAAATTTAAACTGTTTAGCGGTGTAAAAATATGTGGATTTACTATACCATTTTTCCCACATATTTACTTGCATAGAACATGTGAGTAAATATACATTTATGTGTACTCTTTAAATATAATAAAATATTAATAAAATAATATAATATAGTCCAGAATATACATTTTAAAGAATCCTCTGGAGACAAAAGTAATAACACACAGTGATAAAGAAAAAAAATTAATTAGAAATCGTAATATAGTAATAGAATGCACTTTTTGTGATTGCAAATAAATTGCCAGAATATCCCCGATTTTGGGGAATTTTTCCGGGAATATTCCCAGGGAAGATTCTCGAAAAATATTTTCCCGGGAATTTACCCATCACTAGCCGTGAATAGTAATGGGTAAATTCTCGGGAAGATATTTTCCCAAAAACGAGAATTTTCCGGGAATTTATGTACAGTTACATAGGAAATTGCATTCTATTGCTATAATTCGATTTTAAAGTTAAATTAATTTTTTATCACAGTATATTATTATTGTTGTCCCCAGAGGTGTTTTTAAAATGTATATTCTGAATGGTATTATGTTATTTTATTAATATTTTATTATATTAAGAGAATACGCATAAATGTATATGTATTTACAATATGTTCTATGCAGGTAAATATGTGGAAAAATGGTATATTAAGTCAACATTCTTTAAAACCTCTAAACAGTTAAAATTTATATGTAAGTGGATTTTCTAAGCTTGACTCTACTATTGATATTATACACATATTAAATTTGTAAACGTTATAAATAAATATGGTTGGGGAACTGTCATAACGCATGTCCCAGCATTTTATTAAAATTTGCGCATAAATATTTATGTTCACAATATTGGAAAAATACTGACTTATCTTTAAAATTTTGCACGTAACATTGCCACAGAGGAACTTTCTTTCTAGGCCCTACCCATTTCTCGAAATTTTCCTGCGTTAATTCACATGTAAGAGAAGTCCGAGTACCTCTTCAAAAATTCGAGTCAGAGAGAGGAGACAGACCTACGAATATGAATAACGGTTTTTCGGGATTTATTAATTGTACTTCATATCTATTTCTACATAATTTCTACAAAACTTGCAAAATGGTTCTTTTCATCATTTGTAAATTAGTACTTTGCTACTCTTTAGAGCAAACGAAAATGGAACTTTAAAAAATCATATTATTAGTTGTATGAAGTACAGTGAACAAATTTTATCTTTTTAATCTCGAAATTATTTAAAACCTAGAAGTAAATCATAATAAATGAATATAAAGTATTTAATCGTATGTTTGTTATAATTTGGAAGATAAACGTAAAGAAATGGAAATAAATTCCTCTCCCGGAATTTATATGCCAGGGAAAAACCCGAGAATATTCCCATTTTTATTTTCCTTCCCACCAGGAATGTTCCCACTGCCCATCTCTAGCCGTGAAATGAATCAGAATACATTTCTCACTTGTTGTTGCTACTGAGGCTGAATGAGTGTTCCAAGCAGGGTAAAAAACAGATACCGCCTTATGCAGAGTCGTTTTGACGTATGATTAACGTCATACTAAAGGCCTGACTACTACGGGAACCTTATGTTAGTCGAACTCTTTAGTATGGCACTAATCATACGTCAAAATGACTCTGCAAACGGCCCATAGTGTTTAGTACTAAAAATATTCTAATGTAAGATATTTTTGGTTGTCATTTCGTCAATATTAGTTGCAATAGACATTGACAAAGATTATAGCTAAATAGATAGATAGAAAAAACACATAGGTAATATTACAAACTTTATCCCACTATAAATAAAGTTTTGATTGTATAATAATATCCTGTATTCAATAACTCTGGGTTTAGTTTCACTATACGTATCCATAGAAGTAGTGAATTCAAGAGGTAGCCAGGGAGAATGTCTCCCCAGAAAAAATTCATTCTCCTCGTGGAAACTTAAAATTTCATTCGCAAAATGTAGAATTACCTCACCCAATTATTTGCTTTCCTTTCCGTGCACGTACTGACAAAATATGATGTGTCAATAAGACGAGGCCCCATTCTATATAAGTATTAATTAACATGTAACACCTTAGATAAAATAACAACTACTTAATATAATCTATGTCTCTTAACGCTATCAGCGAGTTTGGCAGAAAATGAAATGGTCAACTGATGATGAAAGGTTGATATTTTAATAGGTACTATACTCTCGCTCTATATTATATATTAGTATAGATTGAGATATGAAAGGAATGATAGGGAAGATTCTTCGATCATTCCATGTTATCTCAAATGTCTACAAACTTCAGCACTTCAAAATGAATAGTACTTACATTATTTGAAATAGAGCAAACTAAATCCCACTTTTCGCATATATTATGTATTAGTAGAGATTAACATAGGATAAGAAAAGATAGAGAAAATCTTTTGATCATGCCTTCTGATCTCATATTAACCCTTAAATGCATTACATAGGTCTCAGAGGCCCGGCACATGGAAGAAAGTGCATTGATTTAGTCATTTTTCAGATTTTCATGCTAATTCTGTCTGAGGTCTTTCATAATATGTTACGGAATATCTGCATTGAAGCAATTTACTTAAATTTGCCAAAAAGAACACATTTATTGATAGTTTTTCATTTATAACCCGTTATTACATAACATGGGTCTCAGAGGCCCGCTAAAGATTTTACGCTAGTTTGTCCAGTATCTATCACGGAAAGGTTATGTTTTTCGTTTCTTAAATTAGAGTTATGTGTTTTTCTGTTTTTGAAGTTAACGGCGTCTCAGAAGTGGAAGCTCCTGTGATTGTGGTGTATCTGGAGGAGAGTACAGGAAGAAATTATTTTGTTTTATAAGTATTTTCAGTTATATATAAAAACAAGAGTTGCTGGTGTGTTATTTGCACGTTTGTAAACCTTGAATCTGGCAGAAGGGTCAAATCGATTTCCAGACCACAGTTAATTATTTAGTAGCATAAGAAGATCGAAACTGTTAAATTTCCTGAGTTGCCGGTTTCCTGAGTATAGTATGGGTGTCCTGGGTTGAATTGAAATCTAAAGAAGTTCATGTCTGTCTTTGTGTAATTGTTCAATATGAATAACGTAACTGAAGTAAAATAGGGTATAGGTTTGTGTAACTAAACACATACACCAGATTACAATGTATCTACCATTTCAGAGGCAAGTCAGAAGTCAATATTTAGCTATCTCTCATAAAAATCTACACTTGAATAAATTTATTTTCAGTGGCAATGAAGTACAGATAATTTAGCTTTGCTATTTGGTTTGCTTTTCTTTAGGAAAAATAAAAGTATCGTTAGTTGGTGACGAGATAAGAAATATTACGGAACGAAGGCTGGACGAGAGAGGAGGAAAATAGCTCGGGTATAAACATATATGCCTCATATGATGAATATTCAGATGCGGAACCGTTAGCCTCAATTTCTTTGACCCAACCGTCAGATTCATGTGATAATACTGCAAATACAAGTGCTTCTTCGAATGGGCATACATAAACGCTTCAAGGGAATAACTGTGTGTCTAAATCTAATACAATTAGATCTTCTGATCCTCCGTCAAATTATTAAACACCGGTCTGGAACAATACGTTTCAGGGATGGACCTAATCGTAACGCAAGTACTTCTTATATATAAAAAGTTCATTTTTGCTCTTTGTGTCTTCAGAAATACTTTCCGAAATTTTCATATGCACTAAGAAAGAAAAATGATGTTAGCAGTTCAAGCCAAAATTACTTGGAAGTATGTAACTACGAAATAACTCGTAGATTTCATTCGAATATTATTATCGGAAGTTTAAAAGAACGGAGACACTTCAGTCCGTGAGTTGTTTTGTTCTGATAGTAATCCACAGTCTATTTGCGAATAGACTTCAAACAAGAAGAAAGTTGTTTGACGATAAAAGGAAAAGGAACGAGAAGGTAAAAACAGATCTACTGGTTTCTTTTCGATACGTGACGAACAGTTTGTTCCTTTTAGAGGACTGTCAATTCCTTCAATACACAAATAGGAAACCAACCAAATATGGACTTAATATATTTTGCTGGTATAATACGAAAAATATCTATGTATAATGATGGAATGATATACATGAGAGGAGAGGCAAATAACCCTGCAGCCAGTGGCGTATTTACTACGTTGTTTCCGGGTGCTTTGCCTGAAAATGTGAACATTCTGCAAGATATTTCATATACGAGGGTCATCCAGAAAGTGGTACCCGTTTGCGCCGCATGAAGCTCTGACGACTCGGGCAGCCGTTGGGCAAGGTCAGACCGCGTCCGTGGTTTGTCTGCCTGCTAGGTTGCGTGACGCTAGCAGTGCCTGTGTTGTGTCTGTGCTCGTTTATAATGATTAAACGAATTGAGAACCCCGTCAGTTGTGAAGTGAGGGACGTGATTAAATTTCTTAATGCACGAAACGTTCGACGTTGTGAAATTCATCGCCAATTAAAGGAGGTGTATGGAGACAATGTGATTTTCATCTCTTTACGAAACTTAGACTTTCTGGCGGGAAAAAGATTTGACAGCGATGAAGAACTTAAACGAGGCGTAACTACGTATCTCAATACGCTGGCGGCGTAGGACTATGACGCTGGAATACAAAAATTCGTCACTAGGTATGACAAATGCCTCAATTTGCTTGGTGATTATGTGCAAAAAATCCCACGGTTATGCCGGTTAGGCTAAAGGAGACGGTGATGATGAGAGATGAGTGAAATGGTGGAATGAAGAAAGTGGGAGGAAACGGGAGAACCTCGAGAAAACCCACGAGCGCGGTGTTTGTCCACCACAAAGTTCACTTGGCGGGGGCTGGGAGCGAACCCGGGACCCCAAAGGTGATTATGTGCAGAAGTAGTGTAAAGTATGCTCTTTCCAATAAAAATGTGTATATTTGTTAATATGTACTACTGTGTCTTTATTGCACGAACGGGTACCACTTTCCAGATGGCCCTCGTAATTTACTATAGTAAGATTTCGGGGGGCTTAACCCCGGAAGCCCAACTCCCTAAATACACTACTGCCTCTAGCAAAAGATTTGGCAAAAAGATAGTTCTTGAGTTAGAGTAGTTCTTCTCAGCACAACGCACAAAGACAAAAATATTATTCTAGAGATTGAGAACAAACTAGATATAATCATATATTACAATAAAACGAAAGAAGCAGTGTATTTTAAGGACCAGATCTCAAGAAACTACGCCACAAAACTAAAATCAAAGTGATGACCATGTGTTTTGTTTTTCAGCATACTAGATGTAGCATGTGTAAAACTTTCCTATGTATGAGTCACATGTAATATCTTTCTCAATAAATCATTCAAGAGAAGAATTTTTCTAAAATGTGCTAGCAAAAGAACTAACGTTACCCTATATTCAAGAAAAAAATAAAATTACGCATCTTCGAAAAACAACAATAACTGCATTTGAACTCTGTGGACTAAATCCCCGTGAAAATTGACACGATTCTTTTCCAGAAAAAACGAAAGTGATGCTATAAATGTCTAGTAAGCAGAGAAACAAAAAGTAAACTGGTGTGTTTCGATTGCACACAAACTGTATGTGGTGAGCACAGTGTAATTGTGTGCAGTGAATGCAAGCACTACGAGCTTAGTTTCAAAAGGAACAATTTGCTGGAAATATGTCACAAAGAAAAGCAACCGCGTGTTATCACATAAATTAACTGTAAAAACACTTCAAAGTTCAGCGTATTAATGTACTATAGTATTATGTACTAATACAGTTTGTAATGTAATGAATAGAGTGGTGAAACTTTTTGGCGTTATCTGACCTACTGCGCATGCGCAAACTGTTCCGGTTCCGGTTCCGATTCCTGCTCTGAACCCTGTTCCGACTAAAGTTCCTGTACCAGTTCCGGTTCCCCCGAAACAGACTACGCGCAACGAGTAGCCTTTTACGGCTATGAACAGCACACAAAAACACGCATGCGCAGAAACATTACACATAATAACAAGTCTATGAACGACCATAGCACTGCCGGTAGTCTTTTTGTTATCTATTATATAACATCAAGGATGTACTCGTTCTCTATATTCTCACCCAAATCTTTCCTCACTTTGGTAATCACATATCGTTTTATTGATGCTTTAACTTTCAAATGTAAGTTGAATATATCGCTTTTATGGTTAATTTGTGAAAAAATATCATCTACCTGATAATAATGACCTGGCAAAATGGTAGTTATGCGCCAGTCTTTTTTATCTGTTAAACGATAATAAATGTTATTAGTATATATGGAAAAACTCTGAAATGAAGCTACATAATGTACTTCAACAACTGCTGTCTCCCACACACCTATCTCCAGTACAAGAGGATGATATAATTAGCCGTCTCCTTTAGCCTAACCGGCATAACCGTGGGACGTAAAACTCACAGATGATATAATTAGGTCTATAACATGACAAAGTATTTTGTGGAAAATATTCCATAGAACTGTTATTTGGGAGGGTGAGGTAAAAACTACATTGCTCCATAGTTTAATTAAAAATATGTTTTCCTTTTCTTCTTCAACTGCTCTTACAACGTGTCTGAGCAAAGTGATTTTTTCTTTTTCTCTTACCTGGCCCATCTAAAACCTGATTTAATTTATTTTGAGCTTTTGTTTGAAATTAAATTTTGCTTCCTCCCACCGTGACTGTAAAGCCTTGTCACTAGTACACCCAGTACATCTCCGGCTACATTAATACTTGTAAGTAATAGTTTTTTTATCAAGTTTTTGCACTTTGTTTTATTAATAAATACATTACGAAATAAACCACCTAGAAAACTAGCCAATACTATACCCTTCTTAGAGGGACGCACTACGTTACACATTATAAAAACTACCAGCCTAATGGGAATAATATTGAAAATAAGGGTTGTTCATTACGCTATATACTGAAATATATCACCATTTTATAATATAGTATTATTGTTGTTGTTGCTAAATACTCTTTAAATTCCTCTCAGGAATACAGGAATTAAATGATGCAGGGTGCCCGTGTAAACGAACAAGCACCCGTTTACCTTTCACATCTAAAATTTCATCTATTTCAAAAACACTGGGTAACGGTACCTGATGTAATTCCTCTTCGTAAACTGTACCGTCAATCACTTCACCATTTATATCCTCCAACACATAAAAAACTTTTTCCCCTTTTATATTGTACGTGTTTTATTTTAAATATTTCCACTGTCCAATTTTCTCTGTAGTCTTTTTTAAAAAATGCGTTGTGCTTTAGTAATGCGCACAATATCACCTTCTTTATATTTTGCAACCTTAACAACACTAGTATGCGACGATATTCAATTTTTCCACACTTGTTTAAATGTATCCTGGTTTACACTGACTGGTGGTAATTGATGCGCTCTATGTTGGCGAGAATTATATGCCTCAACCAACTTGGGCAACGTGTCTATGTAACGATACGTCTTCTTCGATGTAAAATATTTCCACATTCGCTGCTTAAGAGAGCGATTAAAGCGTTCCACTATACTTGCCTTAATATCGGTCTTTCTGTTGTGAAAAACTGAATATTTTGCTTTTTCAAATACATTTGGAATGGTCTATTAACAAACTCTGTTCCTTTATCTGTTTGTAGACGTAGAGGTTTACGCTGTGTAGATGTAATATTTTCTTAAATGCATTTATAATCCCGGCACTAGTTTATGTACACACAGGCACGGCCCATGCATACCGAATAAATATATTTTTACTATTAAAATATATCTGTACAATCATTATTTTTTGTGCACTTTGCATATCGTTTAAATCATCTTGCTTCTGATCATCAATATTAAACACTAGATAGGAATTACGTGAAAATTGTTTTCGTGCAGGCTTATGTAGTGTATATGCCGGTTGTTCTTTTAACCATTGTTGCACACCATTTAAGGGTACTGATTTCTTTACTTATTCCCATAATGCCAATGCAGTTGAAAATGAAGCAGGATGTGAGGAGTTAAATAAACGGCAGCTAGCTTCATATTTTATAGTCATGCCATTTACGTTTACGTATCGGCTCCTCCTTTTCTTTGTCTTTTTGATCAGTTGTTAGCTTACGAATATACGCTATACGAAGAAGGTTAGTTATATACTCTAAGGGGATATTAGATTTTGCTAATAGTACAGGAAAGGGCTCCAACCGGCTGTTCGAATATTTTTCTTACGGCATCTAACAAAATGTTATATTTAATCAGCTATATTAGCACCTGTAAATAATTCATTATAAATATTAACATTATCATCGCACTAAATGTAGAGATTCTGTTTCAATTTTTCTAATAAAGGTCTTGTTTATTAGTTGCGTCTTGGTATGTTTCCTGCACAAATTTTGTGTTACCTGGATACAATTCACGTGCTAGGTAATTAATTTGAGCCTGATAACGTGCATGTTCAATCATACCAAATAATGACAATTTCACGATATGTATCGCATACTTCTGTTCTGATGAAAAATATTTTGCCTCATAAAAGTGAAACGTAAATTTCGGTGATGGCTACCTTTAGAAAAAGTCTACAACCTTATTATTAAACTGACGCATTAAAACGTCAATTATAATAAGATGCGGAACTTCTTCCACTGAAAATTCAACTAATTTTGGCATTCCATCTTTAAATGTTCAACCTGAGGAGAGAGTTTCATTCAGAGGATGACACTCACAATAACACCATACTATATTTTTTTCATTTTTCAGCATAGTATTTTAAAAACTAAACAAGTATGATTTACTACACCCGAAGGGATCGTCTATAATACAAGTTAATGGATATTGAATCTCTATATTCTAATACATCACAAAATAATTAAGAATATAAAGAAATATTATTATTATTACGCTTCAACGTGAATACTTATAGTGCAATTCGTTCAGATGATATAATAATAGTAGTAGTAAATTGTGGAATGGTAGTAGTGCTCTGTTTCAGACATGTTTGAGCATACTTTGTAACATCTTTACGTAATTGGGAACAGGTAAATATGGCCTGCTGAATGCATGGCAAATATAGATGGAGGTTTCTCCATGTACAAACAGAAAAATTTACTTGACAATTACTATTATCATCTGATGAGAGAATAGAACATTGACGAATACCTTTGAGAGTATCTGACAATAGTACCTCATAATTATGTCCCACAAAAAATTTCTGCGCAATGAAGAATCTGTAATAGCATAAAAGTAGTTCTCAATATGTACATATTATGATAGAAAAGTATACCACTCATCAGGTGAAAGACGAATAGGGTGATAGTAATTATGTACAGTGATAATAACAGAAAATTCTCCCCATCATATTATGGCAGACACACATTTCAATTTCATTAAATAAATAATAATGATTTAAAATTTGATTATCATTTTTCTTTCTACTTAATCAAAAACTGTGGTTTCTGGTAATACTGTATTTACCCTATACGTTTTCTTTTATACCCTTATGGATGTGTGCCAAATTATCTATTCGTTTTCTTTTACTGGATGTAAGGGGCGCGGTGGCTCAAGAGTAGAGCGTTCACCTCCGGTGTTTGGATCCCTGGTTCGATCCCTGCTCGCGCCATGTAGACTTTGTGGTGGACAAACACCGTGTTCGTGGGTTTTCTTAGGGTTCTCCCGTTTCCTCCCATATTCTTCATTCCACGATTTCATTAATTTCTCATTTTACCGTCTCCTTTAGCCTAACCGGCATACCGTGGTACGTAAAACAAAGATTTCATTTCATTTTCTTTTACTGGAAAGTAACCAGGTAGATTTTATGCGCTTCCGGCTTAGTAATTAATTTATGATCTTTTTAGTACGTACAATTTGTCGACGGAGAGGAACGCTAATAAAGGTGAATTATTTAAAACAAAATATTTCATTTGATCGAAGTTAACATATTTTAACGTTTTATTATTCAGTGTCATATCTTTGATTTTACATATTGTCTTTGTTTGATCATTAAAAGTGTTAACAAATGTGTAGCCATAACATTTGGGACAATCAGCACAAAATTCTTCGATCTATGCATCTGGTCCATGCTCTGCTAACTCTTTTTTCCAATCTCCTAAATACAATCCTATTTTTAACTTAGGCTCACCTGGAGATTGGCTGTAAATAACACTGTCGATATCATAATATAACACACACTCGTCAAGTAAATCCAAGTAACGGACTAACTCGAGGCGAGCGTGTATCGTGGTGTATACGGCAATTCCTATGTTGATATTTTTTGCTGGAACAACTACGCTATCATTAACACTCCAGATGAGCACGCAGATTTTTTCGCCAATTGGAATACGCGATTTAACTTCAATATTGAGATTTGTTAATTTATCGAAATACTCCACGGGACTTTTAATGAAAGCGATTTGCTCCACGTATTCACGCTGTGCGAATTTACCCCACAGGCAGTTTACACCAAGCTTTGTAATACGTTTCTTAGGCTTGTTGCGCGTAACTTTTTTCGGTCGAAGTGGATATCCTCTTTTTCATAATATTCGTGTATGAACTGGTCGTTTTGTTGTTCGGTGGCGTATCCTGCGCGCCAGCCGTTACATTTAGTCTTGATCTTCAAAAACAGGTTAATGTACTCTGTAAAAGACCGCCCGCTTTCTTTTCAGCGTCTTACATTACGACCTTATAGCTTCATATCTCGTGTTTTTCTATCACTCTGTATCCTTTCCGAACAGCTACTCGCACCTCATCTGCTTCCCATACACCGGTCAAAGCTCTCCTCATCCGAGTAAGTGCAATCTTCTTAATTCAGTGTGTCCGCACATGTTGGGCATAGGGGGAATAATTTTCCACCACTCCGATAGGGTAACACGGGATGGTAGAGATCGTCCGGGGCTATTACCGTACACTTTATTATTCCGTCAAATTCCCAAATATCGCCGAAATCGGTAGTTCTTCTTACAATAGGATATTTTTCATCTTACTACAATAAGGATAAATATAGATTATACCGGTATACATGATACGCTCTCCCTCTTTAAACTTTTGTAGAGTTTCATTCTGTCGACCCTTCCACCATACAGGGCATCCCGCGGAAGAATTGTATATTATTTAGTCATGTTGTTCTTTTTTTACAAATTTAATTACATCGGATGTTCTTTGAGAAACTCTCGCCAATGGCACTACCATAATTCATGCTCTATATATCCCAGTTCTTTTAATTTTGTTAATTTTTTATAGTATTCTCAGCGCACATTAAAAGTAGTGTATGGGTCGTTATATATGGTGTTATCACGGCCTGTTGGATAACACAGCTGGCAACCATGAAATAGACACCCTTGGTACTGCCAAACATGTTCCGCTGTGTTATGGCTCGCATAAGCATCCATTTCAAATATAAACCACGCACGTCTCGTCCGTTACCAGAAAGCTGGATTTGTGTTTTTAATCGGTACGTCTCGTACACGAGCCACACAACGGCGCCAACAGATTGGTTGTCCCGCCACCTGCACTCACTATGTGGGATAATACCTATCGTGTCTGATTGCAAGAACTTTTTCCTATACATTAAATTACATGCGCTTGCAATACTTAAAATTTCTAGAAACGGGTTGACTCCCGATATAAGCTCAAATTCATTCATAAATTTTATGCACGCATTGCGCAGCACGTTCAGGTCTTATACAGTATTTTATTAATTGTTCTTTTGAAATAAAACCCGTATCTTTTCTTTTCCTCATTATACCACTTGACAAAACTCTGTTTCTGTTTCTTTTTAAGTTACCCACATCATAATACTCGAGGCCGGGTAACGATACGCTTGATTGGTCTTCGTGTTAAATAAATTAGGGAAATGGCCCTTCGTAAGGGGCAAATCGAACGCATCGCTTAATTTTGTCAAAGGTATTGGTAGAAAATTTAGGCTATCAATAAATTTTAAATATAAATATACCATGGCTAAAGTTTTACACCCACGCATAATTATTCGAGTCCACTCTTTCTCAAGCATTATGGTGCCCCTTCCATACATGAAAAATTAATTAAGGGGAGAATATTGAAAACTCTCAAAGCCATACGAATAAATATTATTTCTAAGGTCCCAAATGGTAGACATTTTAACTGAAATGGGACCACGACTGATTTTTGTTTTATTTGCCTTTTCTGTGCTGTTTTGTTTATATAACGTAGTAAACCTGTTTGATGTTTCATTTATAATTTCATGTTCGTATCATATATGGAGTAAGAAAATTTTGCCTTAAGATGGGCCCCCCTAGATCAGCGGGAAGCTTCCCTCGCGGGGAAGATGCCACCCCTGTGCCCAAAAGTTACTTCCTGAATATGCGATCAATATGCAAATGATGCACTGCGAACGGAAAGTCTTAAATAAAATAGAATTTTGTCAACTATCTTCATATATCTTTTAGGGAGGCTTGAGACACTAACCGGCAGGAATGAGACGTTTCAAAGCTCCCCCTACCTTAATCTCTCAAAACTCTCTTTCCTGCTCGTTCCTTAAAACCTTTGTGTACAAACACACTCTCAATAGCAAAGCGGCTTCATGTCTACCCAATTAACAATAAAATATCCAGTTTAATGGTCATGCAGAAACAGAAAAAAAATTCTAATACATTACGTGTCGAAAGCATTTTATTTGTTACACGTGAAAAAACAATCAGCTTCATATTGTTTCTTCTGTTTTCTTCAAAGACAACTTGGACCTCGCTCAATCAGCACAGTGCAATAAGTGAGGCAGGAAATACGCTCTTAGTGAGCTTAAGAAGAATGTCAGTGTTGCAAACAACACAGAATACGGCGCAGTGGATGACTCCTCCCTTGTATTAAACTCCCTATTCTCCTCTAATTTAGATAGAGTATACCATTAGGCGGCAGGCGAAAGGATACACTAGTAGGGAATTTATGTTCTTGTGGGTCCAGAATTTACTAAAAAGTACAAGATTCACAGGATATATTAGTTAAAGAAAGGAAGCGAATAGGCCTATCATATCGGTAGAGAATTGAGTGTAAGTATAATCTAACTACTAAGTATAATCTAACTACTAAAAGTATTACTACTACTACTACTACTACTACTGTTGCTAAAACTACAACTGCTACTACTACAAAAACAACGTCTACTTCTACTTCTACAACTGTAATTAATGTCGAGAAGAGAACACAACGAGCTCTGTGGGGTTTCTAACTCTCCTTCGCTCGCAAATAATGTCTGAATTAAGTATTAAACATTCTTGTGGATGGCTACTACTACTGCTCCTGCTGTTTCTACCAGGGGCGTATCCAGGACGGACATCTGGAGGGGGCGATGGATTGTAATACTGCTAATTTTAAGAGCTCCAAACTCTGGGATTGGTTTTATTTATATATAAAATAAGAAAGTTCCCTCTTCTGGGGGGCGATTGCCCCCCCCTGAATCCGCCCCTGGTTTCTACTGTTATTCAGTCTTTTTTGGTCGAGAAAAGTAGCTCAACTCTGCATAAATGCCTACTGGCCCCTCACATCGACATAAAGGCCATCCGTAGTAAGTAATTGACAGGAAAGTTAGTATTCACAGTTGTAATGGCAAGTAGCTATGTGTTGAATGTAAGCGAGCTGCAGAATAACCAAGTACTACTACTACAACTGCAATTAATGTCGAGAACAGAGCTAGTGATGGGATTTTTACCGGTAAATATTTTTTGGGTATTTACCTTGGGTAAATATAAGGGTTTTCCTTTTCAATCATATATGTGATACAGATGTTCTTGAGCAGTACATAAAAATAATGAAAAAGTAACAACTGATCGAGTAGAAGCTACAACAAATGTCAGAAGGCATTAAAATTATTATTTTCATTAATAGATATGAGTTATGTGGTCGTTCCTGTTTTGATATTTCTTCACAGAGCATATTTTTAAGAACTGATGACTTTGAAAATGACTACATTTACTTTTTCTACAAGTAAAGAAATTAAACAAGTACATGGAACGCGGCTTTTCTTTTAATTTACATTCTGTAAGTGACTATTGGCGACAAGTCATTACAACTGACATGACTTGAAATATACATTCTGTTACATCATACATGCTTTAATAGCTACAAATGGAACACAGTAGGAGTAAGAGTATATGTGAGGGCTTCCACACTTCACTGCACTTGCTAGCTAGGCATCAACATATAATAAACAATTGAGCTGTCTGAAGCCAGAATGAACTAACTGCATTTTCATGTTTTGGAGAAATTAGCATTCTTGGAAACAAAATAGATAAAATGCCATTGGATAATGGGCTTCACATGACGGTTACGTCAGTTTCTTTAATTAGTTTCTGATTGGGTGGTATCAGAATCATACGCCTAATTGAAATGATTTCATGCTTTAATTTAGAATTGGGCAAAATTCAGTTACTTTTCTCTGGTTTCAAACACCTCAATTGGCAGCATCAAGCTAATAAAAGTACAAAAGAACTACAGAACATTCAGGACTTAGTAACGTTCCCGAAATATTCTATACACATAAGGGCAAAACGTTATCTCATTATGAGATGGCATTTTTAGCATTACTCATTAGATTCATCGGGAACATGAAATTAATATATGGAATCATCGCTAGTAATGTCTCCATCTATCTCTCACACGGAAGAAGTGTCACTGTCACTGTATTCTTCAAAGGTTCTCCTTTTTCTTGCTACCATGGTGCATTTCAAGTGTGATGAACTTGTATCTCCCGATAACTTATTTTTTAAGTTTTTCTGCTGCTCTGACTCCACAGTCTTTTCTGTCTCTTTACGCTGTGTTGATACTTTTGGCTTCTGTTCCCGGTGATGCAACTTCCAGTTATAAGCTATATACGTAATTTTTCCGGCTCTGGAAACAGTCAGTCTATTCCTTGACTTAGTGTGAATTTTTGAAAAGGTTCTGTGGCGGCTTATGATATCGATGCTGTTAATATCTTCTGTACGACTTCAGATAATGGGTACTACCACACAAAACTGCCACCAAATTACTGGGTTCATTTCACCAGAACTTGTTCAAATGAACTTCTTGCCTCACAAACTTTACTTTATCTTGTAATGTGCGAAATCCTTTATAACATTTACAAGATCTGCTTTCATGTTCTCTGCAATCTTGTGTATGAACTCCAATCCATCAACATATTGTTCTTGAGTCAAGTCAAACCCCTGTGATGATGGATCTAGCAATGCTTCGGCATAGTGAATCGGTTGCAGTGCTGGAGCTTTTCTGCTTTCGAAATTGTTAAGAATATTTGTTTCTTCTACTTTGGACAACGAGCATTCGGGAAGAGCCTTTCTTAGTTGCTCTTCGATTTCTTCGATAACAGGAAAAACTCGATGTATGTTACATTCATCAGATTCTAATATATTTATCCAGGACACTATTGGCTTAAGAACATATATTAGCTTTTCGATTGTCACACAGAAAACCTCATCATCAAGCAGCTTTGCTTTATGGTCTTTGATAAATGCTGTATATCTTGCAGTGGTTTCATGAACAGTTCGGTTCTGTAGAGTGACGTTTGAATCTTTCAGACTTTCAGGAGATTGTAAATAGCTTCCCCAGCGGGATTTATATGGAAGAGTAAGGGAAATGTGAATGTTTTTCTCATTGTTAATTGCATGAAAAGTGCATTCAGTACCTGAGTATTTCTAACCATTTTAATGACGTCTAAAACATTTCCCATAAATGATAAAATGGAAGAACACTTCAGAGTATCACTGCAGTGGTTGCAAATGGAGATACGCTTTTCTTGGACAAGAGCAAAAACTTCTGCATATTTACTGCATTATCACCAGAACAAAGAACTTGCTGGGGTCGTATTTTTAATGACCTCAAATTCTTGATCTCTAATGCACTGAGCAGTGTGACGGTTATCTTTGGTGTTGATAAAATGAACAAATATTGAATGGGGTTTTGTAATATTGAAGTTGATTATTCCTTCATTATGAACATTACTCCAACTGTCACATTGAAGATTTAGATACTTCAAATCTTGTAACTCTACACACAGCTGTGTTTGCATTTCATTACACTAGGCATCAAGTTGTCCCTAAAAGTTTTAACTGATTTGACCATGTGGCCATTATTTTGCAAATACTTGTAAATTGTTTTACCAATCCCTTTTCAAACATTGTTTTTTTGACTCGATTTACAAGGTTATATGGCAAGTTCGTGAATTATATGAAATAAAATTACTTATATTAATAGGAAACACTTGCACTGGGCTAGGGTAAATGCAATGTCGTATATAAGGAACCAATTGTTGAATTTATTACATAAGTAGTTAACTGCCCTTTCCCATTTGAAATTTTTATCTGAACTTTGAGACAACTTATAGACACTGCAAGCCAGCAAACTACTCCCTTATCGCTCAACCCAAAACGTAACTTGATATGTGATGTGTGTGAGAGCTCATTAACTCATTAATTTACATGTGTTACGGTATGCATACATATATAGTCTACTTGCAGTTTCATCAGCTGTCATTGTATCCATAAAAGTGGTAATGCTACTACATGAACTTTGTACATTGATGGAGGAACTCTTCATATATGAAACTCTTTCAAAGTTTTATCAGCCACCCTCGTCACTAAAGAGTCATCAATGCTTTTATTGTTACTACAACTTGATGTAGGTTGTTCACTTTCATTCACTTCTTCTGTGTCAGTATTTTGCCAACAATCAAACAAACGTCTCCCTTGTAAATCTTTTACAATTGCTTTCTTTAGACTTTCAGGACACCTAAAACATGTATTTACATGATCTGACATTTCATTTACATTTGCGTGTTTATAGTTTTTACCACAGTACTTGCAATTTTACTGATTTATCACTTCGTACATTATATGCGCTCCAAACATTACTTTTCTTTTACCCATTTTCAGTTTTTTTCTCTCCCTGAATAAAGGAAAACAAAAAAATTTAACTAAGATAAGAGGCACGTCTACTCTCAACAACTCTGAAATCAGTACCAGTACTGAACTTAATTAGAAAAGGAATTGTTCGAAGCAATGTTACCAGATATAAATCATGTTTGCATCTTTTTTTAGCCACATTTGTATCTGGAAGATTTTATTCTGCTAGTTTAGAACCCACTGTGTCTTCTTATTACGTAATCTTGCAGTTTGTAATAAATACCCATTTTTTGGGTAGGTAAATAAAATTTGGGTATTTACCGGGTATTTACCCAATTTTTATTTACCTATCCAGTGGGTAAATACCCAAGTCCCATCCCTAAACAGAGCACAACGATCCTTGTGGGGCTTCTAACCCGCCTTCGTTCGCTCGGCAATACTGTGTGAATTAAGTATTAAACCTCTTGTGCGAAGCTGCTATTACTTCGACCACTACTACTGCTATTCAGTCTTTTTTATCGAAAGAAAAGTGGTTTCTCAATTCTCCATAAATGCCAAAATGGGGAAGAGTATATAATACTGGTCCACTCTATACATTCCTGACAGCGTGCAGTTTTACTATATAGATCCATAGTATAAGTAGTAATTGGAGTAGGAATAGGGATGGGGATAGCAATAGGAGTAGGAACAGGTTAGAAGCCCCGCAGGGATTCGTTGGGTTCTGTTCCTGACATAAAATGGGCAAATTAAAGACTTCCACATTTTTTTCGAAAATTTTACAATCTGTGGATCTGTGGGCAACGAACTCTCACACGCCCACAACATTATGATATCCTAAAGTTTTTTTTTAGTTCTTTCCCCCTGAGTTTGCTTATAAACGAACAGATGGCACCAACAGGGCTTGGCTGTCATTCTCCTGCTCAAAATTATTTTTTGCAGCTTATTTTACAGAATGAACAAACACGTTTCTCATAGGTTCTGTACGCACGAACTTAACACTAGACCCTCTATATCAGCAGTAAGGGAAAACGACTCTTTCCAAATGCATCAAACCAGCGTGGATTCTTACATATCTAACAAAAGAGAACATAGTGTTAAGAAACTAGTTTCCCGTGGACAGATAAAATAACGGTACTATCAGGATGAGAAAGGCAGACAGGTAATGCACCGAGTTGTTGAAGTGCTGAAACTCATTCGTAAAAGAGGGCTCAATTACGAATATACTCAAATTTGTCGTATGTGATCTGTAGACTTCGGATTTTTGCATATCTGCATGTTTTTTTCCTGATGTGATATTGATATGCTCTTTAAACAGAAATTCGTTTCAGCTGTTTTGGAGTAAAATAGTAGTTTTATAGTGCATATATTTGCATATTTCGGAATTTAGTGCATGTTTATGTCGTTATTGCATATAAAAGCATATTTAAAGAAACGATCAAATTGATAATTTTTAACGTGCAATAACTTTCGTCATAAATGGAATTCCAAGTTTCTAAAATAAAAAGACTCAAGAACTTGAAATGGTTCTTTGTTATCTGCTTATTTATATCGTTAAGATATAAATAACCGTGTCAAATCACCTAGAACAAAATTTCCACGTCACCCATCTCGCAAGTTAAAGTTGCTACTGTTGTGTGGTGTGTGTGTGGATTTGAAATTGTGTGGTCCTGTGGCAGTATAAAAATACCGAAAGAAATATCTTCTAGAACTTATCTCCTGAAACAGGGTCCAGTTAGTTGTAGTGTGACATCTTCAAATTGAATTTTAACTAGCTTAGAATTTTGTCTAATTTTTGTCCAACCTAGAACAAATTTTGTAACATTCAAATAAACAAAGGGGGAAATATTTCAAAATTTGGGTTACTTTGATGACCTGTAGTGCCACATTTTCAAATCTGAAATTTAACTACCTCAGAATTTTGTCCAATTTTTGTCCATTCTTGTCCACCGATGAAAAACTTTACGTAAAATTACAGTAAGCGAGGGAGGGCTATTTAAAAACTTGGCCACTTTGATGACCTTTAGTGCGAGACCTTCAAATTCGAAATTTAACTAGCTCAAAATTTTGTCTAATTTTCCTTCGTTTTTGTCTACCCAAAAAACACTTTTGAAAATTCAAATAAACGAGGGAAAACCATTTAAAAATTTTGCCACTTTGATGACCTGTTGCATCTTCAAATTTGAATTTTAAATACTTCAGAATTTTGTCAAATTTTTGGTCCATTTTTGTCCACCCAAGAAATCCTTTTCATAAAATTCAAGTAAAAGAGGGAGGGCCATTTCAAAATTTGGCCACTTCGATCATCTGTAGTGACGGATCTTCAAGTTTGAAATTTAACTAGCTCACAATTTGATGCAATTTTCGTCCATTTCTATTCACAGGAAAAAAACAAATGTACCATTCAAATAAACGAGGGAGGGCCACTTCAATTACCTGTAATGCGACATGTTCAAAATCTGAATTTTAAATAGCTCATAATTTTGTCCGATTTTTGTACATTTTTGTGCCGCCAAGAAAAATTATGTACCATTGAAATAAACGAGGGAGGGCCATATCGATCAGTGTGACATGCTCAAATTCGCATTTTAACAAGCTTAGAGTTTTGTCCAATCTTTGTATATCATACAAAACATTTTGTACCATCCAAATAAACATGGAACGTCATTTCAAAATTTCACTAATTAGACCACCTGTAATGTGACATTTTCTAATTCGAATTTTAATAAAATATTTTGTCAATTTTTGTACATTTTTGTACCACCAAGAAAAATTTCAACACTCAAATTAACAAAGGAGGGTCATTTCAAAAATTTTGGCCACATCGTTCACCAGTAGTGTAACATTTTTATATTCAAATTCTAACTAGCTAAGAATTTTCACTGTTTTTGTGGAGTTTTGTACCACCAAGCTAGTTAAAATTCAAACTTGAAGTGTCTCACTACAGGTGAACGAAGTGGCCAAATTTTTAAATGTTTGTTCCTGGTTTATTTGAACTGAACGAAATTTTTCCTGGTGGTAAAAATGTGCAAATATTCAAAAAATTCTAGCTAATTAAAATTCGAATTTGAAGTCTCACTACAGGTGATCGAAGTGACCAAATTTCGAAATGAACTTCCCTCGTTCATTTGAATGATATATATCTTTTTGTTGGTGGTTCAAGAATGAGAAAAATTGGCGAAAATTCTAAGCATGTTAAAATTCGAATTTAGAAGATGTCTCACTACAGGTGATCGATGTGGCACAATTTTAATGGCTCTGTCGCTTGTTTCAACTGTAAAAAAATTTTCTTTGTGGTTCACTAATTTATAAAACGGGAAAAATTATGATCTAATTAAAATTCGAAGTTGAAGATGGCGCACTAAAGGTGATCGAAATGGCCAAATTTTGAAATGGGCCTACTTTGTTAAATTGCATGGTGCAAAATTTTTTCTTGGATTGAAAAAGTGGACAATAATTGGACAAAATTCTGAGCTAGTTAAAATTCGAATTTGGAGATGTCGCACGACAGGTGATCGAAATGGCCCAAATTTTGAAATAGCCTTCCGTCATTTATTTAAATGGTACAAATTTTTTCTTGGGTGCAGAAAATGGACAAAATTCTGCTCTAGTTAAAATTAAAATTTGAAGTTGGAACACTACAATTAATGAACCCTCTGAAACAATGGATTGAAGTCGAGAGACGTTAACAATTCAAGGAGAAAATATATTTTGCAAAGTGAATGGTAAACAAGTAATATTTTCAAAGTAAGTATGCTGGTCTTTAGAAGAGGACATTTCCATTTCTTCGATAGCAAACCTTAAACTTCAGCAGCGCCCTACTTTTTGGGCTTCTTATATAGCAGTTTCAAGTCTGGTAAGGACTTCTACAAATATGAAACAATCCAGGTGTGATTTTTTTTCATACTCGACAGAGTTCATCCCAAAGAAACACTTTAAAATGTATTTCGGGACGAAATGAACAACCCTTTTGAAAATAAACTCTTCAATTAATTTAAATATTTGCTTTACAAAATCTAAAACTTGTCGCAGCAGTTAGTTTTTGAGATAAGTTTCCGAGTTTTCCTTTAAGGAGTTTATGAGATTATTTAAATATAAGCTTGTGTTGCTTTGATATGCACCTCAGTCTCTCGAAATGTAACCTAGCTACTAAGTCTTCTGTGATGTTTTCGATAACTTAACTTTCTTCCCATTCATGTTCCATGTCTTGCTCAAATCAGTTTATTCCATTTAAAGTATCAACATTATACATTGTAAATTATGGCTGTTTGAAACCGACAATGTTACGTTAGAAGAAAATATTCTAGGATTAACACATAATTGGATAAAGAAAGTAATTTCAAGTGGATTTATTTTCTTTTAAACAAGACCATAAGGTTTTAAATGCAGGCTTTTAATACAGTACAAATTGCCTACAACAGGTCCCTTATTAAATGGAAATATTTCACGGTCTCTCCGCCCAAAAAAAAAAGTGTTAAACTCTCTTGATTAGTCGGAACCTCTTGATTAGTTTTGATTAGATGATTAGTTAAAATTAGTATTGCCTTTTGAAAGGTATCACCTTTTGTGTTATTGCAGAATTTTGGGATAAACGAGAAAGGTAAAAATAGTAATCTAAGTTTTCTAAAAGTCAAGCACCCACACCCCGCTTAAATTTTTGAATATCTCTGATTTTGAAATCCTGGCAGAAACCCTGCTGCGAATGGACATTTTAGGAACAAATGTCTACAAAAGCGTCCTCCAGTTATTGCGGAAACAAGATGGTGGTAAACGCTCTGCTTTGCAAAAAAAAAAAAAAAAAAAAAAATGGGCACTTTTCTAACTCACAAAGTGCTTTGTACTACTATGAGCAAAATAAATGACGCGTCTCTTTATTTTGAAGTTGTTTGAAAATATCTCCGTTGTCTTTATATGTTCGAAATTTCGGAAGGTTTCTCCAGCAGGACAGGTTAATAACAAACCTGTTTTTAATATTTGTGTTAGATATTAGCTTAAAATAAATAAATTAGAAGCAAAAAACATTAAATCGACAGAAATCTCGAGAATTACCAACTCTGCTAAAGTGGGAAATTTTCAAGAACGCGAGGGAATTCTGCAGTTCAACACCAAGCAGCGACATCTATGTCATTGAGAGAAATGTGGATTAGATCTTCAAACGAAAATTTTAACGAAATATTTCTTATATGTCTTATTACGTGCATTATCAGCGAAATCCAAATATATGAATATATGCTAAGTATTAACGTATGGATAGAGCAAATAGTGAAAATTACCTATGGAAAAAGACGAATTGTTAGCCCAATCGTAATGAAAAATCGTCTTTACTGTAGAACAGGTTCAGTATACGTAAGAAAGCAAATGGCTCAGTTAGTTAAAGCAACGAGTCTGTATGCCGAAGGTAGTGGGTACGAACCCCGTGGAAGTGCTGTTGTCATTTTTATCACTAAGGTTATTTTATTTATTTTTTATTTGGGAAAGAAAAAAATTGTAACATACGTGTAAAACTCATGACGATACCAAAAAAGGAGGAAATGTCGTCGCATTTGCATTAGTGTCTCTAATTTTTGTTTGCAAACAGTTTCGCAATTATTTCCTCTGTGCTCACTGATGCATAACGAATGTTTTCCAGTAAATGTTAATTCTAATTAGGAGAATTTTATAGTTTCACAACGTTTCTCACTACATAGTCTTCTATCTACGTGTTTGGATATTTTGATAACAGATTTCCCTATTAAATGTTTAATTTTTCCTATAAATATTTGTCTTAAATTGAAATTGTTTTGAATTTACTACATAAGGAAAGTTGCCCGAAGGAGGAGAACTCAAGTAATTGATATTCTACGTAAAAGCAACCTATTGTAGAATGATGATGCTTCTTACCTTCAGCACATAATCTCAACGTTAGAGAGTCAGAGAGAGAAAAATCCTGTTTTTTCCTCCCCTATGACCACTCATCTTAAAGCTCTACCTATAATGATTCGTGTCACATAATTTCGGCTCTCCAAAGACATTCATATTTATTATTATTATTATTATTATTATTATTATTATTATTATTATTATTATTCCTGAATATGCCACCCTTACATAATGTAGTAACTTTAGACATCTTAGTTTAAAGTGCTTTCTTTAGTAATAATTTGCGCAACCACGTCACAAAATTTAAAATGTATGAGGGGGCAAGACGTTTTATTTCCCCCCTCTATTTTCAGCACCCTCCAACAGAAAGTATATAATTTCTGAGAAGCAGGGCAGACAAAATGAATAAGAAATATATTTAGAGCATCCTTTCCTCCTTCGTGAATGCAATATCACGTAGCATTTTTTATTCTACTGAAGACGACCATAGGCCGTTATGGTTAGGTAACGAAAGAAATACCTAATATATTTATAGCGCCCCTTAACTGTAATATTACCTCTTCTTTATTTGTTCGAGGCTGCCCTACACAACCAAGGGTGACAAAAAGAATAGGAAAAGTGTCTAAAGATTACAAAACACTCTATATTTTGTCAGAAACAAAGCAGTATATACACAGCATTGCTTTCGTTAACAAATGTTTCACCCTTCAGTCGCTTATAAAATTAGGCAGAATAACTTTTGCCGATCATTGTTCTAGAGGGATTTGCCCAGGATGGTTTGGTGTGGAGCTAATAACGATGAGTATGTTTATTTACATCACCGTTAAAGAAATAGCAAACTTTCTGAAAGGAACTTACTTAGGAAACAGATCTTCCTTCTACTTAGCCAGAGCCCACTCTGAAAAATTGCATCTGGCATTCTGAGTGAAAGTTCTATGGGACTATTAGAAAAATATATTCCCGTTTCCACGCTGATGGTAGAATTTCTTAAGCAGCTATTGAATTACGTTCGAAGCGTAGCACAGTGAGAGATTTCATCGATCTAAGGGAACTTTATTCAGTGTGTGATGCACATTTGAATGTGGCAGATTTTGACGTTCTATTCGGTTGAAATATGCGATTTCTTTGATAAAGAATGTTGTTTGTGTATTTTTACCAAAGAAGTAACACATTTGTGAGAAATGTAAACAAGATTGCACACACAATGGATAACTATAGGATTGATGTAATCAGCTTGTATCTAAATAAATTTCTACTGATAACGAGTAGGCCCTACATTACACTAAGTAGTCTGAACAATAATAAACAAGAGTCAGCGAGTACACAAAACTGACGGGGAAAAATATGTTCATTAGTCTGAATCAGTGTTGTGTTCGGAATGATCAGAGGAATCATTCACATGAGGTGCTTCTAGAAATCGTAGTACCTCGTACATTATGTCTTAACGTTTGGTTTTGGCAGGAGCACGTTTACTGGCAATATATAGATCAGAGGTGATTAGCAATTTATCAATTAAATCCGCATTGATATTAACCCTGGATGAATTTCTTGTAAAGAGTTCCTGTATTTTTTATTGTCCTTATTTTGAGCCTCCTGTGCTTCTTCGAAAAGCTGGCTTATCGGTAGAATACATGCGGTAATAACATTTCTCCTATGCAATAGGATTTTATGTACGCTTAAGGGTATATGATACCAAAAATACTCTCGCAAATACAGTTCCAAAGTGCAACGAGCGTACTCATCAAATTTGTTTGCATCAATCGGAAAACCACAAATTAAGCATTCTAAAATGATGTGAAATCGCTAAATTAAGTCCACATATTCCCCATTTATTTCGGACGATTTTTCAACATTCAAAAAAATGTGCGGTTTATATTGCTATAATTGGTGTTTTCTGCTTGTTGCTTCGGCATATCTCCCAATAGTCCGAGCTCACTACGAAATTTTGCTTGGACACGTTTCTTTTTTTTTCTTCCCATTTCATCCGATTCTCTTTGCCTCGTATCTGCCATGCTTTAATGCCTAGTCGGTAGGCAATGTGCAGAATGCATTACATATAGCATATGCAAGTATGAAGCAGAGAGAGTGTAAAGCCAAAAAGTTCGGATCTGCAGTTTTATGAGAAAGACTACCGAGATCATTTATCTTTCTCGATTTCGCTCCACATAAATAACACGTTTGCTTAAACGTGCATGAGAATAGAGAATTACACACTTTTCCATCAATCATACAAAAATATGACCGAACGATAAGTTCTTTGTCACTATAGTTATTATGGTCGGAGTGAATTTCTCAATTTGGTCTATACTTTCTGAACTTCGTTTTGTAAAACGTCAATCGTTTCTTTTGCAAACACAAAACTTATAGGACAACAATATCTGGTAGAAGATGGAACGGGATTTTGCCAAATGTTACAGTTACGATTGTTAGTGGCATTATACATCACCAAATGTTCATCTAAAAAGGGTTGGCGGTACATACTTTGTTGTGCATCATCATAGCCCCACTTAACAACAATGATAATGTTGCGAACATCGGACAAAGTTCGAAACACATTCTCGAACTCTCTCGAGTCCTCTTACGGTATGTTCAAGAAGAGATTGTACCGGTATATCAACGGATATTTCTGTGATTTTTATTTAATCTGGACATCAACGTTGCGTAGCATCTCTAACCTTATCATAGGATGGATACATTTTGCAGTCTGCTCTTTTTTGCCTGATCACGCACGAAATTATACTCGTTTTTCGAAAGATTCGCATCAACTAGTAACACCAAAACCTTCATCTTCTGATAATTTCGCAAGAACTGGAAGTGCAGCGCTTCGAGATTTCTTGAATTTCGTACCCTGTGTGGGGGAAGAACAACAAAGCTTCTTGACGATCGCTGCCGAGTAGCGTTTCTCTACCCTTCGTAGTTTTAATTCAGTCGCCTTCGACAGTTTCTCGTTGCTGATTGATTTAGTAAGTTCTTTTAACTTTTCTATTTTGCACTTACGAGGTACATTTTGCAAGTACTTTCTTCGATCTATCGAGTTTATTTTCACCAGAAGTATCCGTTGGTGAAACAGGCGTTATGTTGAAGTCCATTTCATTCTCCAACCACGTTGCGTTGTGCTGTGTTCTAGAAACCTCTCCCGGTGCCGATTAGCTTTGCCCCATTTACCCTGTATATCATAAACACATTTTCTTATTCTTGCTCGGGAACCAGTCGCCAGTTCTGCAACCCCGGTTTCGTCCATTATGTAATTCGTTAAACCTTCCAACCGCTTTGTTGGCGCATGTTGTTTCCACACGTCGAATATATCAAACGCCATGAAATCACGGGAGCCATTTTCGAACTACGTCTTCACGTTTTCGCGCAAACTTCCGCAAGGTTTTTCGATTGTTCTCACTTCTAATCTCAATAAGCTCTCAGGTAAACCTAATGCGCAGGCTGAACACTACAAAACACCTATTTGAAACCTTGTTTGTAATTCATATACAAGATTTTTTCCCACACCTCCATATATACTCTTTTTCCACGCTGTTATCCTGGAGCCCGACAATGCAATGCAAACTTCAAATACTCATCTTCTTTTTGGACACCCTCAATACTATTCCAGTACTGCATTGATCACTATGTGTCAGCACAACAGGACACAAGTCAAATGAACTGCTAGCACAAAGCGTACCTATCACAGGCTCTGAGCACCTGCACTTCGTTGCCTCCATTCAGACCATATTTGCAACTGTTACACGCGACCATCGCCCGAATTCCTTGCATTTTCATACCAACGGCATAATTAGCTCTCTACATCACAGGTATTCTTTGTTATATTGCATGGTCGCAAAATTGAATAAAGTTCCCTCAGATCCATGAAATCTCCCACTGTGTGTAGGCGTAAATAGCGCCCGCCCCCGCAACCCTGTGGCGTGAGGACCGCACAAGCTGCAAGGCCAAAAAATATACAGAAAATACGCAGGGGCGGAGCAGGTCTAATTTTCACACGGGCAAAGTGACTTTTTGGCGCCCTTCCCCTAGTACTAGCCTATATTTTACATTTTATCATAGTATTTTTAATATTTTAAATAAAACCATTTTTCAAAAAGAAATCCATTACCTAGGTAAACTTCACAAAGAATATGGCCCGCTATAAACAATACGAACTCCGCCCCCCTCTGGTCTAGTGGCTAGCACGCCTGCCTTCTGTGGTACCGGGTCCAATTCCCGGTGGATTACTGTTGAACGATAAAAGTGGTTCGGATTCCACTATAATTAGTATCCACATCTCCCTTGGCCATTAAGGCATAACCGTGGAACGCTAAACTCAAGCAAACAAACAAACAATACTTAATTCCCGGCACTCTTTATTCTACATGCCATCTCTCCATTTTTCGATACAGCTCCCTTGGTACTATGAAACTCTCTTCTTCCATAGTGAAATGGAAAAAGATCATGTAATTGCCACTACTTTACAAGAATATAAACCAAAAACGTCAGTGGAAAACACATTATAAAATTTACTTTTTGAAGCTCGTTTTGGCGCCCCTCTTTCTCTGGCGCCCCGGGAAGTCGCCCGGCCCTTGGTCCGCCCCTGAAAGTACGGACGAATAACTAAGGACTGCGGAGGACAGGTTAACCTTCATGTTATGCCACTGGTTTGACGTGTTTGAAATGTTCAGTAAGTGATCGGTTAGTGAAATAATTTCGACGGTTACTGATGTTTAAAGTTTAGCTAAGACAAAGCTACCTAACCAAATACATTTGATATCGCGATGTCACAATTTGATTTTTCCTCACACAAAATAGATAAAACAATAGTAATAAAACCCCTTACTCGTACTGGGCTCCTAACTAACAACCTAATTCGTACAGACTAGTTGCTCTGACCAACTGAGTTTCGATTTCTTACGCGAAAGAAGTCTGTTATATTAAGAGGCATGCTTTTCATTATCAAAACTGTTCGAAGTAATACGAACATGGCTTAAGAACAGAGACGGAACTGTATTGCCACTCGATTGACCTTGAGGGCAAATCACCAAAGGGTAGCTATAAACGTAAATTCAGCATGCATTTCTGTGGAGTTCTGTTCAGTATTCCTATCTGCCAGTCATGCTTGTTCGTAGGAGTAATATTTTACAAACCTAACCTTTTGATAAAGCACAATGACAGAGAATCAGAGGAAAGGAATTCTTGCCCTTGTGAACGTAGGATACCACCATGTGCAATAAAACTGACGCGTCTCCTTGAAGTGATATTTCATCGAAAATAACTCGTTTTCCTTTATATAGTCTATCCGAAGTTTTTGATGGTTTCAAAATGAGGAAACGTTACTCATAAACAAGGACGCATTTAGGGGTGGGTCCAGGGGGTCCGGACCCCCTCTGAAATCCCAACTTTTCTGTAAATTTAGCGTAATTTTGGGGATTACCTTTTAAAATTTTATTATAATTTATCCTAATATTGAAGTCGGACCCCTCCCGAAATAAATTACTGCATACGTGTCTGCTGACAATTTTCAATATATTCGTTAAATAATAAAGTAAAATAACTAAATTAGGAGCAAAAAGCTTCAACACGGGCTAACTTTTGTCCACTGCCAATATTGCTAGAAAGGATATTAATAGCAAAAACTGCTAGTCAATGCTGAACCTTGGAACGTCATCCCGAACAACAAGCCTATTATTGAGAACTACATATGAAACATGTTATCAAAACTTATCCAGCTTTTATCTGGCATGAAATTATTATATACACCAAAATGCTCTCTCCTAAAATGTGTATCTAAACATTACTCTACGTATCTATGAAGCAATGAAAATTTTTTAGGGAAATATGTGAGCAGGAAACTCTAACAGCCAGCTATTTTATTTAAATCGTAATAAACCCTGTAACCGTGCGTTAACGTGAAGACAAAGCTTGGTCCATTGGTAAAATGTTGGAAGAATAAAAACTCAATATTCGTAGGTTCGAATCTATCCAGTCACCACAACATTTTATTCTTATGTCTAACGATGAAATAAGAAAGAAAAAATGTATAACCGTTAAGACAAAACTTCAACCAAGTCTGAAGAAACAATACCAAAATAGTAACACAATGACGTCAACCAAAAATTATTTCATGTAGCGTTTGGACGAAATTACAGCAGTCAACAATTGCAGAAGTAAAAACAGGCTGATAGGTGTAATGCAGTCTAGACTTCTGAATGCTTTTACTTCCTGGAAACTTCCGTCTCGTCATTGGTATGCCGTTAATCATCGTAAAACCTTTCAATTGGAAGTGAAATGACACAAACTAAAACAGTTTTAAATCAATAAATGTCTATGTGTAAAAGTAGGTGTCTCTTATCTGTAGTTCTGAGTTCGTTTTACTTTGAAGTGACAAATGAGAGAAGAAAGTATGATGTTCGAAAAAAAAATCAAATTTGAGATTTCAACGAATTTACACGTCTTATAGCCCCTAACACCGAAAAAGTTATTTTTCGATACATATCCATCTGTTCGTCCGTCCGTTCGCTACACTTTTCTGTGCACTCGCCTAGAGGCCATACCGTTCAACTTATCTCCACCAAATTTTAGTTTAAGATTTGCATAGTATTTCCTATAGTTTTTTATTTCCCTCCTACTCCCAAAACAAGGGTAGTTTCCTGTACGATGAAAATAGAAAAAAGATATTTTCTCATAACTGGCTCTAACGATCTTGTTTTCTTTCTTTTTTTATAAATCAATATTTAATTAGCAACCCTATTTTGTGGTATAAGGCATTTATCTGAGAAAAATCTACAAGGGGTAGTTTATACTAAGGGGTGAGTTTTTTTCTCAGTGATTTTCTCAAAATGGACTCAAGTGTTTTCGTTCATATTTCATAAATAAAGATTTCATTAATAGCTTATCAATATGGCATAACTCGTTTGTCCAAAAAAATGATGCAAGGGGTAGTTTATTCTTGGTGGAGTGTTGTCTGGATGATTTTCTCAAAAACGGCTCAAAAGAGTTTATTCATATTTCACACTGTTCAACAAATTTTGATCGAAAGTATGTAAATTCTTTGAAATTGCGATTTCTACATTCATTTAAGCATAATATGAAATGAAATGATAATAGAAGAATTTTCTTAGCTCAGGTTGTGAAAAAACGCCCTTGTACAACAGTAGCTGTATATATACAAATGTATTAATATTTATAGAACATTTAAGCAAAATCCTTGTAAAAACCTACATTTTATTACTTTTTTTTATCTATTTCACTGTGAGTAATAAGCTGGGGAGTTAAGAAGTACCCTAACCTATAGCTTTCTATACCCTTGTACTTCCTTTTTCAAAATTGCGCAAATACCAGTTTAACAGCGATACAGAAAATAAAGTAACCGTGGTCAAGTTAAACATTAACAATTCCGTAATAAAAATCAGTATTAACATCAAAACATGAAAAATATGTACAATCAGCGGCAAAAAACCTGCAACATAATCATGTAAGTTTATTGTGAAATGACGAAGTCTTTTGCTCCAAAATAAGTGTTCACGGGAGGACGCCGAGGTTTATCCTGGCGTTATTCGTGCCAGTTAGACGTTATGTTGATTCCCTGTGCTGTTAGCCATAGTATCACAATAAACTTACATTTTCATGTTGCAGGTTTTTTGCCGCGGATTGTACAAATACCTTTTTGTGCAAGAACTACACTGCAATGTAGACAAAAGTTTCAAGTGATCCCTTGTACAGGATTATTTTTATTTTATTTTGAGCGTCTTCGCTTGGCTTGCCTTTTGTAGGTTACATCTGGAGCATCCCTTGCAATAGTCCAACAGTAGTCGGCCAATATGTTAGAACTCCACTTTCCCTCATATCTCTTCTCCATGGCTGCAATATCTTGATGGAAACGCTCACCATGTTCGTCACTTACTGCTCCACAATCTTCGGGAAAGAAGTCTAGATGTGAATGAAGATAGTGGAGTTTCAGAGACACATTGCAACCAAGATTTTCGTAGCACAATTACAACTTTGCTACCAGTTGTTTGTAATTTGTTGCTCGGTGTCTTCCCAAGAACTGTGAACAAACACTCTTCAAGCTTTCCCACGCAGCTTTCTCCTCACCTTGGAGAATTTCTTCGAACTTGTGATCTTTGAATAGTTGCCTAATCTGTGGCCCTATGAAAAAACCCTCTTTAACTTTGGCATCACTTAATCGAGGGAATTGTCCTCTTAGGTACTTATAGGCCTCATCCTCTTGGTTCATGCTCTTAACAAAACTTTTCATAAGACCTAATTTAATATGTAGAGGGGGAAGCAAAATTCGGTTACGATCTACCAGTGGTTCATGCTGCACATTTTTCACTCCCGGTTGAAGAGTTTCTCTGGTACTCCAATCACTTTTGCGGTAATGAGATCCACGGTCTCTACTGTCCCATTCACATATAAAGCAACAATACTTTGTATACCCTAACTGCATACCTAGCAACAGTGCTATTACTTTAAGGTCACCACAAATGAGCCACTGAAAATCGTAATATTTAATGGCTTGAAGTAAACGTTTCAAGTTTTCATAAGATTCCTTCATATGAACTGCGTAACCTACAGGAATTGAAGGAAGTTCATTTCCAATATGTAAAAGCACTGTCTTTAAACTCACCTTGGACGAATCTATAAAGAGCCTCCACTCCGTAGGTTCGTAATTAATTTTAAGTGCCCTCATGAGACCATTTACATCTGTACATGCCACAAGTGTGTCTTCCATAGTAAAAAATGAAGTGAAAATCTTCTCCCTATTCCGATACACTGAAATATTTACTTTTTCCTGCAATAAATTCCATTGCTTTAAGCGTGACGCTAAAATTTCGGCTTTGCTTTTCGATAGGTCCAAGTCTCTGATTAGATCACTTAGTTCCTCTTGAGTAAGTCTATGTGGTTCACATGGAGGTTCTTCTACAACAAACGTAGGGTCCTTCGAAGTACTTGATTCAGGAGCTTCAACTTCTTGATCATCAGAAAAAAGATCGTATTCTTTAGGTGGATCAGGAACAGGTAGTCCTTCTCCATGTGGAACAAGGCGCATTGCAGAAGGAATGTTAGGATAGATCATGGCCCGCTTCTTCTTCGTGGAAATTCCCTTCTTGACGGAAGGAACCATACAAAAATAAGTCTCTGATGTGGTCGCTTGGCTCTCTCCAAATTATGGGCACTGCAAAAGCATTGAGCGCCCCTTCCCATTAATCCAATTTCTTAGATTGCTGGCACAAATGTTACACACAATGTGGGGTGCCCAAGATTTATCTTGGTCTCCAATTTTACAACCAAAGTAATATTGATAAGCTTTTCTTATTAGTGGTGTTATAGTCTGCTTTTGTGAGGAAAATGTCACCTCCCCACACACGTAGCAGAAGCTATCCGCACTGTTTACACAATTTCGCGGCATTTTTGTTTATTGAAATCCTCAAAATGTCACTTGAAATAGTTTCGACAACTATTTAAAAATATACATTAGAAATACCAGTATTTTTGAGTACTTGTAGTTGTATTTTTATGTCCTGCACTACACAAACGTCACACCCAAAACGCTGATAACTGCACTAAACCTGTCTTTTCTAACAATAGCAGAACACTACTGAGATAAGGAACACAATGAAACCAAGTGTTCATATAGTTGCTCCAGTGTTGCCAGATCAGTGTAACATTTTACCCCAAACGAAGCGAATATTTTTATTTTTAAAGCGTTATTATTAGACATGCCTGTAAAATGAAAAGTAGAGCTAATATTCGAAAATAACTTTCAAATTCGTAATCAGCACCACAAAATCAATAAGAATTAGCTGATTTTGTTCAATTTACATTTTCGTTGTTGAACAGTGTAACCGAACAATATGGCAAAACTCGTTTGTCCTGAAAAAATATGCGAGGGGTAATTTACTCTTGGGGTGTTTTTCCTCCACGATTTTCTCAAAAATGATTCAAGCAATTTTGTTCGTACTCAGAAATAAATATTTCATTAAAAAGCTAGTAATATGGAATAACTCGCTTACCCTGAAAGAATCCTCAAGAGGGGGTTATTCGGGGAGTTTCACGATTTTCTCAAAAATTACTCGGACAATTTTATTGATAATTCATAAATAAGTATTTCATTAATAACCCTATATTTTAGTATAATTCATTTCCATGAAAAACAATTACAACGGATAGTTTATTTTGGGGGTCAAGGTTATTTCCCCGACAATTTTCTCGAACGACAGGCGATTTTGTTCAAATTTCGCAAATAAATATTTCATTAATAACCAAAAGTATATCTTAACTCATTGTTCGAAACAATTCACAAGAGGTAAGTTACTCCTGTCGTGTTCTTTTTGAACGACTTTCTCAAAAATGACTCATTGATTTTTTTCATATTTCATAAAGAATGATTGCATTAATTGGTCTATTATATGTCTAATGAAAATGTGCTCAAAGTATGAGTTAGTTTTGTAGTGTGGATTTTCTTCAATCGAAGTTTTTTATTCGATAATCTGACATTCGACGTATTTGAATAATACGATAATTTTATTTGTATTATCCAAATACACACTTCAGTAACAACTGCAGCCTAACACAGTTAAGAAATTGAATTGAAAAAGTTTAGTGCGGTGGCCCTGTAATTGAATATTTTTTGGTAAACTCCCTAGCTTTTTGCGGTAAATTCAGGTTTTTCATTTTCGAGCGACAAAAGAGAGAAGAAAATATAGTGATTGTGAAAATAATATAACAAATTCAGATTTCAACGGATTTACATGTTTCATGGCGTCTACATACCGAAAATGTGACTTTTCGACACCCGTCCTTCCGGTCCGTCCGTTCGGCACACTTTTCTATGCACTTGCTTAGAGACCATACCGTTCAACTTATCTACACCAAATTTTAAACTTAGGGTTTACATAGTATTCCTACAAGAGCTTTTCCATTTTTTCCTACCACCTAAAATAAGTGTGGTTTACTAACAGCCGAAAATCGAAAAAAGAAATTTTCTCAAAAATGGTTTTAACAATTTTGTTTATTTTTCATTAATCAATATTTAATTAACAACCGTATATTGCAGTATCAGATATTTCTCTTAGAAAAATTTACGAGGGGTAGTTTATTCTTGGAGGTGACTTTTTCTCGACGATTTTCTCAGAAAAGACTCTGGTGAATTTTGTACACACTTCATAAATAAATATTTAACCTTACAACATGGTATAAGTCAATTGACCTCAAAATATATGAGTAGTAGTTTATTCTTGGAGTTGAATTTATTCCCAGTGAGTTTCTCAAACACGACCAGTTGGCAACCCTGTATCTCGACAACAAAGCTGAATTCGAAAACTGCAAGAGGATCATTTGTCTCCTTTTGATGTTACGAATCATCTCCCGAAGTTTGTGGACATCTTTCAGGTTCACCTTTAATGAAGCTTCTTTTCGAAAAGTTAACTATTAACTTTAGGCATTGTTTATCTTTCTTAAATCACAAATGCCGTTATTAATTTTAAGGCAGAGAACTACTTCTGAGAGAATAGATCTTGAAAAATAATTTTAAAACTTAGACTTTTGTTTTCGAGACATTCCAGACAAGACGAGACATTTTACAAGCTATCTCGTGTCCAAAACATTTGCCTCGTCTTATCTTGGATGTCACAAAGCGCGTCTCGTCTCTTTCTCGAGACATGTCTTATCTCGTGCGCATTCGTTAACACTTGGAAAGGATTATCTTTCTACTCAAAGCAGTTTTTATAATGGTTGCATATTTATGATAATTGGTGTCAACATAAATTACAGTCCTTTTAGTTGAATTAATTTTTATTACTATTATTGAAATTGCAATATCTAGTTTAAAGTTGGACGATTATGCACCTACGCTAAGGGAGAATGATGATGATTGAAATGATGAAATGAAGAAAGTGGGAGGAAAATGGAAAATCTTAAGAAAAAACATACCCATGCACACGGTATTTATCCACCTCAAATTTCACTTGGCGCGAAGTGGAATCGAGCCACGGACCTTATGCACCAAAGGTGAATGCTCTATTATTATTATTATTATTATTATTATTATTATTATTATTATTATTAATAATAATAATAATAATAATAATAATAATAATAATAATAATAATAATAATAATAATAATAATAATAATTGAAGCGAGCTTAACGAGTTTCAAGCGACCGACTCAACCAACGTTTGGGTGCCTGTTCGTTCGTCTGCTCCATGACAACTTCTCATAAAAGACATTTCATTTTAATGAAACTAGTAAGTGCCTTCTTTTAGCTTTGCGAAGTAACTATTGCTTGGAATTGCAAAATATAAGAGGTAAAATTAACCAAATGGTGCAAGTTTCCACTCATGTATACAAAACAATTTTGCAATATCAACTACGTGAATCTTGTCCCATAAAGAGCCGAAACCCCTACACCGAAGAGCCCTCCGAGATTTGATCATTGTCCACACGGACTGAAATTGTCATTTGAAGCCAAGACTTTAATATGAAGCCAATAATTTCTTTAAAATAGACGAAAAATTCCGAAGTTATAAGCATTTTCATATTTTTGCCTTTTCCCATAAGGGTGCCGTAGCCCCCTATACTGAAGAGCACCCCGCCCCCGGAGATTTGATCATTGTCCTCTCGGACTGAAATTGTCATTTGGAACCAACACTTTAATAGGAAGCAAAATATTTCTTTAAAATAGACGAAAAATTCGAAAGTTATAAACATGTTAATATTTTTGCCTTTTCTCATAAGGGGGCCGTATTAGCCTACACTGAAGAGCCCCACGAGATTTGATCATTGACCACTTGGACTGAAATTCTCATTTGAAACCAAAACTTTAATATGAAGCCAAAAATTAAACTTTTACATCAATTTAAACTGACTGGGTTCCGGTTCACCCCACTATTGTTTAGTTTAGTTAAGTGGTAATTTCTGACAGCTTCACATCATCAAAAGAATCTTTCACTTCCCCTCCCCTCTTCCAGGAGTTCGTGCTGGATCCGCCACTGGAATCAATAGACACTTTTCCTATTCTTTTTGTCACCCTTGATTGTGTAGGGGCTCCCTCGTACAAATAAAGAAGCGGTAATATTACAATCAAAGGGCGCTATATGTTAGGTATTTCTTTAGTTACCTACCCCTAACCGCACAGGGCCATCTTTGGTAGAATAAAATATATTACGTGATATTCCAATCATGAAAGGGGAGAGGATACTGTAAATATATTTCTTATTCATTTTGTCTGCCCTGCTTATCAGAAATTACTTTCTGTTGGAAGTGTATTGAGATGAGAGGGGCAAAATAAAACGTCGTACCCCCTCCTACATGGTTGCTCAAATAATTACTAAAGAAAGCATTTTAAACTAAGATATTTAAGATTTAAACTAAGAAACTAAGATATCCTTACATTATGTAAGGATGGCATATTCAGGATTATTATTATTATTATGATAATTATTTGAATGTTTTTGGAGCACCGAAATTTTGTGAGACGAACAATGGTATGTAGAGGTTTAAGATGGGTGGTCATAGGGGAGGAGAAACCAGGATTTTTCTCTGTCTGACTCTCTAACGAAAAGATTATGTGCTGAAGGTAAGAAGCATCATGATTCTACAATAGGTTGCTTTTACGTAGAATATCAATCACTTGAGTTCTCCTCCTTCGGGCTACTTACCTTATGTAGTAAATTCAAAACAATTTCAATTCAATACAAATACATTGTAAAACTTTTCCTAATTAAACATCTAGGGAAAATTAAACATTTAATAGGGAAATCTGTTATCAAAATATCCAAACACGTAGACAGAAGACTATCTAGTGAGAAATATTGTGAAACTTTATAAAATTCTCCAAATTAGAATTAACATTTACTGGAAAACATTCGTTATGCGCCAGCGAGCATAGGGTGAGCAGTGAGCACAGGGGAAATAATTACGAAACTGTTTGCAAACAAAATTAGGGACGCTAATGCAAGTGCGACAACGGCATTTTTTCTTTGTTTGGTATCGTCATGAGTTTTACACATATGTTACAATTTGATTCTTTCCAACATAAAAAAATAAATAAAATAACCATAGTGATAAAAATAGCAACAATATTTCCATGGGATCGAACCCACTACCTTCGGCATACAGACTCGTTGCTTTAACTAACTGAGCTATTTGTTTTCTTACGTGAACTGAGCCTGTCCCGGTAAAGACGATATTTCATTACGATCGTGCTACCAATTCGTCCTTTTCCATAGATAATTTCCACTATTTGCTATATCTTTACGTTAATACTTAGCATATATTCATATATTTGGAGGTCGCTGATAATGCACGTAATGAGACATATTAGAAATATTCGTTAAAAGTTTAGTTTGTAGATTTAATCCACATTTCTCTCAATGACATAGATGTCGCTGCTTGGTGTTGAACTGCAGAATTCCCTCGCGTTCTTGAAAATTTCCCACTTTAGCAGAGTTGGTAATTCTCGAGATTTCTGTCGATTTAATGTTTTTTGCTTCTAAGTTATTTATTTTAAGCTAATAACTAACACAAATATTAAAAAGGGGTTTGTTATTAACCTGTCCTGCTGGGGAAACCTTCCGAAATTTCGAACATATAAAGAAAACGGAGATATTTTCAAAAAACTTCAAAATAAAGAGACGCGTCATTTATTTTGCTCATAGTAGTACATAGAGTTGACCAAAACCATTATGAAAATTGCTTCTACAGAAGACATCACACCAGAAGCTAGGTGTAAAGCGACAGGATATATAAAAGACCATCTCGAGTTCAAAACAATTCTGACAGCACAAGTAAGTGTTCCTGAGAAGGGTGCTGGTGTGTTGTACTCGTATCAAATGGTCAGACTACTCTGTCCCAACTAAAAGACCAGAAGGCTGATTTTGAATCTGTTAAGAATGCTGCATTAAAATCTGCAGAATGGGCCAATAAAAAATTTGAACGTGATTTGTTTGTACTGACCAGTCGACAAATTGTCTTCGGAGGCAGAAAAGAATGTTTCCTTATGAATGTGAAGAAGCTGCTTCCATCCAATGACAAAGTACTGTATCGAAACATTCAACACAACATTGGATATAAGAATTTCGAATATTTCTTCAAAATTTAATAGGCAAGATATTTTATGCATTGTTTGGACTCTAGAAATTTCAACTAAGTAAGAGAACTTCCAGACACGGTTTTCGATAAACTGACAATCTAAAAAATTTCAATAAAGAAGTTTCCAAGGATTCTATCAATGTCTTCTCTTGGACTTTTCTAAGAAGTGGGAATTCTTGAAAGCCAGTATTGGTGACGAGTACAACTGAGAAGAAACGAATGACTATGCTGATGTCACAAATGATTCAAAATTAGAAGAAAATGCATTTCTTCAGAAGAAAGGTGAGTGCAAACGTGTTGCAAAAATTGACAATTGTGCTTTTTTATATTTTGCAGAGTTGTAATTTGTAAACTAATGCCTATCCAGATTTGACACTGGCATACAAATTTCTACTGTCGTTGGCCGTAACTCAGGATACATGTGAAAGAAGTTTTTCAAAACTGAAATACATTAAAAATAGATTAAGCAGTACCATGTCTCAGAAACATTTTGTTGATACCTATTTACTTAATTTTTGTTAAGTAATTTTTCGAATGGAAAGGTGGTAAATACGGTAGCATCAGAAAGTAGTACACTAAAAAAACCTGCTAATTTTGTAATATAGAATACGTGCTCCTTCATGTTATACTTTGAACAATTCAGAATAATATACTGATGAAATAATATAAGACTTTAATGGTTAATACTATTGACCTATTGACTTACTGGAAAAAAAAAACTGGAACTTGATTTGTGACATTGAGATGCTAGTGGCACTTGTGGAGAAAAAGCACCCATGCCCCTCTAATGACACCTATCCGCCCCTACCCGTAAGGAGCAGACGCGCGAGCGACTGTTGGTATATGGACGTGAAAATAGATAATTGTGAAAACATGCACCATCTCTGTTACATGGTCAATATGAGCTACCAATGCATTGTACAGCGACGAAACTAATTGAAACCATACAAGAAGTTCTTCTATACGTTTCAATTTTCAGTCTTCTATACGTTTCAATTTTCAATCATCCTTTGGTGTTGTTTGCTTTTTAAATGTCTCTTTTCCTGTGGAGAACCCTCGTAGCTATATGATTAGTTTACACAACTTTGGCACGGGAAACCTGGGTTTGTTTTCCGGCGAAAGTTCAAGTGGCTTGGATCCTATACTAAGCTCATATAGTCACAATGCTCAAAAGGGACGTTCAATTCTACATATGTATAAACGAACCGATCAAATTCCTTCTCTGCCTATCCAGCCTCTATATTTCGTTGTACAATATTCTAATATGATTACGTTGGATATAAGGGTTGCACTAAAAGTTTCAGGAAAGTGATAGAACGTAAGAACAAAGAATTAGAGCATTTTTTAAATTCCTTTCCAAAGTACTCCCCCTGCGCATCAATGCATTGTTTCATACGATAGAACCACATCATGAAACAGTTATGCCACTCCGAAGTTGCTACATGTGCAACAAAAACAAATCACTGGAGGCTAAATCAGCAGAATAAGCCCGATGTGTCAAGACTTCAACGTTTTCTGGTCAATAAAAAAAAAATTGTGGCAACTGCTGTGCGCGAGCTGGCATTGTGATACGAACAACTGGTTGGTTTAGGTTCATCATGGAACACCCACATAACAGATTGTCGGTTTGTTTCCGGTTCGTATGCATAAATCCATGTTTCATCATCTGTTACGATGTTAAACACTAAACTAGATGATCCAGACTTGAATCGCTTCGTCATAGCTTTGCACCATTTCACATGGGCTTCCTTTTGTGCTTGAATTAAATTATGTGGGATCCAACGAGTGCAATGTTTTTTCACACCTAAATAATAATGAAATATTGTTTGTATTTGGCTCATGACAGTGCCTAAGGTCCTCTAAACTTCGCGATAAGTCACATGTCGATCACTCTTAATTACTTCACGAACAGTTTCAATGCTTCTGGGCACAATGGCTGTTGACAGATGACCTGAAGGATCCTCATCACTCAGGCACAACCATCCACCTCTGAATTCCCGAAAACACTTGTAAATTGACGTCTGGGATGGGGGTTCGTCAAGAAAAGTAGCAGCCATCCGACGAACACAGTCTTGCTGTGTTAACCTTGGCGAAAATCGTGATAAATCATGGCACGGAAGTGATCACTCGTCAGGTCCTTTTTTGATCACGACCACCTAATTTCATACCGTTGCCCTACAACGACAAAGATTCCGACTTATATACGGTTTTACATTTAAAGTGAACAAAGATGACAGTTTATAACTACAACAAAATCTAACAAATTACATTGTTCCCAGTACGTGATTTCCGAAACTTTCAGTGCAACCCTTGTAAAACGTGTTCACGCACTTAATTTTTGGATATATTAATCTGAACCTTTGCAGGAGCATCTTGTTTCCTTCAAAGGACTTGAGATAGATAACATTCTGTCTTCCATTTATTTTGCTCACTAATAGGATTATTTAAAAATTAAAAAAAAAAAAAAAAAAAAAAAAAAAAAAACAGCATGGAACAACTGAAGCAATACAATGTAACACGAGACCAAGTACGTAAAATTAAGAATGGACAGTTATCTTTAAACGGAAATCGCTGAGGTTCCGCGTGCGTAGTCGTTAATGCTCTCCTTTGGTGCAAGCAGTTCCGAGTTTGATTACCAATGGTTACCCTTTTTAGGTCAGCCATTCTTAAGGTGTCTTTTTCCTGAATTTTACTCAATCACTCCAGGGAAATGGCAGGATGACACCTTACACACAGGTCGCAGGCCACTTCTTTCATTCCCCATATAGTGTGCTCGCCGAGTGATGTCATTCCTCATTCAGAACGGGTTTAAGGCCGTAGATGTCAAACAAAAATTGGCTGTATTATAGTGTTTACTCAAACTAGGAAGGTAAAATCATTGAAATCACAAACCTATAATACAACCAAGATTGTGGAGTGATTCTTCTTTGCTCCGGTATATTATATATGAATTTATATACAAAGTAACCAAAATAGTTCTTGCCGTTTTCGACGTTTCACTAATCATGTCCTCACAGACAAGAAGTGAAATGACGCACGTGCCTGCCAAGCGATTGCGAGTTAGTCTGACCATCGGCCTTCAGTAATACAGGCACGTTGTGCACATACAGCAGTCATAATTCGCCCAGTGTTGAAGAGAAATGGAAGTTTTGGTCAGATTGTTCGCGTGTACTTGTTGCAAGACTTTAAACTGGGTCTATCAACTACTGCATCAAATCATAAGGACATTGGTTCCAGAAATTACGTTCGGGAGATGTGAGCATTTTGGATGAACCTCGCAGTGGACGACCACAAGTGTTGGGATGACAGAGGCCTGAAAGAAACCATCGAAGACAGTGGTCTAATATGGGATGAACTTGCAGAAAGATTTCATGTTTCCGCTAAGATAGTTACTCTGCACCTGCATGCAATAGGGAAGTCATACAAGTTAAACAAGTAGACATCCCACACATTGTCGGCAGCCAACAAGAAACTACGGGTGCCAGTCTATTGTCCTTGTTCACTCGGCACCTGAGCACATTCATATTTGAGCGCTTGCTCACTGGTAACGAAAAGTGGGTCCTCTATGACATTCGCAAGCGTACCAGATACTGGTTGTCGCCACGTAGCCCCGCACCTCACACGTCAAGACCAGCTTCGGGGGACCCACGAAAGCTTATACTCTTTATATGGTGGAAATGTCGGGCAGTGGTGCTTTACGAGCTCCTTCCACATGGTCCGACCAACACTGCTGACCTCTATCCGCAGGAGTTTCAAACGGTGCACCGGGCATTGCGGTAGGAGCTGGTAGGATATTGCATTAGTAAATCGCAAGGATGTGCTGTTCGTGCACGACAATGCCAAGTCACATGTGGCAAAGAAGACCCGGGAGTTCCTTCAGCAACTTGGCTGGGAGACACTGTGCCACGCATCGTATTCACCAGACCTTGTGTCGAAAGATTACCACTTGCTTTATTTCCTCGACAACCACCTGCGTGAGAGATCCTTCGCAAATGGGGAAGGTACTCACGGATTTCTTTGCATCCACGGCCGCTGAGTTTTATCATCAGAGTATTGTGCAGGTGTAGGAATTTTGGCAAAAGGTGTTGGATGCTGATGGAGAGATTACTTCGAAACATGAAGGTACGTACCGTCTACTGTATTGGTCTTTCTTTATCACTACCCAAGAACTTCTTTGGTTACCATGTACACTAAACATTGTGATATGTGTCCGACACTGTCCGTAACTGTTTACCTCTTAGAAAACGTAATTTGTGTCTTATATATCAATAACACTGGAAAAATTTAACCAACTTAAAGGCGATTTTCGATAATTTCCTTAACGTTTTATTCTTATTCCCTTGTCTCTAATTAACAAACGCTTTTTTATTGTATACAAACATGTTATAATCAAGTTTAACAACAATAATAATGAAACAGAAAAATGCATTACAAATACTATAAAAATAATTATCTATATTTTAGATTTTACATTGTGATGTACTCTCTCGAAAGAAAAAGTATAATAATTTTAAAAAATAACAAAAATATAACAACCACTACAAAAATAAATACAAATATTTTATACAGTGATGAAATACCTCGAAACAAACAGATGCGATGAAATACCTCGAAACAAACAGATTCTGACAATTTGCTCACACACTGGCAAGATATTACTTCCACCTTTTCACCTGAAATATCAAAGTGAGAATAAAAAAGCATGGATGAATCTTTCACTTTTACGTCCCATGGCTATGCCGTGTAAGCTAAAGGAGAAGGTGATGACGGGAATGAATGGTAAGAATGAAGAAAGAGGGAGAGGAAACCTACATATACTGTTCACCACAAAGCCCATTTGACGCGATCTGGGAAGAAACCAGAGACCTTACGCACCACAAATAAACGCTCTACCACTCGCAAACTATTTTTAAATTATATTTATTATTTTTTCCATTTTGTCATTCCTCCATGTCTTATAATGAGCCCAACTATCCTACCTCACCTTTTCGAAATATATTTTAAAATACAAAGTTCGTCCGGAAAGTAGTACGACTGAATTGTTTGAAAAAACTGTATTCACAATTTTCACACATGGACATAATAGATTTCCCTCCTGCATTAACACAGCGTTTCCAGCGACTCTACCAACGACTGAAGGATAACTGGAACACAAAACGTGGAATGGTCTTCAGCTCCCTCGTTACGGCCTCTTGAATGGCCTGGACCAATTCATGGTGCCGTTCTGTGGCTGGAAAACCTTTGTGATGCCATGTTTGGTCAGGAAGTCCATGACAGCAAAGGCGGTGTGGCTTGGCACATTATCGATGAAGTTCTATGATCCAGCGATTACTGGACGGACTCGGGCGACTCGTTTTTTGAGTGTTTCAAGTACTTCCACGTAAAATATAGCATTCTCAGTCTGACCAAGCGGTACAAACTTTCTGTGAACCACTCCTTTGCAGTTAAAAAAAAAATATATCAACATCAATTTCATTTTCGACTTGCTGATGCAGGCTTTTTTCGGGCGAGATGAAGCGAGAGTGTGCCATTCCGATCTTTAGCACTTTATCCAGCCTCACTCGCAGCTTAACCCAGTTTGACGCAAAACTTCACCGCGTAACGCTGCTCTAACAAATTATTTATTTGTGGAGATGACAAGGCACCTTCAAAGGGATTCACCTTAAACTCGATCTATACTGCGTCAAGGCTTGGAGACGACTAGTGACTGGTGCGCCGGTAGCTAAGACTCACCACCACCCAACCAGTGCAGTAACATCCCCCAGCTTCATTACTTTTGGCGGGAAAAATCAAGTCTTACTACTTTCCGGACAAACTCTCTATGATAGATTTCGAGTGCTTCTATTCTCCGTTTCTCCTTCTCTTCTAGTCTCTTTGTCTCACATCCATACAATGACATACTCAACACACACGCTTTCATCAGCCTTTTCTTCAGTTCCATATCAATTCTTCTGGTTAGAAGTTTCTGTTCTTCTTCAAACAGCTTCTTCGCCTGAGTTATTCCTTATTTTATATCTTATTTGTACTTCGTTATTTTACTTCCTAAGTAACAGAAGTTCTGCACTTCTGCCATCAGGTAATCTATTTTCACCTTCATTTTTCGTGGTTTCTCCTACTAGCGTTGATTACCTGCTTCACTGGGTTAAAGTAAAACGGCATCGAAAGTGTCAGTGTTCATCTCAGTGACCCTGAAAACTAAGGATTCAGCACTAATAACGGCCGTTTTTCGATCACTTTTAAATATCTCTTCTCCCTCTTCCCTAACTTCCATGGCTGAATTTGGGTTTAAACGGCATCGGAAGTGTCACTGTTCATCTAAGCGACCCTGAAAACTATGGATTCGGCACTATTAGCTGTCATTTTCGATCATTTTTACATGTATTTTCCCCTTCCTGGGCTGAATTTGGATGTAAACGGCATCGGCACTATCACTGTACATCTGAGTGACCTCGAAAACTATGGATTTGGCACTAATATTGGTCATTTTCGACGATTTTTATATATCTCCCCCACCAACAACTTCCAGGGCTGAATTTCGATTTAAACGGCATCGGAAGTGACACTGTTCATCTCATTGAATCCTAAAACTATGGATTCAGCACTAATGTCAGCCATTTTGGATCATTTTTAAATATCTCCCCCATCCCCTAAGTTACAACGTCAAAGTGAAATAATAAAGCCCATGCCAAGCTCCAACATTATCTATGTGGAAAATTTGATCGAGAACGGTCGGGTGGTCCATGAGGTATGAAGTCATAAACATAGTTACTTTTATTTATATATAAAGAGAGATATGTCTTCAAATTAAATTATGATACTTCACGGTTGGAATTTATCGTCCGTTTCATGACTTCTACTGCTTGAGCAAGGCACTGAAAACCACTATGCCGTCTATATCCGAGTAAATTACTCTTACCAGAAATCGAAACCGGTCCCCTCTCATAGAGAAATATGCAGATTAGCCCTTAGCTACGACGGGATACTAAGTTTCTGAATCATAGCTGCACGTGAAATAATATTCACGTAGTGACCGAAATGCGTGGTATCGAAAATACAGAATGCGAGAAACTAGGAAACGAAACTCTTTCTCGCTTTGAAGTCAGTTTTAACTCAGAATTTTTCCATAATGGTGAATTTTACATTAGAAACAAGTCCAGAAATTTCCACGTCAGCCAGTCAACAGTGTGCCGCGTAATTCGACTAGGTATAGAATGTTATTGTGATACTTCATCAACATTTCAACAATAGAAAAAAAGGTTTATGTGGATAACTGCCTTTTTCGTTGCTGGGGGGCCGCGGTGGCTCAATGGTAGAGCGTTCACCTCTGATGCTTGGGGTCTCGGGTTCGATCCCAGCCCCCGCAAGTGGACTTTGTGGTGGACAAACACCGTGTGCGTGGGTTTTCTCGGGGTTCTCCCGTTTCCTCCCACTTTCTTCATTCCACCATTTCATTCATTACTCATCATCACCGTCTCCTTTAGCCTAACCGGCATAAGCGTGGGACGTAAAACTCAAAGATTTCATTTTTTTTTCCTTTTTCGTTGCTGTCTTTGAAAGCCGTACGAAGTTTAGTGCTACCATTGACATGAAGGTAACGAGCGTCTCGGTCCAAGCAGGCCTATCAGAACAATCGAAATGATTGAAGAAATTCGAGATATCATTTCGAATCACCGAAATACTAATGTCAGGATAATATCAGATCTCGTGGCAGTTAAAAAAATGTTCCTCAAATAATAATGGAAGATTTAAAGCAATGCCCCAGCTCACAACTAACTGATTTTTCGTTGAGTTTTTGGCCCCAAAACAGTGTTTATGTATTAGCAAACGCATCATACTTGCACGATTAACCCCCTGTATTACTTTCCTTTCCCAAATTAAAAGCACCCCACATGAAAAGGGTTGCTTTGATGATTATGTTCCTACCATCCAGAAAGTAGCTAAAAGGACCAGGTACGTATGGAAGAATTTATTTGGGGGGACCCAAGTTCAATGCGAGGATAAATTATATTAAAATTTGTAAAATCAGCCCTAAAATTAAACTAAAGTTACAGAAAACTTGTCTTTTTGTGTGGGAGCGGAGGAATCGGTGCCTCAGGACTTTTCTCCTGCGTACGTGTCTGGCGAGGATCTTGGACTTCAGAACTTCCAGAAATAATTCCATGATATACTGGATTGTGCAACACTGTATGGACAAAAAAAGTTTTAACTCTGAATGAACCGAAGTTAGTCTCGTTTCCTAATTGTCACACTGTGTACATCCTTTCAAATCATGTACTTTCATTGACAGCGGGGTGACAAAATTATCTGGCTTGTCCATAATGCTACGACAAGAGTTTCGCACTAACCTTCCACTTAAATTTTGACTGAGATTGTCTCTGCACAGCGCACGTTACAAAAACAGAGGTTCCACTTTGAGCTGTAACGTGTAACGGCACACTTCTAAACAGAATCATATTGACAACAAAAACGTCAAATTCTATTGGATGTTTACCATTACAATCATTAACTAAATCAAAACAGACACCTGTGTCATACTGTCTGACAAAAACAAACATGCATTCACTATTAGATATGTTAATAAACGATTTCTTGTATTTATAGTGCTTCGTTGTTTCTAGAAGATGTCTCAATGTAAGCAAATCTGATGAACTGTCTGTTTGTTGTACATCACTGCATAAGCACAATCGTAGCTCGGCCTCTTTGTCTTGACATTTCTGGAACTTTCCATACATACTGACGCGATGGTAACTGAGCAATTGAACTAAATTGTGATCCTTCTGTTGTTTACTTTCCTTGATCACAATGAAGAACTTCTCTCCGGATATTTCTCCGCTTAAAGAAGATACTGATATGTCCAGTTTATACAGAATGTTATTTTCCTACAACGGGAAAAAAGTGCATTATATCAAGCTGAAATAACAGAACATGAAAACATAGAGGGTACCAAAAGAGTCACAAAGGATTTCCATAAACAAATAACTGATACTGCCATCTTACATATTTATGATTGAAGCTGATAGAATGTACAGAATACTCGACTTCAAATAACGTTCACGACTAACTAAAAATATACAGTGAAACCTGTCTATGTTGGCCACCATCAGTTCCACAGTTCCATTGAAAAGTGGCCAACTTACAAAACATCAGTGTGATTTTTTTTTTTTTTTTTTTTTAAGAATAGGGTTTCTAGTATTATTTGATTGTAAAATTTTAATAAGCAATTGCACGACAGCTTCTTTTGAATAATGTACAGTATTTCTTTTATTCTTTTTGGCATATATGCACATTCTAATTTTGTAGTTCTTGTATAGTATCGTCTACCTTTTGTTAATGAGTTACAGAGGTTTCCCCTCCGAGCAAAAGATGTTTTGAGAAAATCTTAAGGTAATCCATATCTCAAAACCTTCGCTACCTTTCGACAAGCCGTCAGGTGCCAATAGTTGGCAATTGAGATGGTTAGCTTTAACCTTGAGAATTTTCCGGAATTACTGATGAAAGGAGCCGTTATAGCTAATGGTTTTACCAAAACAAACAGTGTAAACAAATACGTACAACCATTTCCTGAATTCCTATACGTGCTTTTTCTTATTCACATCTTCCTTCACCATCCGTTTATGAGGGTAGTGTTCTGGCCATTGACCTCCAAGAACAAATCGTGGGACTATATGCTTTTTTGTCTCCAGTCACAAATACAGAACATCTGCCTCTAACATGGAAATACGAAAGAGTTAAGAGAAATAACAAAACGGTATTTTGCGTTTGGGCAACATACGCAAGTAAATTTATCATTATTATCATAGGATAAAAATTGCTTCAATGTGGCCAACTTCCAATATAGACAGGGGGCCAACTTGCGAAGTAATAAGTAACGAATGTCTTTGAGAAAATGCACGTTCAAGACGAACCAGGCCAAGATGAGCAGGTGGTCAAGTTGACAGGTTTTACTGTAGTCAGATCTTAAGTGGAGGTAACCATAGCTTTAGTTATCATATTCTTACATTTATTTATGCAACTGTGATAATTAACGTTCTCTGAGGGTTTTTTTTTTCCTATATTTTAGTATTATTGCAAATTCTCCACGATTTTCATTTTATTTCATTATTTCGTAGACTTACGTATGTTATATTTTCACTTTTTACTAGTCTTACTTTGATCTTTTTTTATTTATTTTATAAATAGCATGTGCCGTCCAGTGGCTTTACAGTGACAGGAATATATACCCTAGCAGCTGGTGGTCACACTAAAATAAATAAATTTAAAAACTAGAATACGGGGATCGCAATAGACAACAGTTTCGCATATAGCATTTCCATTATCTATCGGACTAATTAGAAGATATATCTGACACCAAACGATATTGTGAAAGATTAGGATAGAGTGAATAAGGTTATTACGGACGAATTACATTAGAGTACCTGAGGTTATCTGGGAAAATAGAAATCAAGAAAACGAAGCGTAATAGTTTTAGCAACAGCTAGTCTACCATATCTCAACATTTTCTAAAACAAATTTTTCAAGCACTGGAAAAGTAGATATTAACGATATATTAATTATATGCATGCCAATCAAACAAACAATCCTCTGCTAAGGTCGGAAATATGTCAAAGAATACGTGTGTCACATTTTAGTTGTAATGAAACGTAATATTTTACTCGGAGCAATACAAGTTTCCAAAATATGCCACATATTATGTTGAGTGAGAGTCACATACCAAAAACAGAAGTATGCTAAGTTTATTCTTTCTAGGTACATAAGATTAGGAAAACCAGCAATGATGGTTCCAAAAATGCTAAAATTTCACTACGGTTTTAACTAATCCACCATACTGAACGGTCTCTAAAACAAGCCTTCCTATACAGATGGGCGAATCAGTTTAGATAAACTAGGGTTAGACGCAAATATAAAAATTAATCTTTCTTAAAAAGTGTTCCAGACAATATTTTATTTAATCTACCTTAGACCCATACTCTAACGTATCTTTATGCAACCAAAACTAATCTTAATCAAAATTATTCAATTAACTTATCTTCAGATTTTAAATTTCTAATTTACCGTTAACACATAAATAAAAGGAACAGTTATATATATAGATTAGTACTTTTCACAATATCATATTTATGTGTTTTGAATTTGAATTTGCGACATATATAATTCTTAGAAATTTTTCCTCTATTGTTTGCAAAATCACATTCTATGTAACTCTTGTAAACGAACGCTCTATGGCTTTTTCTATATGCTAGAGACATGTGCTGTTACAGGAACACTTCGTTAATCCGGATCCCGATATGCCGGACTTCGCTTAATCCGGACAGAGAAAGAAACTCGAAGGTTTTAAATGCGCCTAAATATCAATAACTGCATTTGCAGCATAGCTTCCTAACGGTTAAGAATACTGTACTGTATTAGCCCATCGTTGTGGATATTACAGAAACGCTCAACATATTAACGTCGAGCATAAAATATCGTTCAACTCAAGCGGCATTACTTTGATGCGCACTATAGCCCTTTTAAGCACCTCCGCCAATCATTTGGAGGAAATATATTCCAAATTGTTTTAACAGAATACAGACATACACTTTGAACTAAATTCCGCAGCAAGAGTTTCAAGTGATGCAGAACCAGGTCCGTCGGGAACATTATCATAATAGGGGCCGCTGGTAGAGTACTCATCTTTGGCGTGTGGGGTCCCTGGTTTGATTTCAGCTCCCACCAAGTGGGTTTTATGGTGGATAAACACCGTTCACGTGGATTTTTTTGAGATTTTCCTCATTCCACTATTATCATCCATCTCATCATTACAGTCTCCCTTAACCTCCCAATCGTGGGACGTTTAACTCAAATAAGAACATCATGTTAATACATAGAATAACGTATGCACTCTATTGCTTAATATTTGTTGTATAACTGTACTAGCAGCGTTCACCCCGCTTCGCTGCGGTCACCCCGGAACGCAATAAACTTTGTTACTTAGATAATTTTTACTTTTTCGCTTTCAAGTGATATGATAAAAACCATAGAAGATTGCAGTAAATCTTAACATTATATCGCCTGTCATTTATGTTAACCCGCCCCGCTTCGCTGCGGTCATCCCGGTGCTGGCATATTGTAAAAGTGTCTGTAAAAATAAGCAAATCAATTAAAAAATTTTAAACAGAAGATTCAAGCTATTTTCCGCTGTATATCGCCTGTCATTTATGTTAACCCGCCGAGTGACACGGTCATGCGGGTTGCATATAAATACGTTTATTTTTACCTATGATGAACTAATAACAAAGGATTTGTACGTTATGGACACTTGAATGGTCAATTATCTCAAGACACTGGTAATTAAAAATTAAAGTGATATGATAAAAACCATCTAGGGTCCAAATCCTCATAACCCCCCAAAAATGAAAGAAATTGGTTCAGCCGTATTAGCGTGATGAGCGGACAAAGGATTTTGTACGTTCTCTTTTATATATATAGATATTTAGGCCTATGCCCTTTGAACCACCTAATGGATGTGTTTGTTGCTATATACGTATACTATTCTTTTATAGGGTATCTACTGGAGTTGACTTGGTTATTTCCAGTGTCCTGCTAGAATAATTTCAGCATACAGGGTTAGCATAAATCATGCATTTGTTTTGAAAAGGCTATATTTTCAAAAGTATTACATGTACAAACATGTAAGATACACGAAAAGAACCACAAGAACCACAAAGTTTATACACCCTCTACAAATGTTCAATATGTGCCCCTTAGGTGGCACGTCACACGTCCAGACGGTACTCGAGCTCATTGCATACATTTTGTAACATAGTCCTGTCAATTGTCTGCACTGCAGCACTGATACGTTCTTTGGGCTCGACTAAGGATTACGGTAGTGCAGGTAAGTAAACAAGGTTCTTAACGTACCTCACAGAAAGAAGTCACAAGGCGTTAAATCAGGAGATCTGGGAAGCCAGGGGAACAAAGCTAGGTCATTCTCACCAATATGCCCAATCCAGCGATGCAAAGTTCATCATCATTCAGGCAGTCATGAACTGCGATGTGCCAAACTCTACACAATACAAACTTCGTGATTTTTCAGTTCTTTTCATGTATCTTCCACGTGTTTACGTGTAATACTTTCGAAAATATAGCCTATTCAAAACGAATGAATCATTTATGCTAAGCCTGTTTTACGCTGATTTTTCTTTTCGTTAACAAAGTTCACATATGGCCACGACTGTATTCTGCGATTTAACAGCCTATAAAATATGTTTAAAAAGTAGTCTTTTTCAATATGTAATAGAAAGAATGCAAAGAAACTAGTGGGTTAAAATCGAAAAGAGAAGAAGTAACTTCTGTTTTTCTTATTTCTTCCAGAATGTCTGTCGTAATACAAATTCACCTTTTCTGTGTATGTGTTTGATTTAAATCCAGCAACGTCATTTCAGATTTTGCTTGGGGGGGGGGGGGCAAGATCCCTTGATATGAGTAAAATTCGGCGTTTTTTACTGTCTTGCTACTATTCTATTGATAAAATCTATAAGTCTCAAACTCAGGAGGGGACAAGCCCCCCTAAATGACCCCCCTGTTTAAATCACTTCTTACAGCAAAATTTTCTCCGCTTAGTTCACCGTATTACATTTATTTAGACTTTTTATTTATTCTCATTATTATTATTTGCAATTTATTATTATTATTATTATTATTATACAGCAATTTCAAATTAAAATAGTTAAGAGAAATAACAGAGGAATCCTTACAAAAATTCATTCATTCATTTTATTTTGTCTTTATAATCATACATATTGCACGAATTCGTGCGTATGAATAAGACTCATCAGGGTATAAAAATACCTAAACGTACATAGTTCTAACATATACATACCGATTAAATTAAAATACTACACTACGTCTACTATATAAAAGAAACAAAAAATAGACGTTTTAAATACTATTAGTAATCAAATTTATTTACACATCTAGGAATTAATTCCCGGAATAAAAGCAGTGCTGTAATAGATAGGTTTTCAGTAATCTCTTGAATTCTCCTCTGTGTTCTGTCTTTCGAAGATATAGAGGCAGCTTATTAAATAGTATGGTACCCGTATACGTTGGATTTCTTTCGTATAACTTTGTGCAATTCTGTTTGCTGGGGATTTTATCCTTACGCCTGGTATCGTATTTATGGGTTGATGGTGCGTTAAATACGTCAATATTGGTTTTAACAAAGAGTAACATGCGAAATATATATATAGAGAAGGTAAAAGCAATATTTTAAGTTCCTTAAATATTGGCCTACACGAGTTGTTTATTTTGGCCCCTGCTATAGTTCTTAAGACCCTTTTTTGAATAACGAACAACACTAAACTGTTTTAACTTTATAACAAGGGATCTAGCTGCCAATCTTGATTTTACTGTTATTGTGTATCTTTAGTGTATCAATACGTTATCATCTTTTGTTCAAAGAACTAATCTTTTATGTTCAACCATGACAATATTTTCTGCATGTCGAATATGAAATTTTAAGCAAGGTTGACTCATTCTTTTAAATGATAGTTAAAGGAAGCTTCAATTTGCATAGTTCTGTTACTAGTACTTCGTAAAATTGACTGATTTTTTTTTATTATTATTATTTTAACCTTGTTTTATAAATCAGTTGTAACCTTATAATTTGAATATATTAACCTTGTGACGAGGGCCTTAACCTGCTCTAATATTCATTCTACATTATAAATTTTCTGGTCTGTTTAAAATGATTATATAATGGTTTTAACATAGTGCTGTATTTTTGACTATAAGCTGTTCATAGCACTTACCATAAAGAAGAAGAAGTAGTAGTAGTAGTTGTTGTAGTTGTAGTTGTTGTTATTATTATTATTATTATTATTATTATTATTATTATTATTATTATTATTATTATTATTATTACATTCGTATTACACTTAGTACAAAAACTGTGTCATACAGACAACCGGTTACCTACTAGTATCAAATAGTAACATGTTTAATGTTCTTGTTTAAACATTTCAATGAGTTACTGCCTTGACACTTCACAAATATTAAATCAATACAGTCTGGATATAAAGTACGTTAAAAGATAACATTTTACAAATACTTATAAAACAAACACGACCTATTTTCTTTCTCGAACTTGAAAGATTTTCAGTGTTTTATTTTGGAGAGTGGTTGCTAGTTAGCCCTATCAAAACCTACACCCAGATCAAAGGTCTGCCGTTTTGCAAGGCCTCGAAAGGAACTTTTTACAGTTCTCCAGTATTACACAGTAATATTCAGGATTTCAAGTTTCAGTAGACACCCTGTTTTAAGTTATTTCAGTTAGTCAAGACTTTCGTTGAACCGGTCAGCTAATCTCCCATTTAGTCCGGATTAACGGGGCTTTACTGTATATTAATTTGAAGTAAATAATGATGAAGGGACGGAACTGCGGACTTCATGACAAAAGCTCAGATTTCCAAACCTGGACTTCTAAAAGCAATGCCTGGCGGTGCGTTGGTTTATGGGAATTCACCAAATGCCTGAAGTAATCAACAAATTGTGTGTGCTGACAGACCCATATTAAAGTCATACATGAACAAACGCAAACAAGCTGCTCAGATACCTTCATTTGTCTTTGATATAAGAGGCGGACGCTGGCTCAGTGGTTGAGCGTTTACCTCTGGTGCCTGGGGCCCTTAGTTCGATTCCAGCTCGTCACAAGCGAACTTTGTGGTGGACAAACACCGTATGCGTGAGTTTCCTCGGGGTTTTCCGTTTCCTCCTACTTTCTTTATTCCACCATTTCATTCATTTCTCACCATCGCCGTCTCCTTTAGCTTAGCCGGCATAATCGTAGGAAGTAAAACTTAAAAGATATCATTTCTATATTGCCTTCGACATTGGACAAGCTGTCATTACTGTATACACGCAACGTGATTGTATTGCTGCAAATCAATAGTTACACTAACCCCTATCGTTTTTCCGGCGCCTAAGTCACTCCGTTTATTCTCTGTGAGTGCTTCATCAAATGGGACTCAAAAAAAGAAAGAAAAAAAAAAAGCCAAAATTTTTTGAACACCAATTCACATGCTTAAATTCTTTGAAAACCTTTAAAACTTACGCTGATTTCCATAATGGTTTGATCTGAAATGCCAGTCAGAGTCATCATTTGACAACTGCGATTCTTCTTAAAATAGCCTGTGATTCTGTCCCTGTAACTGCTGAGTAACTGGTTATTAAGACTTCCAACAGCGAAATCAGCAAGAACCACAACTTTTGCTAACGACGAAATATGTACAACCTCTTGTTCATCACAGATACAGGTACCGAAATCAATAATGGGAACGTCTTCGCATGTTCGTGTTAAAGGAACTTCACTAAATAATCCATTAGGTAAAGTATAGCTGCTCTGAAATTCTTCATCCGAAGAATACTGACTCCAAAATACACTACTAGAAAAAGGTAACTTATAACGTTGTTCCAAAAGTTGTAAAAAACTTCGTAAAAAATAATGTACATCTAGTAAAGAAATCAGTCTTTCTTGATTAGTAAAAAGGTGAGAATACATTTTGGAATGTAACAATTTTCTTATATTCTCAGGTACAAGAATAAACAAAAATGGGTGATGCATTTCGAGCCTAGCTTCGCTTGTACTGGTTACAAAGTTGCCATATGCGTTGCCATGATCAGAAAAGATTATCGTTAGAGCGTTTGTTTGTTTGCTTGAATACTTGAGAAAGTCTGATAAAGATTGATCGAGCGTTTTAATTCGAATCCCAGTCTCATCATGGCCGACGTTTAAAGAAGTGAATGTTAAATATGGCTGATTTATGTAATCCATAAATTTCTGATATTTCAACAAGTACTGAAGAACATATTCATGGTGATAGCGTCCATTAAAACAAACTGTTGGCAATTCGTGAAAAGGATCATGTTTTCTGTTGGCTTTCAGAACCTCACAACTTGCTAATGTTATGTCAATATCATCAATGAAGGCTTTATCCAAAGCCATTCTGAACTTTTCCCATCTCGAAGTTAAATTCAGTGTTGGGTCATGAACTAAAAGGTCTTTAGCAAGTCCCCATTCCCATGTCCAGCACAAGTCTTCCAGCCATAATGTCCGATACCCATTTAAAGAAAATGGCTTTAACAAAACTTCCACAGGAAGTGGCCGATACGGAATATCATACGTGCCATGTGGCACTTCATCCACGTGTAGAAATCCTGAAAATAGTGCTTCCAAGTTCTCGTACGTTCTGTGGTTAATAGATTGAGCAAGTTTAAAATTAAGAACATCAATTTCTTGAGCTTTATTTATTTTAGAGAGTGTTTCTACTGTTTGTGGAAGCATTCTGTGGAAATGTTCATAAGACACGGAATCAATCATAATAAAATTAACTCTGGGAAGTGTTTTATTATTGAGTTCGTGATGTTTTGTGGGGATTCTAAATATATTAGGAGGTAACACAAGTAGCTGAATAATATACTCAGCAGAACTTATGTTTATGTAATTCCCGTTAATTGTATAAGCAGATGTAACATTTACTGGGGATCCATCCGCAAGGAACTCTTTCGTAAGCCTACATGCTACGAAACAATGGCCGTAGTACTCAACAGAATTTTTATCGCTCACTAATTTTTTTATTGTATCAGTAAGTGCAGTAGAAGAGTTATATTCACTCCAAGCAATTTCTGCATTTTCATCGAATATTCCCAAGAAAAAGTTGCCTTCACACTCGTTTGGTTTCCAGCAGTTTACATCAAATGCGTACAGTTCTTCCTGAAAAGAAAAAAAAATTAAAAATAAGGAAAAAGAATTAACGCCATACATTATTATTATTATTATTATTATTATTATCATTATTATTATTATTATTATTATTATTATTATTATTATTATTATTATAAGGGCGATCAACTGAAACCCGTTCGTTCCATGCATTATTGGTATATTATGTAGGAGGATATTGTTTGTTTAATAGTGTGTAATGGTTAATGTCCCTGTGTTTTGGGTGTAAAAATGTTGTTAATACATGTTTCCGTTTTGCAGGTATAACGAGTGAAAGATGGCGTTCAAGATCCCTAATCCGTCCAAACAGGATCAGCGTGCCGTTATCGAGTTTCTGAGTACCGAAAGTTGTCAACCAGCTGAAGTGTTCCGGTGCAGGAAAGACGTGTATGGTGATGCATGCGTCTTCAAAACAAAAGTAGTGGACTGGGCCAGAATGTTTCGGAAGGGGGCGTGAACAAACCACTGATTATCCCCGTCCTGGTCAAGTCCATGTTGTTGCCACAGAAGACACGCGTGAAAAGGTGAATACGGCTATAGCTGCGGATAGGCGCATTAGTATTCAATCCATAGCAAACGGGTTAAACATGAGTTATGGTACTGCTCAGAAAATTGTTAAAGATCTGGGGTATCATAAAGTGTGTGCGCAGTGGATCCCCAGGGTGTTGACAGAAGACCAAAAGTTGGAGCGTATGGATTGCGCCATTGAACATTTGTCACGTTATCATTTGGAAGGTAACGACTTCTTGCTGCGCATTGTTGCTGAGAATGAAACTTGGAGCCATCATTTTGAACCGAATTCAAAGTCTTCCGGTATGCAGTGGAAACACCCCTCATCTCCACGTCCCAAAAAGTTCAAGACGCAACCGTCTGCGGGGAAAGTTATGATGTCTGTGTTCTTTGGTTGCCATGGATCATTATTGCTCGACTTCAAGGAACAAGGACAGTCCATCAACGCCGCACGCTACTGTCAGACCTTGACAGAGTTACGGAGAGCCATCAAAACAAAAGGCCTGGTTTATTGACCGATGGAGTCATTGTGTTGCATGACAACGGGGTCCACACGTTGCAAACCAAGTGCAGGATTTGTTTCAACGATTCAAGTGGGAAGTGTTGCGACACCGCCCTACAGTTCTGACCTTTCACCTTATGACTCACATCTTTGGGGCTCTAAAGAAGGCATTGAAAGGTCAGAGATTTCAGTCTGATGATGAGGTTCAGGACGATGTGCGTGATTGGTTTGATAGTTAGTCGTCCAAATTTTACATGGACGGCATTTGTAAGTTAATGACACAGTGGGACAAGTGTCTCAACGCTCATGAAGACTTCTGAGCAATATTTTTACTGCATGCTAACAATAGACGCCTCTAGATAGTGTGCAAGTTTTTGCTCGAAATAAAATTTATTTCATGAATTATGACCACTGAACGGGTCTCAGTTGATCGCCCCTTATATTTTTGAAAAAGGAGAAACAAAATCTTCGTTAAGTTCAAGATGCTAACAAGTGCACTTGGACTATCTTGATATACGTCTGCCATAAAGTAACTGTCGAAAATTTCAATCGGAACTTCCCTCATTCTCAGTGACTCCTTCTTAAAACATCTACAGCAAATTTACCACATCACAAGGCATCCACTAAAAACTGTATATCCAGAGATGTTATTTCTATTTTGCAGAGCAGTAGTTTTCAAATTTCTCGAAGGTTGCTTTTATTTCCAACTTAAAAAATTAAACTGACGCATGATTCCAAATATATACTTGGACTAATCTTGGTATACATTTGTAAGACAGTAATTGACGAAATTTTCAATGGGAACTCTGATGTTCCTCAGTGGTTCTTTCTTAAAACATAACGGTCCTATCACAAAAATACACCACATAACATGTTTGACTGTAATAATATTACACATAATTCAGCTAAAAATAAACTGAATATTTGTGATAAAGTTTGAAACACGATACATAAGTTTTATACAATAATAGCGTAAGTCCCTTTCTTCGCACAGGACAATAACGTTTAATGAATACTAAACTCATACCCAAGAGATTCCGAAATATGGACAGAATATGAAAGTTGCAATTCCCATTCATTTTACTTTCTCCTTCTTTCAATGTACTTAATTATTTTACACCAAAAGTTTACATACGAAATTTAATGTCTCTGGTGGATTGACAAAAGTGGGAGGAAACGGGAGTACGCGTAGAAAAGACACGAGCACAATGTTGTCTACCATAAACATACCTGGCCGGGGATCGAACGAGGAATCCCACGTACCAGAAGTAAGCGGTCTGCCACTGAGCCACTCTGACTCCCCGTCTCTTATCTTTATCAAACTTTAAAAACCAATATATACATTTACACTGACATACATTACGTATACACATAATGACAATATCAAAGTACAATTGTACTTTATAAGACAAGTCTGTGTAGAAGCATAGCTTTGTGAATAACTTTCTACTCATTTTTCCTTCTCCGGTTTTCCTACCTTTTCTTTCTGACTGTTAATTCTATTTATCATACAACCTCTTAATATTCATAGTTCCGTAAAAATAAACAAAATACGAAGTTTTAATAATATGCAAAACTCAACAGCTATCAAACATTATAAATAGGGGCAGGAGTTTTTTGTAATTTGAAATTAAAAATTTCGTATTTTGTCGCATTTTGAGATATAAAATTTCTAATTTGACTCTAATATAAATTATAGAAATTCTAATGTAAGCCCAATGTAAGTAATAAGCAACAAATCAATAATGCTTCTTAGGACAATGAAGTTATTCTTTATGCAGTTACTAACAACAAATTACTTCTTTCTTCTTTTACAAGTTCAAAAACTTAAAATACACTAACACAAGTTATACACCGAAAACATATATACATGTAAAAACACATACATACAATACATTAGTGCATATCTTCTAGTATATCCCGTCTGCAAATTATTATTCTTATGAAAAGTGCAGCATGTTTCAACATTTTCTTCTTTCATTTGTAGCTTTCAATCATTGATTACCAAGCTGTATTTAAAAAAAAAAAAAAAAAAAAAAAAAACTTTGAAAGGCATATTGCCAACAGGCACAAGTTATTTAAGTTATTTTTGTCCCCTTTGAAAAATTGTACTTTTTATTTCTGTATTTTAACAACTAAAATTGAAGTTTTTAAAAATTCGCAATTCGTCGCGTTTTGTGGCATATTTCGCTCAAAATGTCCGTTATCGCATTTTGTCGCGACTTCAAAATACCTATTTCCTTAGTCAATCTGACGTAGTTCGTTGGAAAACCAACTCTCGGCTTTGTAGGAAAACTTTCGCGATTTCGCAACTTGCGAAAAACTCCTGAGCCTAATTATAAAACATATCACACACCACGTTAAGAAAGACAAACATAAATAATCATAAAAAAATGTACTATCTTAAGAATTGAAATAAAACTTTCCAAACATCTTACGTATTATTTACAGCAACAATACAGTTAAAATAACAAGCAACACATTAATATCTAATAGTAACAAATTTCCCAACCAACATCCTAATCCTAACTATATATAAAACTACATGAACTGATATAAGATAAACAGGTACTTCTGGTTGACGTGGAAAGTTGAAATTTGGCATGATTGTAGCTTTTCGGGACTAACCCACAGGAAAATTGCAAAAAGTGAAAAATTTAAATTTTTAAGAGGTCTAAAGGGGTGATAAAGAAATTCTCCATGTTATTTAAATGAACGTTTTTTTTAACCTATAATCTCATGTTCTAGGTACTTGGAATTGAAATAAGAACTTGACATTCGCTATGCTTGTACGTTTTAGTTAACGTTACCGAAGTAAATCACCGAAAAAAAAAAATTACAAGTTTAGAGTGGTTTTATGGGGAGTTGAGAAATCCTTTTCATGTTATTTATATGAGACATCTACTACACACCAAAATGTTTAGACACTCCGGCAGGATTAGAATGATGAAATTTGGTATGATAGTAGCCTTCCGGGACTAACCTACAGGAAAATTGCCAAAAGTGAATATTTTTAGTTTTTAAAAGTTCTAAAGAGGAATGAAGAAATTTCCATGTTATTTTAATGGGCGTTTTCTTGGGATACACAATCTTATTTTTTAGGCAGTTGAAATAAGAAAAGAAACTCGAAATTCGGTAGTATTATGGGTTTAAAAACTGCAATGTCGTAGGCCGAGCAAACACAGGGGTTTGGGGGCACAGCTCCCAGCTGGCCGAATTCACGAAATATTAAGAGCAAATGCACGAAATTCACTCTTAATGTAAAGGCTGATACATAAGAGATGTGAGACCGTAGGCCGAGCAAAGACGGGGGACTGGGGGCTAGCCAACGGCTAGTTATCAATATAAAAACACAATAATTAAATAAATATAATTAACCAGAAAGCAATTATTAAAATACCTAACCTTGTCCTAATTCTATAATTCTGTTTCATTATTCTTAACGTATGAAACTAATTAGTATAATCTAAATGTGCATTAACAATTTCAATACTTGACTTCAGAATCAGTACATCAAAACGCTTGACAATTAAATTAGGTACTTTCAATTCTTTCAATTTTTTTTTTCACCCTCGGTAATTGCTCCCCTACAACCAATAATAATTGGTATTACTTCGAATTTCGTATTATCATTACACTTTTCCTCTAAAACCTCATTTTTCTTTTCAATAAAATTGTGTCCTCCATACTAGTTTCTTCAAATGGGCTCCTTGCATATTTCGGCAAACTTTAGAGCATATGGGCGTCCAGAAGATATGGGAGGCTCTTCTTCCCCCCCCCCCCCCCCAATTCGCAACTTTTTCAGGGTATTACTTGAAAAAAACATTGCACTTTTTTGGCCCACTCTACTATCTAGTCCAAGAAAAATTGTCATCACAAACTGATACCTAAATGCGCCTCGAAAAATTCATATTAAACTGTCCTCTGAATCACCGTTTAAATAAAAATTGACTTGCAATTTAAATATCACTAGCATCAACTTCCTGCTTCGCTGGGTTAAATTAAGAAAAAAATAGTCATATGTTCCGTTATTCAGTCTCTTTTTATTATTACTAAAGCGCTATTTGAAATCGGTCATTTTCGATTATTTTTTATATGTATATCTCCCTTCCCTCCCCATATTACAGGGCACGGCATCGGAAGTTCACTGTTCATCGCAGCGACACGGAAAAATATGAATTCGACACTGATATTGGTCATTTCAATCATTTGTATATATCTCCCCCTTCCCAAGTTGCACGGCTGAATTTGGATTTAAACGGCATCAGAAGTGTCACTGTTCATCTCAGCGACCTGGAAATCTATAGATTCGGTACTAATATAGGTAATTTTCTATCATTTATATATATATATATATATCCCTCCCCTCTCCCACACTGCGGAGCTAAATTTGGATTTAAACAGCATCGGAAGTGTCACTGTTCATCTCAGCGACCTCAAAAAACTAGATTAGATTCAACACTAATATCGGTCATTTTCGATCGTTTTTAAATGTCTCTTTCCCTCCTCCGCCCTTAAGTTACACCGTTGAAATGATATGACAAAAACCATCTCAAGTTCGAACTTCATCTAGGTTGAAACTTTGATCGAAATCGATCCTGTGGTTCAAGAGTTATTAAGTTTTATTTAATTTTATGTACCCCTCCCCCTTTCCATACCCTCCCCTAAGTTATACCGTCAAAGTGAGATGGTAGAAAAAAAATCTCAAACCCGACCTCATCTATGTTAAAAATTTGATCGAGATTGATCGTTTGATTCAAGAGTTATTCAGTGTTATTTATTTTTTAACTCCTCCCTCTCCCTCTCCTAAGTTCTATCGTCAAAGTGAATACATAAATACTATTCCAGGCCCGAACCTCATCAACATTGAAAATTTGATCGAGATCGGTCGGCTGGTTCAAATGTTGAAGTCACAAAGATAGTCACTTTTATTTTATTTTATTTTATTATATATATATATACCTCCTCTCCCTCTCCTATGTTGCACCGTCAAAGTTAAATCATAAAAATTATCCCAAGTCCGAGCGTCATCTATGTTGAAAATTTGATCGAGATCGGTCGGGTATTCAAAGTTAAGTTTTATTTATTTTTATATATAAATCTCCCTCTCCCCTCCCCCTCTTCTAGGTTCTACCATCAAAGTGAAAATATAAAAAAATAAATAAAAAAACTTTAGTCCCGAACCTCATCTATGTTGAAAATTTGATCGTGATCGGTTGGGTGGTTCAAGAATTATTGTTTTATTTATTTTCATATATTTCTCCCCTCCTCTCCCCCTCCCCTAAGTTATGCTGTCAAAGTGATGTGATAGAAACCACCCCAGGTCCGAACCTCATCTATGTTGAAAATTTGATTTACGATCGGTCTGGTGGTTTAAGCGTGATGAAGTCACAAAGACAGTCTTTTATTTTTATTTTACTTTTACATATATCTCCCCCTCCCCTACGTTGCACCGTTAAAGTGAAATGACAAGACACATCCCAGGCCCGAACCTTATCTACGTTGTAAGTTTGATCGAGATCGGTCGGGTAGTTCACGAGTTATTAAGCTTTATTCATCTTCATATATTTCCCCTCCTCCCTTCTCCCTCCCCTAAGATCTACCGTCGAAGTGAAACGATGAAAAACTTCCTAGGTTCAAACCTCATCTATGTTGAAAATTTGATTGAGATCAGTCGGCTGGTTCAAGAATTATGAAGTTACAAGCATAGTAACTTTCAATGTTATAATATAGATTAACCCAAAGATTGAATGTTAATGAACGCGTTTGTATTTTCTTAATTTATTATTTTCGACCTGTCTGTATTGTTTGAAAAGTTTGTGTCTTCAATAATATTTTATTCTTCATTTCATGAATTTATAAATACATTTGTATGTAAAGTAAATTCTACTAAAAACCCATTATCCTCTAAGTCTGAAGATCTTTCCATGGTAGTCTTACATTAAAAAAAAAAAAAATCACACGCAACCGTCCATACTTGTAACGATAACATTTATAAATACGTATATGTTGATAGGAACAACAGTCTGTAACCCACAATAGCAATTTCTTCTATGGCCCGACCTGAACATTATTTTATTTTGAGTGTTATCATTGAACATTTACTGAGTAAACTACGTTTTAATTACTTACAGAAATTGTAATATAAAGAACTTTGGGCAATATATACCAACGCCATTTGAATAGATGTTATATACGGGTATCTGATGAAAGGAATGACGGACTCGAATATCTTCTTTTATCTGCAATATTATATCCTTCGGAAATAGTGTATAGATACGTTTGTTACATGGACATTTTAGCCGTCCCTAGTTCGAACCTGCGACTACGAAAAGCGAGTGTTCTAACAAGTAAAGATCGCGCTGGGTTAATCAAGTTGCTGCCTGAGACATATGTGATAGAGTAGTACTAAGTGTGCTCAATATGTCACGGAAGTTTTAGGTGCAAAGCTCAAAGGGTTTAGGAGATACAGCCACTAGAACTCACATGAAAGTACATATTATAGTACGTGATCTTATGATTACTGATGACATTCCACCTGCTAATGTCTTCAATGCGAATTAAAGTCGCTTCGAGAAGGAATTGCATTCGTACCGGACGCTGAGGGAGAAAGGATTAGTGAAGATCAGAATAATACTGGAATATGTGAGTGCAACATCTCAATTCTATATGAAAATTCCAGTTGTGACTATGGGCGGAGAAATTCTGCGCCCCATGTATGTTCTGCTGGTTTAACCAAACGGTAGGTTCCCTGCAGTAAAACCAACCGATTCGGCTAATATAATCTTATCTCATTTGCTGGTAAAAACAGCGAACATAAACAAGCAGAATCTTAAGACTTTCTATTCGGACGTCATGTGGAAAAGTATTGCAAGTGACAGGAAGAAATTCCTCCTGTTATTTGATTCATGGTCTGCAAACAAAGAAGACAATCTTTCGTCACAGTGTAAGCCATAAGGCTTTGCACTGATCAAACGGCTGATACCTGGTGGATGTTGTGGCATGATTCTGCCTTTGGATGTTCACTTCTTCCGTCCATACAAAGACTTTATTCGTTTCATCATTGATACAGCAAAATAACAGGAAGTGACGTAAATATTTAGCATAGTGACAGGTTCATACAGCTTCAGTCGTTCACAATTTACCAGTTCAGTGCTCCTCGTTTCTGCAACATAGTTTGATTCGCTTTCTATAAGGCTGGATACTTGAATGAGGAGCCTGGAAGTTGAATCGTTCCTTACGATTACTGCTTTTACGGAATTGCGAATGACAAATGTGCGACTTGACTGCGTTTGTCAGATGTGCTCACTGTGAGCAGAGTATTTGTGCGAGGATTGCACTCTTTTCGGAACTGTATATTGAATGTAGTAATTGGTATATTTTCTATACAATACCAAAACTACTTCGGATTTGTAAAAGAAACAACTTTCTCCTGTTTTTCATCACTTAAATATGCTGGAAACACGAACATAATCTAGTTTACAAAAAATAATAGGTATAAGACTTCTCTTATGTTTTAAACTATATTACGTCTATAACATGTGCCTTTTCAGTGCGTGTATCTCCTAAAACCTTTGAGCTTTGCACCTAAAACTTTGCTGACATATTGAGCACACTTAGTACCTACGCTATCACATGTATCTCGGGCAGCAACTCGATACACCCAAACGTGACTTTTACTTGTAAGCAGGCTACAAATACATCTCAAAACATATAACTACTTACCTTAACAACTTTGCAGATTTTCCAGTGTCTTTTGTCCCTACACTGAGGAACAGATTTGTTCTCAAACAGGTGATTGGCTACGCTTTGAGCTTCCTCTGACAGTTGTCGTCTTCTGCACGTATAAGACTTTCTGAAAGGCATTCTTGTCGTTTCAAAAGATTTCTTCTTCCAATGAGATTGAGCATAAATTGAAGTGGAGAAGAAAAACTGCACCATTTGCAGCAGAAGGTATAAAAGAAGCAGAGCACATAAGACAAGAAACCAAAAGAGTCGACCCTTCTTACGGGGTATCATAGTTGTTGATGTTTATCCAGGCTCCAAACTGTGCGACATGACAACTTTTCTATGTCTGAAACGATCAGAGATCTTACTTTATACTTCAAACTTAGTTTGTTCTCAATTATTACAAAACCTAATAGCAATGTCAAAATTTCTTTATGTAACCTCATCCAAATACAGAACAAAAAATGAAGTTTTACGTCCCACACATATGTCAGCTATAGTAAAAGAGACGGTGGTGATACGGAATGAAATGGGGAATCAAGAAAGTGGGAGGAAATGGGACAACCCTGAGAAATCCCATGCTTACGGTGTTTGTCCACCACAAAGTTCACTCGGCACGAACTGAGATCGAACCAAGGATTCCACACACTAGAGGTGAACACTCTACAACTGAGCCACCACAGCCCCCAAATACAGTACAATATTGATATAAAAATGTATATAGAAAATCAGAACATAATGTATTTACCACCCCAGAGCAAAATGTATTCAATTATCTTTACAGATAAAAATCAGAAAGCCGGGCCGCGATGGCTCCGTGTTAGAGCGCTCATTTCTAATGCATGAGGGTCATTGGTTCGATCCCAGCTCTCGCCAAACACTGTGGTGCTCGTGTGGTGGACGAACACTGTGTGAGTGGATTTTCTCGGGGTTTTTCCGTTTCTTCCCACTTTCTTTATTCCACCATTTCATTCATCATCACCGTCTCCTTTAGCCTAGCCGCCATAATCGTGGGATATTAAACAAACAGAATTCATTTCATAAAAATCAGAAATCAACTATATTTTCATATACATATCAAACCTTACCATACCACAACATAATTTATTCAATTGTCTTAATATGTAAAATGTACACATAATCAAATCTTGCAATCACAGAACATGATTTATTTAATTGTCTTCTGATATAAAAACATGTTGGATAGCATCTCTGGTATGTATCACGTTATCGAAATCTCTTACAGACTGCTTAAGCTGAATTCATGTTTCTCATCTTAATGGTACAGTAAATTTATTATTTATGTCCATTACCAGCTACAATTTTGGAATATATTACACCTTCGGAGGGGGATCAAATCATGAGAAACCTGTTTTGCAGTTAGAAAGCATTCCTGTCAGTGTATTACCTATAAGTTCTAAGAAGAGTTCATTATTATTCAAGTATTGTTAACCTACTGTGTACCAGTGACATTTATATGAATGTTATAAAATACTCAATTTGCAAAATACCAGTGACATCCATGTGGATGTCATAAAATACTCCATTTGCAAAATACCAGTGACATCCATGTAGATGTCATAAAATACTTCATTTGCAAAATACCAGTGACATCCATGTGGATGTCATAAAATACTTCATTTGCAAAATACCAGTAACATTCATGTGGATGTCATAAAATACTCCATTTGCAAAATACCAGTGAAATTCATGTGGATGTCATAAAATACTTCATTGTAAAATACCAGTGAAATTCATGTGGGTCATAAAATACTCCATTTGCAAAATACCAGTGACATTCATGTGGATGTCATAAAATACTCCATTGTAAAATACCAGTGAAATTCATGTGGATGTCATAAAATACTTCATTGTAAAATACCAGTGACATCCATGCGGGATTGTCATGAAAACGTGTCCTTTATTAGGGGTCGTATTAATCCTGCAGATGATGAATTTCTTTAGTGGATGCAAGGCACGAGTTAGTTCTACTGTTTCTCCTTAGGTGACAGCACCTTACTGACAGAAAAGTGTAGATGGCAGGTCTAAGGGAGCATTCAATTACGACACACAAGTGTTTGTTTTGACGATAAACAATTAGCAAATTCGAGATCGAAAAAATGAAAAACTTTTGTCTTTGATCTCGGTCAGTATTGCCAATCTGAAGCAGCATAAAATCCCTTCAGAACATCAAAAATTCCCTTTTTCAGTTCAAATGTTCCACAATGCGTTTAAAAAAAAATCAGTAATATGAATGTTCTCCTCGTGCGTGCACAGTAACTATGCCCTATATAACGGTCTAAACAATCTTTTAACAGTAAATGAAAGCCTAGTTTACAGCACACACATAGGAAAATGACACCTTGAACGCAAGCAGTTAATATTTTACCTCAAAATCCAGTTATTTACTGTTAAGATCATTTTAAGTTCATGAGATTCAAGAACGGATTAATCCGATTTTTATTATTATTATTAAAAAAAAAAGCAAAAAGAACTTTTCATGCAACTCAAATGATTAGGAACTTGAACAGGTTCTAGATCGAATTACGTGAAATGTGAAGAACGAGATGGAAACAAACTGTCAGAAATGTCTACCTCGCGTAAGAAAACAATATCCACGTGAAACAAGGTGCTTTGGGAATACCATCACAGCTCTTGACTGCACAAGAGGGTACACGACGTTAAGGTTTTAGCTGCTTCATGCCCTTTAATCCCTTTCTATAGTAAAACTTTTAAAAAATCTGTACTATGTATATTGTTCAAAGTGCAGCGATTCAAAAGTCATGCACTACATACTTTTATTATTACTATTTGTTCATTTATTCTATCTAGGTTTACTATTTACTTAAAAACTAGGGTATGGCTAAAAGTCTGGACCGGGCTAAATATTTGAGAAACTGTAAATGCAGTCGATCTGAAATCAATTGTTAGCAATCTTGGTGGAGGGGGAAACATTATGACATGATTAAAGTTGTCGTCCCGCCATCTTGGGATCAACTTATGTTAAATGGCAGCACGATCATGTGACATATTAAATATCCTCGTTCGAAGAGAAATCAAACGGTAAAGTTATTTTTTCCAAATCTGCAACGTTTTGGTAATGTCTTCATAATGAACAAGAATTAATCTCAATTCATTCGTGTCTAGCACAGAAAACACTTTGTTAAACCCCTTTCATTGTGGACCATCACAACAGTTCCCAGTTTTCCAGTTTTAAAATGAAATTCTTCTTTAATTTGTCTGCTTTTTTTTTTTTTTTAATGCAGACAATTTTTTTTTCTTTCTTTTGTTTGCATGGAAATCCTAGATAACCTTCAATGAATAAAAACATTCGTAGAGCTATATGGCCAAAAATTCGATGTGGAACTCTTCCCTTCTCTAGTAAATTTAATCTTCTTTCTTTGAAGTGTGAAGGATACACAGAAAGCATGCAATATTAAAACTGAACTCCTGGGTTCGATTCCCGATGAGAACACTTAGTCGAAAAAGTGTAAAATGTTTTATTGTGCCACCCATCCTGAATGAGGCTTTTCTGGGTTTTCCTCATTCACACCAGGCAAATGCCGGTATGGTACCTAACTTATAGGTCCCAGGCCGCTTCCTTCCTTCCCCAATCCTTTCTTCCTTCCCTTTCCCCGGATAGCGTGCTCGCCGAGGGACGTCATCCCTCAAACGTGACGATATAACATGGCCATAGATGCCGAAAGCCCAGAAATCTAATTCCCAACCTAAAACTCAACTATCTTCCTTTAATTTAACAAGACATAAAGTATGTCAATAAAATTTCGAAAGAAATGTGGTGGATTGATTGATGTATTGTGAATTGATATGTTTATTCGGGGGACCTGGTTTATATCGGATTGTGTCCATAGGGTTATTAGTTCAATCTACACATACACGACGGAACCTTGCAGTTTAACGTATGTATTTAACTGAACTAATTATTCACAATTCGCAGTGTACACAATACAAATGTTAGTCAAATTTATACTGAATTTTGATGTTTGAGAACAATTAATGCTAGTAAATGTTAATGAATTAGTGCTGTCGTGCCACGAATACAATGAAAAAATATATTCACTGCATTGCCCTGACTACGACAATGAATGTTTATAATAATTGAGCTACTTGGTCCCAGCTATGCTTCTTGCGTTCAACTGGCACACTCGCTCACTGACTGCTTTCGGTTAAATTTCGAAAATACGAAAACCAAACTGTCCCTACCTTCTTCATTCTTTCTGTCCGTTTCCCTTACAATAAAAAGATTCGATTTGATTCACAGTTTAGTGTTCCTTTTCAGCAGGAAGGTCATATGAGACGTGGACTTACAGCCTAACGATGAGCTCACACCGGGAATTGAACCCGGATCCCCCACGCCAAAGGCGCGTACGCTAACCGCTTAGTCACGAATGAGCTTCCTTGCAATAAAAGAGGAATCATTGGGCAGAACGAATGCCTTGTAGATATTTCTTGGTACACAACAAATATGCACGAAAAGAACACAAATTAAAAATACACATACTTGAGTGTTATAGACGCGAACAAATGTTACTGACTTACAATGTGTTCTGATTATTTATTATAATAAAGTGTTTTGGGTTATACGAGACGTGTTTTTTAAGTAAGAACATAAGTACACAGCGAAAGGTTATTTCAAAAAAGTAAATGTATTTTCAGAAAGTACAAACTTTACTCTACTTTTCGACATTGTTGCCAAGTTTGTTCAAACACTTATCATACCTCTCAACTAATTTCAAAATACCCTCTTCATAAAAACTTGCCGCCTGGTACGATAACCAAGAGTTCACTGCCGTTTTCACATCGTCATCATCATTGTAACGGTTGCCACTGAGGTGTTGTTTGAGGTGGAGTAACAGATGGTAATCGCTCGGCGCAAGATCAGGACTGTAGGGTGGGTGGTCTAAAACTTCCCAGCCAAAACTGTCCAACAAATCGCGGGTCTGGCCTGCAGTGTGAGGTCTTGCATTGTCATGGAGAAGGACAATGCCCTTTGTCAGCATGCCGCGTCTTTTGTTTTGAATCGCTCTGCGTAGCTTTCTCAGGGTTTGGCAGTATGCTTCTGCATTGATAGTGGTTCCTCGTTGCATGAAGTCGACCAACAAAACACCGTGCCTATCCCAAAACACCGACACCATGATTTTGCGCTGGGACAGAATCTGTTTGGCCTTCACCTTTACAGGCGTGTGTGTGTGTCTCCATTCCATGCTCTGTTGCTTCGATTCGGGCGTGATATGCGAAACCCATGTTTCGTCTCCAGTTACTATCTAACTCAAGAAGCCGTCACCTTCTTCGTGATAACGAATCAAGAACTTCATCGCATACTCAAATCTTTGGTTTTTGTAGTCCTCTGTTAGGAGTTTCAGGACCCAACGGGAGCACAGTTTCCTAAACTTTAGGTGTTCAGAAACAATTTTGTAAAGCACTTATCTCGACGCGCCAGGAAATTCGTTTGAGAGACCTGTTATTGTGAAGCGCCTGTTCTCACGAACCCTCGCTTCAACTGAAGCCACCAAATCGTCTGTAATCGAAGAAGGGCGACCACAGCGGTCCTCATCATAGACGTTGTCACGGCCATTTTTGAATTCTCGTACCCACTTACGCACTTTGCTTGCACTAATAACATTATCACTGTACACTTCGCAAATCTGTCGATGAATTTCTCCAGCAGACAGGTTTCTTGCTGACAAAAACCGTATTACTGAGTGAACCTCACACGCGGCGGGCGACTTGATAGTCTTAAACATTGTGAAAGCACAGAACACAACCGTACAGGTCAACTACAGAGCTGAAACTGAGCACAGTTGTTCCCGAGGCATGCCGGTACACGACGCACACGCTCGTTGCGGTATGCGCGCGAACTACTAGTGTCTACAACAAAACGGACCTTACTTAAAAAACACGCTTCGTAAATACAATATTGCATACAACTAGCAAGTTTTCCTTTGGCACATCTGAAACACATTATTATCATTAACTTACGTAGTAATTATCATAAGTGACAGATCATAAATTTAAAGTATAAATTGCACAGTATTTAATAATAAGGCATTTAGTAACTAAATATTTAACTAAAACAAAGAACAAACAAATGAACCCCAAAACAGAGTACTCACCTAAGCATCCAAATAGCAAACCAAACGCAGAAATTTCAACAATAAATTTTGGCCAACTTCAGTGCGTATTCCTTACAAACTTTACATTACATAAAAGTTCAATTTTCTTCACTGCAGAAATAATGTTTCTCGAAATACTGCCGTTAAATTTATTTGTTAATCTATTCATTCCCTTTAAGTTTGGATTCGGTTAATTAGAAGATAGCATAAGTTATGGCAAGTTAATTCAGCAATACTTTAAAAAATATTTACATTATATTTAAAGCGAATGAAATTGATCAAAACATTTAGTTCTTCAAGCCACATAAATTTCTTGAGGGAAACGCACTGATGTAAAACTTGTCGCTAAAACCAATGTGATTATTCTTATTTGGATTCTTAGTTGAATACTCTAAGTTGAAAGTTACGACTGTTGTGAATTTGTACATATACAGGGTGTTTCAAAACAACACCGACGTTTGGGAGGTGATTCCTGACACTAAAATAAGATAAAAAGTATAGAACAACCTGGGTGCACAAATGTTTCCTTTCGGAGTTATAGGCTGCCGAAAACATGAAAAAATGAACTTTAAAGGTCCATACCTTTAAAACTATGGGACCTACCGTAGTCGGGTCAAGACTTCACTTAGGAACTAGTATGTACTCTATCCAAAGTTTCAGAAGACTGCGGTACTTCCGCAACAATTTTTATAGAGGTAGTTGGTGAGTACTTCAAATTATGTACCGGTAGCCGAACTCCCTCTATAAAAATTGTTGCATGAATACCTTAGGATTCTGAAACATGGATTTTTGGATAGAGCACATATTAGTTCCTAAGTGAAGTCTTGATCCGACTACGGTAGGGCCCATAGTATTGGAGCTAAGGGCCTTTAAAGTTCGTTTCTTCATGTTTTCGGCAGTCCATAACTACGGAAGGAAGCATTTGTGCACCGAGGTTAGTCTATACTTTTTGTCTTATCTTGGTGTCAGGAATCACTTCCGAAACGTTGTCGGTGTTGTTTCGAAACACCCTGTATATACATAAGGTTTTAGTATATGTAAAACAAAATATGTCAGATTTGCAGCGTAGACAAGATATGCCTATTCATTCATATAACACAAGATCTGCGAAATAAGTTGATATATTGTATAGCAGGCTATCAAAAATTAAAAATAGCTATACAATACAAGTATAAAATTTGTGAACAGACTATCAATACACATGCAAAATTTACCTATTACTCAATTTAAAAGTAGAGTATATGATTGGTTAGTTGCTGTACCCTATCGCAATGATAAGAGTTCGTGGAAGATAAAAATATACTGACATAGGTAAAGAAAAAAGAATGTACTTGTATAACTTTATTTGACGTTATCTATTGTCTGTATACAGACTTGATGACAATAAAATACAGGGTGTTTCAAAAGTCCCTTACTACCCTTTTAAAATCCGTATGGATGTATTTATGTTGAACTTGATGTAGGAAATATACAATGGAGCTAGGGGCACACTATTTGAATGATGGTTCACGGACGGCCGCCGTCTTGAATTTTATTTTTTATTCCAAACGATAGGTGGGTCATGTTATACATGACCTTACGCTAGAATTAGCTCGGGATATCAAACCTGAAATCAGATTTCAAGTATCTTTATTTGGTGCGAAGTTATGAACAACGACAACTGATGCTGACCTGTTACACAATGTGCTCCACATGTGACACAGGGTGACGTTGTGGATGAAGCTGATTGAAAACGGCTGCTACTGCACGGGCACTTTTCCCACCCCGCAGTTTAAGGATTTGGATGCGTTGCTCAATTATTAACGACATGATTCACCACCTTGAAAAAGAGGAATAATCACCAAATAAAGATACATGAAATTTGATTTCAGATCTGACATCCTGACCAAATTCTAAAATAAGGTCATATATCCCATGGCCCAGCTATCGTTTGAAATAAAAAAAAAATTGAAATTCAAGATGGCGGCCGTCCGCGAACCATCATCCAAAAGGTGTGCACCTAGCCCTATTATATATTTCCTACATCAAGTTCAAATAAACATATCCGTATGGACTTTAAAACGGGTGGTACGGGACTTATGAAACATCCTGTATTCTATTCCATTGCATTTCCATTTTAATTACTTTACATGCATCTTATTACCTTTTTAAGAAAATGTGCAGCTACCTTCTTTGCATACAGATGACACACATTGTGCTGAATTTCAGCGACGGAAATATTCACAGCTCGGAAGAAAACCACGATAATATTTTATTACGTGATTACACAATAGTCTGCTGTCAATCTAGACGCTCAACTTGGCCATAATTGATATAAATTCCTGAAAAGGAAAGAAAATAACGTGTAATTAGATACTTTTTTTTTTTTTATCTTTACAGAGGAAAAGCAAAAGACGTAAATAAAAATTTAGGTCAGTTAAAAGCCGTAAAACAAATTCTTAATTTTTAACATTCATCTGTATCTTCTATGATTCCAAATACGTGCATACTATCTTCTGCTATTTATTTCGGAGAACAAATATTTCCCTTCACTTTCTCAAGAAATATTCCCCTTCTCTTCATACCTCAGGACAATTCTCATTACACAATAGTGAAAAGTGTTAATTTTAATTTTATTTCTGTCGAGGAATTTAAAGCTTAAAATATATAAAATGATAATCATGCCTGTTGTTCTGTATGGTTGCAAAAAATGGTCGCTTACTCTAAGGGAAGAACATAGACTGAAAGTACTTGAGGACAAGATTCTGAGACAAATATTCGGACTCAAAAGGAACAGGAATGGAGAATGGTGGAAACTTCATAACAAGGAACTGAATAATTTATACTGTTTACCGAACATTGCTAGGGTCATCAAGTCTAGGAGGCTCAGGTGGGCAGGTCATGTAGCCAAAATGTAAGAAAGTAGGAACACTTTCAAAGTTTTAACTGGAAATCCAATCGAAAAACGACCATTAGGAAGGCCTGGCCGCAGATGGGAGGACAATATTAAGATGGATCTCCCAGAAATAGGGATACAAAGTAGACTGGATCAAGTTGGCTAAAAACAGAAGTCAACAGAGAGCCTTTGTGAACGCAGCATTGAACATAAAGATACCACACTTAGTTTTAGTTAGTTAGTTAATGCTACACTTGTAAAATAAAACACAGGTTTTATATACTGATCAACAATATGTAATACAGTCCTTTCTGTATGCGCTTACTTATTTTAACCATCGTAAAGCACTTGCATTGATTGTATACTTGTAAACACAGGTGTATTGTTTACTATTTAAAGTCAGTCCCCTGCAGAATTTTGTTCCTTACAAACACGTCAATTTCTAAAGTTTATTTAAATGATCAATTTTAGGGACAACTTTCGTGAAACCCCGCCAGCTTTTAAACATGACAATGCAAACTTATGAGTAGGGAAGATTAGATTACGTTTGGTGGTAGTCCTGCATTTCAGCGTCGTCAATTGAAATCTATTGCTTTTAGTGTTGCAAGCTACTACTAATGAAAGTCGCAGACTGAGGCACAAAAAATGTAGTCAGTGCTCAAAACTAAATAATTAATTTGCGCTCATCGTGTTCCAATACATGGCTACACATTAGTGAAGTTACCCAATATTAACCTCGAATGTGGCCTGCTACGCCTTTCGTACGTGGGTATACAAGGTGTGTTAGCAGAAAGTGAGTGAGTGTGATTTTTTCCAACAAAAATAACATTACAGCATACTACTTTAAGAGAAGGAAACAAAACTTAGCAACACTCATGAGTAATATATAAGTTGAGAACAGAACGATCTTTGAAGCATAAATAAAAGAACCCCTGCGCAAAAGTCGCGGCTGGCAACGTTAGAGATTACTCCGGGGTAACTCCACTAACGTGTAATCCATCTATTCTAACACGATACCCGTAAACTGAATACTTAGTTTTGAGCACTGGCTACATCTTTTTATGACTGGGTGTGCGACTTTCATTATTAGTATGTTGTTGCATTGAAATCACTACAGAGTGAGGCAAAAGTCTCGCACAAACCTTGTATTTTTGAAACGCTTTGAGGAAACATGACGGAACTTTGGATGTGGGTAATTGGGGTGGGTGCGCACCAGACAGTGTCATTTGGCATCATGGTGGTTATCTTGAATTCAGTTCCAATATCTCAAATGCAAATGGGGGTTACGCGACACATGATTTTACGCTAGAATTTCACCAGAAATACATATCTGAATTTATTTTTCACCTAACTTTAATCAGTAATGGAATTCATTGAAGTAAACATTGCATACTGCATCATATAAACGGGTTTTGATTTGTCTTTTCATGTGACGTAACATGGCTCTCACCTGCAAAGAAACTATTGCAATTTTCTTATCAGTGAAGAATGCAGTGCTAGAGCCATCGCTGATGACTTCAATGTTCAGCATCCAGTGAAGGACAACATTGCACATACCACAATGTCGTGTATTTTGCAGAATTTTACAGTCTTTGGATCTGTTCACGACAAACAACGCAGTGGACGCGCAAGGACTGCAACGGATGAGGCAATAACAACGGCAGTTATGGCATCCTTAGTGAAAAGCCCGAAACGATGTATCAGACATTTACCTGCAGTTCCAGATGTAAGTCATAGATTGATACTCCGTGTGTTGCACACAAACAAGTGGCATCCATACAAACTCCAACGACAGCAATCCCTAACGGAGGATGACACAAGATACGAGAATGCAATTTGCAGAATCGGTGGTGACGGAGTGTAACGAGAATCTCACGTTTTCTCTTAGCAGGGTTGGCAAAAACCATGGTTTTTATTGACACAAAAAAAAAAAACAGGTATTTTGGTTTAAACCCGTTTTTTTAAACCAGATTTTTTTGGTTTAAACAATTTGCTCTATGTATTTATATCACATACAGACAGAAATAAGCTTTTCTCGCCTTGATGTTAGTATGCAACAACCGGGTTGTGCTGGAAGGGGTCACATAAGCTTAAAGCGGAATCCAAACTGCTTCTCGGCTTACATCCGAGAGAAATTGTCCTCCATTTGAGCTCGAAACCAGGACTAATTGGCCACAAATGTGATACGTCTGCCGACTCACTCACGAAGGACTCCTGATAAAAATACGTTGATTGATCTTTACATATTTGTTAATATAATCGTCAAGAGTCATTAGGGCAGGACAAAAAGACAAACAATTGCACAAGTGGAACCATTATACAGAATTACATATGGACAATTTCAAAGTACTACAGAGTACAGGAGAACTAATTTAGTCCAAGTCAGTACACTACGACTTTTATTAGTTCAAGTTAAAGTTATATAACGACTTACTTTGCTTATCAGTAAGAAAAGTGAATAAAGATACGAATTATTTGAGTCCACTTTGGTTCTGACTAGAGACCGGATGTTTAGGCACTAAAAACCTAGAAAATAGGCAGGCAAATAGGCACTAAAAATTTAAAAAATAGGCAGTAAAATAGGCACTAAAATGTAGCTCGAAATAATGAAGATAAATACTCAATACCATTAAAAAATAGATTCAAGTTATAAATAATGCTCAAAGAATATAGAAACATACTTCTTTGTCAATATCTTCTTTTATTGCATATATAAAAACGAAGCTTGCTATGTATTCCATATATACTGGGTGAACCTGGAAGATGTGCACATACTCCGGGAGGTGATTCGTGACATCAAAAGAATACAAAATCCTCTTGCATGTTGTGGAATTCCGCGTCGTATACGAGTAACAGGGGGGCCAACTTGAAATCGAAAATCGAATCCTGACAATTGGAGCGAGACATAAAAGTGTGTACATACTTTGGGAGGTGATTCGTGACATTCAAGAGGACTTTTTTTCTTAGTTTCATGTCACGAATCACCTCCCAACGTATGTGCACATCTATCTGTTCCAGTCCAATTGTCAATATTCGATTTTCGATTCCAAGTTGGCATCATTATCACTCGCACACGACACGGAATTCGACAAACTACAAGAGAAGTTTTTGTCTTCTTTTGATATCATTCATCACCTCGGAAGTATGTGCACATCTTTGAAGTTCACCCTTTGTATACATTGTAACGTACCACGTGCTTGTGTTTACAAACACCTAATATACGTATATATGTATGTATTATTTATGTTATATAAATTATATATTTTTCCAATGAAGGCTTATTTTGAAGAAAATGCATAGAATAGGCAACATTAGGCACTAAAGCAATTATTTAGGCAGTATAGGTCGAAATAGGCAAAATAGGCAAAATAAAATTGGCTTAAATCGAAACTATAACCCCCTATAGAAACCTTAAAACGTTATTTTTGATCATATCTTTAATATTAAAGAATAGGCATTTTGCCTAACATCCGGTCTCTAGTTCTGACCCATTTATACATAAACAGTTACCAAAGATTCTTGTTATTTCAATAATTACCTATCGCGGGGTTTGTATGATCCTTCCCCCAAAAAGTACAGCATTTCGATGTATTTTATCAACAGTAAACATTATTAAAACGACACAATATTTAGAATTTTCCTTTGGTTGCATAGCAATAATAACAAACTATACAAAATCACAAAAGAAACATCCATAAAGTTACATAAAAAAGTTGTTTTTGTAATATAATCTCTTTGAGTAAAGAATGGGGAATTTACGTCTGAATAGAGTACGAATTATATATGGGAGTGAAACGTGATAACCCACAAATGTGTGTTCATCAAGATTTTACGAATAGTTACACTTTTACGAACACTTCATTTTTTGGTTTAAACCAGTTTTTTTTTAACAGCTGGTTTAAACCAAGATTTAAACCATGGTCTAAACCAGCCAACCCTGCCTCTTAGTGTGTTGTTTAGTGATGATGCTCTCTTCCATGTGAACGATGAGGTCAATAAACAGAATCACACTTATTGCTCAGACACAAACCCAGCATGGACAGATGCCTCGAGGGTAATTGGTACACAAAACGTGATGGTATAGTGTGGGATCTGGAACACCTATATCATCGGGCCGTTCTTCATCCATGGGAACCTAAACGGGTACAGATATCTTGACATGCTGCAGGAAGGTGTTCCCATCACTGCTGAACCCAGAAGGTGACTTCCCTGCCTTTTTCCCAACAACACTGTTCGCCTCCTCACTATGTTGTGTGTCAGGGAGTGGTTAGGTGCACAGTTCCCGGTAGAGATGCAAGGGCTCGGAAAAGAAACGGCTTTTTTCCCGGGCTATGGATTGATCGTTGAGGGCCAATTAAGTGGCCAGCCCGTTCGCCCAACCTGACGCCCTTAGACTTTTATCTGTGGATAAATCTCGAAGCACTTCTCTCTCTCTCTCGCTATATATATATATATATATATATATATATATATATATAAGGGCGAGTCAAAACTTATCTACACTTTTGTCATAACTTTTCTACAGAAGTTTGCACCAAAGAGGAACAACGAGCAGTGAGCCGATTCCTCTGGTCGGAGGGTGTCAAAGGGTCAGACATTCATCGCAGACATCAGCCGAATCATGTGTTTTGTCGTCGCTTATTACAACAAAACTGTCAGTTGTTCCATAGTAATATACCACAGCCGTAAAGATGGAAATTCGCGCGCTTTTCCGGTGATAACTCTGAATTTCACTTTGCAGAATAACAGTCCAGTTTTCAACGAAGTCCACATGAAGTAAAATAGAATTTGTATCTTGAAATTTTATACGATGCTTTCCGGTAGTGTAATTAATTATCTTTGGATTTGTAGTCATGAATTACAATTCTTACAGTTAAACCAGCAACGTACTATACGAAACGAGATCATTGATTTCCTATATGGTACACGTAACACTTTCATTTTCATCAGGATCAATAATTAAAGACTCCACACTTATTCCTTCTACTCCAGGACATTCACCACATTCTTGAAGAAGACCTATCATTTCCTGCGGATCATACTACTAAAGAAAACAGGTCACTCATGACAGCTTCAATACAAACTGCATCTATGATTTGTTTTAACGCAGTAGGAGCTAACTTGAAATTTGCAAAGTAAAGTACACACATTTCCCTCGCAGGTTGCGGACTGATCCATTTTGGTCGAATACTATAAAATTTGGAGAAACCCATTCTTATGGTAGGATTGTTGTGTTTAAAAAATCCGTAAATTTCTTTGATGGAACGTGTAAGAAAACGTTTCGATTTTTAAAACTTTTTGTCCATTTTCGATCACTGTAATGACATCGCACTTATTGGGACTTTGTCTGGAGCATTCAAATCATCACAGAGGTAGTAGTTCAGGCTTTTTATAGATCATCGGAATTTATTGGATGGCCGTTTCAAGTAAACTTAAAAAGTGTGTGTTTCGTAATTGTAATTTTCATCTCAGATTACTTCGATTTAAGAAAACTGATGAGTAGGGGGGGAAGGCTCATTCTACTATTTCAGAGAGCACTTTTGATCAAACTAATAAAAAGGAGCCAGGAAAAGCTCTTATTCTTCATTTAATGAATGTGAACAACAAACATTATCAGATTGTTGCACTTCTATTATTTCCAGTGTTGCCAACTGTGACATCGAAGTTAACGGAACTTCGTTAACTTCAGAAGGCTGTAGTTAATTCATGAAGCACTGGCCGACTCTGATATTTGGTGTGTTTATTATTCATGTAATGTTGAACCATCTGACAAAATTTCAGAATTTTAAAATATGGTGTTTTCGAGAAAATGGAGCCCAAAAATTGCGATTTTTGAAAATTTGACAATTTCTCTCTTTTTTTTTTTTTTTCTTCTTCGGCGAAACGGTTGCACACCCAAGCGATATATTTTTTTTCTGAAAGCAGATAATGACGTCTTAGCACCGTGAAAACAGAATTTTAAAATTCGAACCGGAACTGTTCGAAAAAATTCGCAAACTTCGACTTTTCAGATAAACTGACGTTCATTTCTTAATTTATGAAAAAAAAAAGGTACGCATGCGCAAACCAAACTATAATAAAATATAGTTCATTTATATTCCCATGTACATACCACAACAGGAATTAAAATTCTATCTGTCTCTATAGCTGAATGATGGGGCTACGAAGTTCACCATTTTCCATGTCTTCTACAATTCATAAATTGTATTCCCCAACTTTGACGGCTCATTACTTGGCGCGAAAATTTTTTTCGACAAAACAAAATAATATGGGTCTCTTTAAAACATGTCTAGTTGCTAGAAAAATAGTTTTTTAACAGTATCTGAGATGGCGATGGTACATGCTCTGTCTGAATTGAAGTGAAAGGCACCATATATGGAGGCGGAAAGGACTATTTAGCGGAGAAGTACACTTATCAGGGTTGGCAAAAACCATCGTTTTTATTGAAAAAACCAATAAACCGATTTTTTTGGTTTAAACCAGTTTTTTTTTTTTTTTTTTTTTTAATAATAATAATAATAATAATTTACTCTATGTATTTACATTAAATATGAACAGAAATTAGTTTGTTTCGCCTTGGTGTTATTATGCAACAACAAGGTTAGGCTGAAAGGGGTCACATGAGCTTGAAGCGGAATCCAAACCGCTTCTCGGCTTACATTCAAGAGAAATTGTCCATTTGGACACGAAACTGGGACTAATTGGTCACAAATGCAATTACCGACTCACTCACGAAGGACTCCTCATAAAAATACGTTGTACTGATCTTTACATAGGCATACTTGTTAATATAATTGTCAAGGGTTATTTCAGAAGGACAAGAAGATAAACAGTTACAAAAGTAAAAACATTATACAGTATTATATATAAATCGGGAAACTCCCGCTTTAGCCACTGGTAAAATCCAGTTATTACTTTAAATGTATTTGTATGTAAAATTTCAAGGTCAACGTATGATAATCACTACGCTAAAACTGCGGTATTAAATTACAAATTTGGTATGTAGATATTATTCAATAAAATTAAAACCAAGTCAAATCCAAGCTGATGTTCGAAGCTACGTAGGCAGTTGATAAATTTGGCAATTTCTATCAATATATTTAAGCAACCTTGGCTTCTCTATAAAACAACAGGCATTCATTCAAGTAGAAATATATAATTTGGTTTCATTTCGTATGTTTAGGGTTAACATCCTTATGAAATACCAAGGTTATTACGGAGAAGACTTTCGCTTAGAGGGACACCTCGAATCGCTACTTGGTTTACACTTGGGGCCGCGGTGACTCAGTGGTAGAGCGTTCACCTCTTGCTTGGGGTCTCGGGTTCGATCTCAGCCCCCGCCAAGTGAACTTTGTGGTGGACAAACACCATGTGCGTGGGTTTTCTCGGGGTTCTCCCGTTTCCTCCCACTTTCTTCATTCCACCATTTCATTCATTACTCACCATCACCGTCTCCTTTAGCCTAACCGGCATAACCGTGGGACGTAAAACTCAAAGATTTCATTTCATTGGTTTACACTTGAAAGATGGGTTGTGGTTCAACCAAGAAATAACACGGGACCCCTTGATTAAAAGGTGAAAAGTAGATAAACGTAATGCTGATGGTTTGATATGTGGAAACGTCACCATGAAGTTCACAGGATTTAAAACTTTTTTTTTTTAACCATGGTCTAAACCAGCCAACCCTGACGCTTATTATGATTTATGGGGAAGGCAGTGTGGAAATAGTAAGTAAATGACAAGATTGTGTCATATCGTGTTTGAGTTTTATGGACTTATACAAAAGTAAGGAGTATCAGTTGTTGGAATCGTGCGAAAGGCATGGTCTACTAAACAGGTGAACAGTTTATCGTAAGTGTGGAAACGAATTGAAACTACAGAAAAGAAGAGAAACATCTAATGCTGCATAGTTTGCAACGGGTTAAGTTCCAAAGTTGGGTGTCCGTTTCTAGCAAAATTTTTAAAATTTCCAGGAAAGATATGGATAATTTGATCGTTTGTGTGCTTGATAATATATAAGTCTCGAAATATCTGTTTGTTTGTTATATATAAGCGGTTATAAACATGGAACTATACGGCGAGCGGAGGAAACTACTTGGCGCAAGGTAACCGAACAGTTCCATTGTGGGAAAAAACGAGCATTTATGTTATCAAAATGGCGAATGTACAAGGACAATGAACTAACACTTTTAACATTTGTGAAACAATACGTTGATAACGAGCAAAATCTTTTAAGAGTTTGTGAAGAGCACGGATTAATGAACCTAATAACAAATTGCAGAAGGTGTGCAAAGGAAATAACAGCGAAAAAACGTGGCGAAAGCGGACGCCCAACTTCGGAATAAATGCCTTTGCAACACTTAATAGTTCGAATATACTAATTTTACGATATAATACAATACATACGAATGCATAACTAGCTAAAGGGAAGAATGCATGGAATTAAAAAATATTTACTGTTTTATGTGAGTGTAATCTGACGTCGCCATCTATGCGATTTTTTTACAGTCGTTTTTATAGCATATGTTCCGAACGCGTATTTAAGCACGTAAGCAGAAGTCATTCTAAAGTGATTCTGCACCAATGAATGTAACTCTTGGTTATAGTTAAGGAGCCGTACTTCCCATTCAGGGAAGGACGAGAAACGCCATACTTTCAGGAATTATTCATTGACTATCTAGGATGTTAAAAAGCAGGTAATAGACTGAGTTCTTGCCCTTGTACTTAGGGTGTTTAGGTAGTGCAACAGTAAGATGTATCCTCGTGCACGGGAGATGAGAAGTAGCTGTTCTTAACTATTACCTAACTCTTATCCTAAGAAACAATTTCTACGACACTGAGTAAATTTCGAAATGAAATATTTGTATACAATAAGATAGCAAGATTAGAATACCACATAGTCATTTCCAATGCACAGAAGTTTGCACAAAGATTATAAATCTGTATCAGTGCAGAACACCTTAGAAAACCATTAAAACCAATAAATCAAAGAAAAATGCTATTTCAATTTGACAGGCTATTCTTCATCTGCACCACGAATAAATTGCCATGTCCAGTTGGTGGTATTGTTAATACACAAATACAATATTCAAGTCATATTTTAAAGATTTCATCATCTATTTCGATTTTCGATCTCCATTCTTACCTGTAAATGCACACACACCGTGTGCTAACAAATTACCAGATACATCTCCCAGATTTTTGAGAAAAAAAATACATGTAAAACTTAATTAGTAAAAATTATATACACGGCATTTGTTTATCGACAATAAATTAATGGAATAGCAATAACTACGGTCGCAGCTTTGGAGCTATGTCGTTTAAATTACTGTGTAGGAAGTGATTATGAAAACAGAAATTGATTAAAAATCTGCAATAAAATAGCAAAGCTTAGAAATGTAAGAAAAATTGATGGCACAAATGAACCTGATTGTCTGGTTTCGAATATTTTGACACAATTATAAAATACAGAGATCCGGCGGCACAACGATAAATTGTTATAAAACATTAAAAAAAAGTGTAAAAATGTAGAAGACAATTGCACGTAAAAAAAAAAAGTGGATATAATAATACGGTGCAGTTTTACTATAAGGATCCACAGATTGTCCAAGGCCCAAAAAATTTAGTGAAGTCTTTAATTTAACCATTTTATGTCGATAACAGAACCTAACGAACCCCTGCGGGGCTTCTAACCCATTTCTACTCCTACTCCTACATCAACTACTACTTATATTATGGATCCGTGTAGAAAAACTGCACGAATAACACCATTAATTCCAAGTAGGTTATCTTCGTACTAGTTAAGATATGTTATCTATGCCCACTTGAAATGGATTTGATTTGCTACCAATTCGTAACAAATGTTAAGAGACAAATGAACAATTAATATCTGTTAACTAATTCTGTTAACTGTTAACTAATTAACAACTGCTACTATCTCTGCTGGTGTTCCTCAAGGCTCGATTCTTGGGCCAATTCTTTTTTTTATTTTACATAAATGATCTTGTTTAATATATGTATCCCCAAACATATTGTACTATATGCTGATGATGTAAATGTCCTTGTAACAGCGGACAATACAATTGAACTAGAAAGTAAATTAAAACAAATTGTAGAGTGTTTGATAAAATGGACATCTCAGAATCAACTGCTGATAAATGCAAAGAAAAAAGCACTAAATTTTCATTACTCATGTACACCTCGAACAATAAAACCTTCCATTGTGATAAATTCAACTGATGTAGATTATTCAAAATCCACTAATCCACTATATCAAAATCCACTAAATCCAAAAAACATCACTATACATAATATCCAAAATTGTCCGAATTATGAAGTTTTTCCACTTGTTTCTACATCGTGATTAAAATTTTCCGATCTATGAAAATTCCTTTAACTTGTTTCTACAGAGCAATAAAACTTTCAGATTCACAAAAAGTTGTTTTACTTTTTGCTTCAAAATGATGAAAATTTTCCGACTCATAAAAAGTTCTTCAATTTTTCTATAAAAGACAGAAAATACTTCGATTCATGAAAAATTGTTTAACTTGTTCCTACATAGTACTGAAAATTGTCTGAGCCATGAAAATTTTCAGATTCTTTAAACGATCTTTCACTTTTTAACATTTCTGTACCTGAATTCAACCAATTTTATGATTCCTGAGGAATTGTTACTTGATTACTGATATTTTTTAGAACGGAAAATTTTTCGGAAAAATGTAGCGGAAAATTTTCTGAAATGGAACATTTTTCACCTCACATCACTACCATGGGCCATGAACCTTATAGAGCAATATTGATATTTTCAAATATCCTCTAAGTATAATATTTAATTTTGCAATAAAAAACAATGTTTTTCCTGACAAATGGAAGCACTCAATAGTTTGCCCAATTCCAAAATCAGTAAAGAAAAACAATATTGAAAACTTTTGGCCTGTTGCAATTTTACCCGTATTTGCCAAGATATTTGAAAGTATCCTATATGTTCGAATACTAAATCACGTGCGCCCTGTAATCTCGGTATATCAACATGGATTCTTACAAAGTAGATCGACAGTTACAAATTTAGGTATTATTACAGACTATATAGCTTCTTCTTTGCACAACAATGGTCAAGTAGATGTTATATATACTGATTTCAGTAAGGCTTTTGACACCGTACAAAATGATGTTTTACTACATAAATTAGCTTTATTTAACTTTAGTCCAGCGATGGTCAATTTCTTTTCCTCTTATTTAGGGTATACATAACCGTAAACAGTCCGTTATCTATAAAGAATTTCTTTCTAAAGAAATCGACATGATTTCAGGAATTCCGCAGGGATCGAACTTGGGGCCTCTTCTCTTTTTACTTTTTATCAATGATCTTCCGAGTTGTATTACAAATTCAGAAAAACTACTGTTTGCAGACGATCTCAAAATATATGCCAAAATCAAAACACAAGAAGACTGTTATATATTACAACAAGACCTAAATAAGGTAATGAATTGGTGTAAGGTATACAAACTTCAGATGAATGTAAATAAATGTGTGTCTGTGACGTTCAGTAGAAAAGAGTTTCCTTGCGAATATTCCTATTTCATTGGTGGGGCAAATTTAAATAAATCGAACTCAGTGAAAGATTTGGGAGTAATATTTCATCCTAGGTTAACATTCAACCAACATGTAGATAAAATAACTAATGAAGCCTACAGGAACCTCGGATTCGTAATTCGAATAAGTAATGAACTTAGAAATGAGATGACGTTGAAGACTCTTTACTTTTCGTATGTTAGGGCTAAATTAGAATATGCATCAGTTATCTGGAATCCATACTTAAAATCTGAATGCCAGAAAGTTGAGTAATTACAAAGTAAATTCTTGTATTTAGGTATTTTACCTAAAAAAAAGACCGGTCTTTATCCAAAATTTGAACACTATACCAATCTTATTGATAATTTTAAATTCAGGACGTTAGAACAAAGAAGAACACTAACTGACTTAATTTTTCTCTTTCGACTTCTGCATAATAAAATTGACTGTCCAGCACTGTTACAAAATTTATTTATTCAAGCCCCGTCCCTCAAAATGCGTGCAAAAAATAATAACATACAGGGTGTCCGAGAAGTCCTGATTACAGAAATTGATAACTCAGGCTAGAAATAAGATAGAAATATGAAACTGGTGTTGAATTGTTTACAAACTATAAAAGTTTTGGTCACATCAGTACACTTCCACATGAGCACCCTTGGTAGTACGTAGCACATCTAGGCGATATTCAATTTCCATCCACACATTAACCAACATCACTGGAGGGATCGATGCAACGACTGTGGTTATTCGTTGCTGCAGGGTTTCAAGATCTGGTACACGTGTTCCGTAGACCTCATCCTTGACATAACCCCATAAAAAGAAGTCTAATGGGGTTATTTCAGGAGAGCGTGGAAGCCAAGCTGTTGGTCCATCACGACCAATCCATCGCCCAGGAAATGTCCTATCGAGATAGGCACGGACGTCCAAACCCCAATGAGGTGGTGCACCGTCTTGCTGAAAAACGACATCGGGGCGATACTGAAGCAGCTGAGGAACAGCATACAGCTGCAACATATCCAGGTACACTGCAGATGTGATGGTATCCTCAGCGAAGAAGAATGGCCCGATAATTCGATCGTGCAATAACGCGCACCAAACATTCACCTTTGGACTGCCTCTGGTGAACTCCCTGACCTCCCTGGGGGGTTAAAATCCAATCCAGCATTGGCCACTTCTTTAAGCACACGTCCTTATACTAATAAAACACCGTTAAATCCAAGAGACAGTTTATATATGTGGCCGTGTTAATGCCATTAAATTGTATCGCGTCGCCAATGAAAATGAAGGCGAAGAAATTCAATTTTTGGATATTGTTTCGTGGTATCCATATGTTAATAAATGTGGATGGTATCCAATAGAACACCCACGAATATGTGTACAGGGAGATCCAAAAATGCCCGCCATTCAAGATGTCAACGGTTTAATCAAGTTAAAGATTGTGCCTAGCAGAAATGTCTTTCATCCAGAACTGACATTTCGCTCAAATAAGAAGTTGTTTCCACTTTGTGCTGCCTGTGCCACAGCATAAAATCAAGATTCTGAATGTACACATTCCGACAGTGGACGAAGTCTAACAGGAACGTGGGTGTCCTATGAAATTTAAAAAGCCATTGAACTTGGGTATCGTCATTGAAATTTACGAAATTTGGGATTACGACGTCACCGTATATGATCCTGAAACCAAGACTGGCGAATTATTAAGCGAATACATTAACACATTTTTGAAATCCAAGCTGGAAGCTTCTGGATGGCCGGCCAATTGCGTCACCGAAGAAGAAAAGCAGCAGTATATTCAAATGGTACAACAACGTGAAGACATAACCTTAGATGCAGCAGATATAATGACAAATTCAGCACGTCGTAGTCTTGCAAAACTCTGTTTGAATGCCTTCTGGGAACGACTCGTTATAAGAGACAATTTCAGCCAAACGACCATCATTAACGACCCCAAAGAACTGTATCAGAAATTAACTGCTCCAGATATACAAGTCAACCAAATTTTACCTGTTATTGATTCGTTGTTATATCTTTACTGGCAGTATGAAGATGATGTTCCAGTACAAAATCACAATGCTAATCTTATCCTTGGAGCATTTACGATGTGTCAAGCTCGTCTGGAACTCTACAAATATTTAGAACTTCTGCAAGAAAGAGTACTATATTTCGATACAGATTCCGTGATATTCACACAACGACCATCACAGCCCACAATAGAACCAGAAGTATTTCTTGGTTCAATGTCAAATGAACTGGAATCAATTGGACCAAAAGCATACATTAAAAAATTCGTGTCTGGTGGCCCAAAACAATACGCGTTAGAAATCTACGGCCCAGACACGAAATCAACCAGTTATGTATGCAAAATTCGTGCATTCACACTCAATTATACAGCAAGCCAAAAGTTAAATTTCAATAGTCTGGAGCAAATAATCGTTAATCAATCTAGTGAAAAAATCTCCATTAGCACGCCACACAAAATTTACAGAACCCACAATCATCATCTTGTCACAAAACCTGAAGAAAAGAAGTACAGTTTTAACTATAAGAAACGTCGATTAATACCAAATACATACGAAACATTGCCCTATGGATATAAAAAAGCCAAAACAGAATAACAGCCACCCTAATTAGAATTTAAAACATTAGAATATTCCCTAATCCCACCAACATCACCTCCCAAAGACGGGCAAAGAGTTAACCGCAACACAAGACATGCTTCAACGATGCACGAGTTCCTTTGATGCCACAGCGGAGACAAACTCAGGTGCAGAAGATGACATTACCTTGCAGAAACCAATGGAGAAAAATAAGGAATTCAGGTACGTCACATTCGCTTTTCTTTTCTCATCTCACTCTCTCTTGATCAGTTAGTTTATGTTCTTCTTAGATGTTAATAATCTGTTTTTCTTCTTTTACATTAAACAAATAAATATTACCACGTATATTCATATGTTTTATTTTCTCTTTACAGAATTTGTACCCGTCACGGGCACGTCTTTCTTTGAAGAAAAATAAATGTATACAGAGATGGAGAAAAAAGAAATTCTGTATTCTATTTCACATGCTAAAAAATAAATGTACAGAAACATGAAGATAGAAGTAATTCTGTATTTTATTTCACATCCTCAAATCAAATTCTTTTTCTGTACTGCGATTTCAATTTCTTTTTCTGAATCAGTTTACCGGTAAAATAAAATTTCTCAAATCAATGTTTTGCGAAAAAAAAACTAATTTTCGTTACTAACTTTTTGTTTCAGAACTCTTTTCATGTACGAAACTAAATTCTCTTTCAGAAAAAAAAAATGTGCACGAAACAAAATTCTCTTTCAGAAAAGTTTTGTGTACAAAACAAAACTGTTTCAGAAAAAATTGTGTGTACAAAACAAAATTCTTTTCAGAAAAAGTTCTGTGTACAAAACAAAATTCTGTTTCAGAAAAATTTGTGTACGAAACAAAAATCAGTTTTCATCACGAAACTACTCCGACTAAATGAATCAATTTATTCTGATAGTGTTGGCAATACTGAAAAATCGCGCGACCATTGTTACTGATTCATTGTTGTTACAGCGAACACAACTAGACTCGAACCAACAATACTAAAGGTCTGATTTATCTCTAAATACAGCCAACTAAACAATAAGGTTATGTTTATACGTTTCAATGCCAATACTTAGCACTGAGTCAGCAAGGTTTCCTTCAAGGTCAAAGTTGTACACGAAGTAATAAAGATGATAACACAGACTTCATTTTCTATGTGAAACATTAATCTAGTGTGAGAACTGCTCGCACCGAAATGTGTAATATAACATAATCTGTACATGTTCTTTTCATATGCACAAATGCTCGCATAGAAAATTAAAACTTTTCAATGGGGCACGGTGGCTCAGCGCTTGTCTCTAATGTGTGAGGTCCCTGCTTCAATCCACAACCAAGTAAGTTTATGATGTTTTCTCATTCCACCATTTCTTATCATCATCGTTTAACTTAGCCTCGAGGAGACGTTAAACTTAACATTTCCTAAAACTAGCACCAAGAATCGAACTCGGGACCATTACATTGTCTATAACATAGTAATCAACCATTATTCAAGGAGAACGATATAAATCACAAGGTCTTACAATAACTTAAAATTGGTAAGGGTGAACAATACACTTTTAAGGTATCAATGTTCATCCCTGAGATGGAAGGAAATGGATCACGAAGTACATATCAAATTTAAGTAAATGATCTTAAGTATACCTCCATATAATCATATAACGTAATAAGGCTCCAAAATCAACTCATCAAAGAAAACAAGATGACTCCCAAATATAAGAAGTGAACCATTGTACTCAATTAATAACGAAGAAATCTCGTGAAAGATAATACGATAAGTTTTAAAAAATCCGAAATTGATATTTTTATATTCATCAAAAGGGAACGAGGTCCTATACGCTCTCCAACTCCTGATGTAAATCAAGGTGATCTTATGTCCTGAGTGATTCTATGCATTCTCTGGCCCTGAGTAAGCACAAGCAAAATTTCAATAGGTAATGCAATCCCGGGCCAAACTACCTCTGACTCGTTCGCACTAACGCTATGGGTATGGGTCCCTAATTGGATAACCAAGGTAATCTTATGTACCCCGAGTGGTCCCTGGAACCTGAGTAAGCATAAGCAAAAATTTCAATAGGTGACGCAATCCCGGGCCAAAACATCTCTAACTCATTCACATTAACGCTATGGTCCAGGGGGCCCCAAATTGTATAATCAAAAGTGAAATAAGGTCTCCCCCAACGTCAAACAAACACATTACCTCAAACCAAATACCTCTAATTCATTCGCACCAGTAAGGGACGCGGTGGCTCAGTTAGAGCGTTCACCTCTGCTGTATGTGGTCCCTGGTTCAAACCCCGTGAAAGTAGTGTGGTGGAGAACATTATGCTCGGGATACTCCAATTTTCTCCCACACTTTGATTCCACCAATTCATTCATTTCTCATCGTCACCGTCTCCTTTAGCCTAAACGGTATAACCGTGGTACGTAAAACTAAAGATTTCATTTGCACCAGTGTTAGTCCAATTATATACCATCTCATCAAAGAAATAACCATCTCCAAATTGTATGCCATAAAAGGGAACGAAAATTAAAAGCATTCATAAACTTTTACTAATTCATAACGTAATAAATCATCAAGAATATGTTTTTAATAATTTAAGTAGTAGAAAATGGATCGATCTGGAACAGTATTGACCAGTATAGAACAACTCAGGAGCCCCTGGGAAATTGAGCACCTTACACCGTGAACCCACTCTCTTTTACGACCTCCATTTCAGGGGTGAATTTGTTCCCTTTTATGAGCACTTTTTAGGGGGTGTACTCGTTCTCTTTTATGAGCATATTTTAAGGGGTGTACTCGTTCCCTTTTATGAGCATATTTTTCAACCCCTATTTGAACATAGCAGATAACACATAAGATTACGAACACATAGAAGAGGAGATAACACATAAGACTACGTAACACATAGCAGAGCAGATAACACATAAGAGTACTAACATAACAAGGGTGTATTCGTTCTCTTTTATGAGCATACTTTTCAACCCCTATTTTAACATAACAGAAATTACACTGAGACTACGAACACATAGAAGAGCACATAAGACTACGAACACATAGAAGAGCAGAAGACTACGTAACACAGCAAGGGTGTATTCGTTCTCTTTTATGATCACTTTTTCCACCCCTATTTTAACATAGCAGATAACACATAAGATAAAGAACACATAGAAGAGCATAAGACTACGTAACATAGCAAGGGTGTATTCGTTCCCTTTTATGATCACTTTTTCAACCCCTATTTTAACATAGCAGATAATACATAAGATTACGTACTTTTTCCACCCCTTATTTTACCATAGCAGAGAATACACGGAGACTACGAACTCATAGTAGAGCAGATAATCTTTTATGAACTTTTTTTAAGAGGTGGACTCGTATGATCACTTTTCCATCCCTATTTTTACCATGGCAAATATTACATAAAGCAGGGGTGTACTCGTTCCAACCCCTATTTTAACATAGACAATGAGCACATTATAGCAAACATTACTGAACCGTCCACCCACGGTCTACAGATAGTCATTTTAAGGGATGTCTTCATTTTCTTTGATGATCACTTTTTCCACCCTTATTTGAACATAGCAAATTCATTCCACCCCTAATTGAACATAGTCCATTTTTAAGGGTGTATTTATTCCCTTTTATGAGCATCGTTTCCAACCCCTATTCGAACACAGCAACAAACTAGAGAATAATGGGGATTACTTGTTCCCTTTTGTAACCCTTATTTCCCACAGAGGCTACGGACATAGGAGATTACATAGCAAAGAATTCTTTTTACCTGGGTCATATAGTTTATGTGGGACACGCCCTTTGTATGACAATTTTAACCGATTTGGATGAAACTCGGTATATGGGGGTTTTCGGACATGCTGATTACGAATATCATATTTATTTCTACCTGGGTCTTATAGTTTATGTGGGATTCACCTTTTGTATGACACTTAAAACACATTCACTCGTAAACGAAGCAACATATTAAGGTTCTGTTTCCTCATTTAGCAATTGGTCATCAACTACTACAAGTTCCAAAAATAATGACCATCGAGGTCATAGGTCAAAATACATAAAACCTAATAGCTCAGAAACGGAGCAACATATTGAGATGGTGTTTCCACATTTAGTAATTGGTCATCAACTACTACATGTCCCAAAATTAGTGGCCATCGAGGTTAAAGGTTAAAATACTAAAAACCTAATAACTCGAAAATGGATCCACATACTGAGGTGCTCTTTCCACAGTTAGCAATATGTCATCAGGTACTACATGTCCCAAAATTAGTGGTCATCGAGGTCAAAGGTCAAAAAACTTAAAACCCAATAACTCGAAAACGAAGCAACGTATTGAGGTGCTGTTTCCAAATCTAGTAATAGGTTATCAACTAGTACATGTTAAAAAAGTACTGACCATCGAGTTCAAAGGTCAAAATACTTAAAACCTAATAACTCGAAAACGGAGCCAAATACTGAGATGCTGTTTCCACATTTAGTAATAGTTCATCAACTACTACAAGTTCCAAAAATACTGACCATCGAAGTCAAAAGGTCAAATACCTCGTAACAGAGCAACGGATAAATTTGTGATCTATTCAATTTTGTATCAAGCAGAAAAAGTGAGTGGCTTATTTACTTTTGTATTAATGAAAAAGAAATCAAAGAAACACAATTTTAACTAGCTCAATATTTTTGTGCTACTCAAACAAACGAAAGAATAAATTTGAATGACCTATTCAATTTTGTACCAACGAGAAATGCCATTTTATCTAGCTTGGAATTTTATATCTTTTTGTACTACTCAAATAAACAAAAAACCGAATAAGGTTAATTTTAACTAACTCAGACTTTTATACCATTTTGTACTACTCCAATAAACGAAGGAATAGAATATTTAGAAAAAGAAGTGAAGATTAGGTGGATTATTTTCTTTTGTACCAACTGGAAAAGAGAAGAGCCACTTCAACTATCTCATTATGTACTGTTTAAACAAACGAAAAATGACAATTTTAACTAGTTCAGGATCTCTGTAACTTTTGAACTACTGATATGTACTATTTTTGTATCAATCAGAAAAAACGAAGAAGGATCATTTTAAGAAATTCATAATTTTTGTAACAAAAGAATAATTTCGATGTTCTACTTTTTATACCATCGAGAAAAAATGAACTAGCTGAATATACGAAAGAATAAATTTAAGTGACCTATTCACTTTTGTACCAATGAGAAATGTCATTTTAACTGGCTCAGAATTTTACTACTCAATTAAACAATGGAGTATTTAGTTTTATACCACCGAGAAAAACAAAGAAATTGTACCATTGTGGAGTATTCAAATAAACAAAGGACTTATAATTTGTGTCAACTCTAAAAAGGGCCATTTTAACTAGCTGAGTATTTTATACCATTCTGTATGATTTCAACAAACAAAAGGAAAAAGCAAAGAAGGATCATTTGAAACTAGTCTAATAAAGGAAGGCATAAATATGAGTGAGACCAGAGAAAAAACGAAGAAGGCCTATTTTATCTAACTGAGAATTTCTGTACCTTTTTGTACTATTTAAACAAACGATGGAATAAATTTGAGTGGCCAGAAAAATCGAAGATGGTCCAATTTAGCTAACTCAGAATTTATATACCTTTGTACTAGCCCAATGAAAGAAAGAACAAATTTGGGTGTTCTACTTTTTATACCAAACAAAGAAGAACCATTTTCACTTGCTCAAACATAATTTTAACTAGCGTAGAATTTCTGTAACGTAAAAATTAATTTGGATGGAGTAACAAGAAAGAAAGCAAAGATATGTCATATTAACTATTTAAATAAACGAAGGAATATATTTGAGTGGTCTATTCAATTTTATACCAATGAGAAATGCCATTTCCAGGCCATGTTTTACTATTTTAAACAAAACGAAGGGTTAAATTTGAGAAAGCGAATATGGATCATTTTACTCAAATTTGGATGGAGTATTTAGCATTGTATGAACAAGAAAAAAAGTGAAGAAGGTCCGTTTTAACTAGTTCAATATTTCTGTACAATTTTGTACTACCCAAATAAACGAAATTTGATTTTTGTACCAATCAGAAGAAAATCAAAGAAGGGTTATTTTAACTAGCCAAGCAGAAAAAAGGAAAGAATTAACACTTTGTGCTAATCAAGTAAACAAAGGGATAAATTTGTACTGACCAGAAAAGGAGAAGAATGATCAGCATTCTATACTTTTGTGCCATTTATTGGGGTGTTCTATTTCCTTTTGTACCAACGAGAACCATTTTTAACTGGCTTAGAATTTTATACCTTTTTGTAAAATTTGTACCAAACCGAAGAAAAGCAAGGAAATACCATTTTAAATAGCTCAGCATGTTATAACTTTTTGTGTTTTTGGTTTACCCAATTTCTTGACCATGTTGTACTATTTAAACAAACAAGGGAATAAATTTGTGTGACCTATTCACTTTTGTAACAAGCAGAAAAAGGAAAGAATAAATTTGAGTGGTTTAAGCAAAGAAGGTCAATGGTAACTAGCCCTTTTGTGCTATTCAATTTGAGTGACATATTCAATTTTGTACCAAGTAGAAAAATTTTGTTTGCAATTTAAAAAGCGGAGAAGGTCTATTTTTATGTACATTTTGTACTACTCAAATTCTACTTTCTGTACCAACCAGAGAAAAACAAAGAAAGACCATATTCTGCTACTCAAACAAACGAAGGAATGAATTTGTTTGACCTATTCACTTTTGTAGCAAGCAGAAAAAGCCCCTTTTAGTTTTATACCAACCACGAAAAGAAAGGGAAGAAGTCCCATTATAACAAGCTCGGCATTTTTATAACATTTTGTATTACTCTAATAAATTTGGGTGGTCTATATCATTTGTGTAACAATCAGAAGAAAAGCTCAGAATTTTATACCTTTGTGGTGCTACATTTTGTATTATTTTTGTGTCATCCAGAGAACAATTTAAATTGCCTCTCCCGTCACTAAGTAAGGCTCATAAAATATTTGAACATGAGACTTAACAAACCAGAGTTGCGTCATAATTGTGTAGAACAGACTCCATAACAATTAGCGTACTATAGAAAACTGATGAAGGACGAGGAATCGTGACAGCATGCTTGGCCAATTTGAATCACAGCAGAAGAAGAGATCATATCAAAGAAGAAATGTTTTCAAAGTTCCATGTTCCATACCATCTATAAAGAGTGCTGCAGATATTTAAGCAACGTTACGAATGCGTTACCTAACATTTGATTGATTGATTGATTTTTGAGTTTTACGTCCCGTTCAGCAGCGAGGCTATATGAGACGTGGACCTACTGATTAACGTGAAATCCGAATCACATGAGCTCCCGCCGGGAATGGAACCCGGGTCTCCCGCGCCAAAGGCGCGCATGCTAACCGCTTAGCCACGAAGGAGCTCTACCTAACATTTGTATTGCTAGTATAGTGAGAGTTCTAAGGTACTGCCTATTGCTCAACGATTCTATTATTTTTTAAACTTTCTTTCCTCGTCTAAGTTCAGAAAGAAAAATATATATTTTTGCATTTATGTATTTTATTATAATGGAATATAAGTTTATGGAGTATATTTGGAAAATAATAGAACATACATCATGATGTTATATTAACGAATTGTTTCTTTGTATTGCCTTGAAACATATTATTTGATTGTAATATAAGACGGAGAATGCATAGAATGGTTTTATTGTAGGTATATAAATAGATGTATCACACTTGAAAAAAATTATTTTATTGATTTGTTTTTGCTGAAAAGCATAGAGAATGTTTATGTTTCACCTAGAGAAAAAGAAATTCAGCGTGAAAACGAAAACCTATACTTTTAATTCACCCGTCTGACCCCGATTTGCCAGATGAATTACGTGATAAAGAGAATCATATATCCAACACAGGAAATAGAAGAAGTGTATTATTTTAGACGCTATAATAGATATAATGAGGAAATACTCACTGAAAGTGATGATGAGAGTGTTTAAAATATTAACTGTTTTGAAGTGGAAGCTAATGAGTGCGGGTGTACTAGTGAAAGTATTAGTGATACATGTGTTATACAATTATTTAATGAGTACACACCAAATTCAGTATTATGTGAAGCATGTTCTGACCATAATGAAAATGAAAAAGATCACAACTGTTTGCTGCAGTATGATTACCAATTATTACAAAAGGTGTGGACAATCTTAATTAAACGTGAAATGAGAGAGAAAATCTATAAACTCTATTTAAAGAAGCATTTTAAAGGTTGTAATATTAAGGACACTTATACTTTGGAGAAAAAATTTCATCTGGTATATGAATACATTACAGAGTGTGATTATTATATCAAAGAAATAGTAGAAATGTTTTTAGACAAAGATAAACAATTATTTAATTCTGTAAATGAACATTGAGACACTGTAGCATATGCATTTGATAGTGTATGAATAGAAGAACTTGAACTGTTAACTATATTATTTTATAAATGGATAGTATTGTAATCTTACAATTTGTAGTATTGTAATATTAAGAATTTAATAGATAACTAACATTGGACTCTGGCAACTGATTTGTCAGTGAGCGTAATGTATTGTTTTCTTTAAAAGAAATAAATAAACTGATCTGGATGACACAAAAATAATACAAAATGTAGCACCACAAAGGTATAAAATTCTGAGCTTTTCTTCTGATTGTTACACAAATGATATAGACCACCCAAATTTATTAGAGTAATACAAAATGTTATAAAATGCCGAGCTTGTTATAATGGGACTTCTTCCCTTTCTTTTCGTGGTTGGTATAAAACTAAAAGGGGCTTTTTCTGCTTGCTACAAAAGTGAATAGGTCAAACAAATTCATTCCTTCGTTTGTTTGAGTAGCAGAATATGGTCTTTCTTTGTTTTTCTCTGGTTGGTACAGAAAGTAGAATTTGAGTAGTACAAAATGTACATAAAAATAGACCTTCTCCGCTTTTTAAATTGCAAAAAAAATTTTTCTACTTGGTACAAAATTGAATATGTCACTCAAATTGAATAGCACAAAAAGGCTAGTTACCATTGACCTTCTTTGCTTAAACCACTCAAACTTATTCTTTCCTTTTTCTGCTTGTTACAAAAGTGAATAGGTCACACAAATTTATTCCCTTGTTTGTTTAAATAGTACAACATGGTCAAGAAATTGGGTAAACCAAAAACACAAAAAGTTATAACATGCTGAGCTATTTAAAATGGTATTTCCTTGCTTTTCTTCGGTTTGGTACAAATTTTACAAAAAGGTATAAAATTCTAAGCCAGTTAAAAATGGTTCTCGTTGGTACAAAAGGAAATAGAACACCCCAATAAATGGCACAAAAGTATAGAATGCTGATCATTCTTCTCCTTTTCTGGTCAGTACAAATTTATCCCTTTGTTTACTTGATTAGCACAAAGTGTTAATTCTTTCCTTTTTTCTGCTTGGCTAGTTAAAATAACCCTTCTTTGATTTTCTTCTGATTGGTACAAAAATCAAATTTCGTTTATTTGGGTAGTACAAAATTGTACAGAAATATTGAACTAGTTAAAACGGACCTTCTTCACTTTTTTTCTTGTTCATACAATGCTAAATACTCCATCCAAATTTGAGTAAAATGATCCATGTTCGCTTTCTCAAATTTAACCCTTCGTTTTGTTTAAAATAGTAAAACATGGCCTGGAAATGGCATTTCTCATTGGTATAAAATTGAATAGACCACTCAAATATATTCCTTCGTTTATTTAAATAGTTAATATGACATATCTTTGCTTTCTTTCTTGTTACTCCATCCAAATTAATTTTTACGTTACAGAAATTCTACGCTAGTTAAAATTATGTTTGAGCAAGTTAAAATGGTTCTTCTTTGTTTGGTATAAAAAAATAGAACATCCAAATTTGTTCTTTCTTTCATTGGGCTAGTACAAAGGTATATAAATTCTGAGTTAGCTAAATTGGACCATCTTCGATTTTTCTGGCCACTCAAATTTATTCCATCGTTTGTTTAAATAGTACAAAAAGGTACAGAAATTCTCAGTTAGTTAAAATAGGCCTTCTTCGTTTTTTTCTCTGGTCTCACTCATATTTATGCCTTTCTTTATTAGACTAGCTTAAAATGATCCTTTTTTGCTTTTTCCTTTTGTTTGTTGAAATCATACAGAATGGTATAAAATACTCAGCTAGTTAAATGGACCTTTTTAGAGTTGACACAAATTATAAGTCCTTTGTTTATTTGAATACTCCACAGTGGTACAATTTCTTTGTTTTTCTCGGTGGAATAAAACTAAATACTCCATTGTTTATTTGAGTAGTAAAATTATGAGCCAGTTAAAATGACATTTCTCATTGGTACGAAATGTAATAGGTCACTTAAATTTATTCTTTCGTATATATAGCTAGTTCATTTTTTTCTCGTTGGTATAAAAAGTAGAACATCGAAATTATTCTTTCGTTACAGAAATTATGAACTTGTTAAAATGATCCTTCTTCGTTTTTTTCTGATTGATACAAAAATAGTACATATCAGTAGTTCAAAAATTACAGAGATTCTGAGCTAGTTAAAATTGTCATTTTTCGTTTGTTTAAACAGTACATAATGAGATAGTTGAAGTGGCTCTTCTCTTTTCCAGTTGGTACAAAAGAAAATAATCCACCTAATCTTCACTTCTTTTTCTAAATATTCTATTCCTTCGTTTATTGGAGTAGTACAAAATGGTATAAAAGTCTGAGTTAGTTAAAATTAACCTTATTCGGTTTTTTGTTTATTTGAGTAGTACAAAAAGATATAAAATTCCAAGCTAGATAAAATGGCATTTCTCGTTGATACAAAATTGATTAGGTCATTCAAATTTATTCTTTCGTTTGTTTGAGTAGCACAAAAATATTGAGCTAGTTAAAATTGTGTTTCTTTGATTTCTTTTTCATTAATACAAAAGTAAATAAGCCACTCACTTTTTCTGCTTGACACAAAATTGAATAGATCACACAGATTTATCCGTTGCTCTGTTACGAGGTATTTGACCTTTTGACCTCGATGGTCATTATTTTTGGAACTTGTAGTAGTTGATGAACTATTACTAAATGTGGAAATAACATCTCAATATTTGGCTCCGTTTTTGAGTTATTAGGTTTTAAGTATTTTGACCTTTGAACTCGATGGTCAGTACTTTTTAACATGTACTAGTTGATGACCTATTACTAGATTTGGAAACAGCACCTCAATACGTTGCTTCGTTTTCGAGTTATTGGGTTTTAAGTTTTTTGACCTTTGACCTCGATGGTCAGTACTTTTTTAACATGTACTAGTTGATGACCTATTACTAGATTTGGAAACAGCACCTCAATACGTTGCTTCGTTTTCGAGTTATTGGGTTTTAAGTTTTTTGACCTTTGACCTCGATGACCACTAATTTTGGGACATGTAGTACCTGATGACATATTGTTAAATGTGGAAACAGCACCTCAGTATGTGGATCCATTTTCGAGTTATTAGGTTTTAAATATTTTGACCTTTCACCTCGATGGCCACTAATTTTGGGACATGTAGTAGTTGATGACCAATTACTAAATGTGGAAACACCATCTCAATATGTTGCTCCGTTTCTGAGTTATTAGGTTTTATGTATTTTGACCTATGACCTCGATGGTCATTATTTTTGGAACTTGTAGTAGTTGATGACCAATTGCTAAATGAGGAAACAGAACCTTAATATGTTGCTTCGTTTACGAGTGAATGGGTTTTAAGTGTCATAGAAAGGGCGTATCCCACATAAACTATAAGACCCAGGTAGAAATAAATATGATATTCGTAATCGTGTCCGAAAACCCCTATATACCGAGTTTCATCCAAATCGGTTAAATTTGTCATACAAAGGGCGTATCCCACATAAACTATAAGACCCAGGTAAAAAGAATTCTTTGCTATGTAATCTCCTATGTCCGTAGCCTCTGTGGGAAATAAGGGTTACAAAAGGGAACAAGTACATCCCCATTATTCTCTAGTTTGTTGCTGTGTTCGAATAGGGGTTGGAAACGATGTTCATAAAAGAGAATAAATACACCCTTAAAAATGGACTATGTTCAATTAGGGGTGGAATGAATTTGCTATGTTCAAATAAGGGTGGAAAAAGTGATCATCAAAGAGAATGAATACACCCCTTAAAATGACTATCTGTAGACCGTGGGTGGACGGTTTAGTAATCTTTGCTATAATGTGCTCATTGTCTATGTTAAAGTAGGGGTTGGAACGAGTTGGATGAAACTCGGTATATAGGAGCTTTCGGACATGCTGATTACGAATATCATACCTATTTTTACCTGGGTCTTATAGTTTATGTGGGATACGCCCTTTCTATGACAATTTTAACCGATTTGGATGAAACTCGGTATATAGGGGTTTTCGGACATGCTGATTACGAATATCATATTTCTCTCTACCTGAGTCTTATAGTTTATGTGAGATACGCCCTTTGTATGACACTTAAAACCCAATCACTCGTAAACGAAGCAACATATTGAGATGGTGTTTCCACATTTAGTAATTGGTCATCAACCACTGCAAGTTCCAAAAATAATGACCATCGAGGTCAAAGGTCAAAATACTTAAAACCTAATAACTCGAAAACGAAGCAACGTATTGAGGTGCTGTTTCGAAATCTAGTAATACGTCATCAACTATTACATGTTCTAAAAGTACTGACTATCGAGGTCAATAGTCAAATATTTAAGCCTTAATAACTTTAAACAAAACCTGTGTGACCTATTCAATTTTGTACCAAGCAGAGAAAAGTGAAGAATGAATGAATATGACTGGCTTACTTCGAGAAAGAAAGCAAAAATATTTCATTTTAACTAGCTGAGAATTTAAAATCATCTTGTATTATTTAAACAAACGAAAGGATAAATTTTATACCAACGAGAAATGCCATTTTATACCATTTTGAAGGAATACCAGAAAAAAAGAAGTGAAGAATGAATAAAATTTAGGTGGATTATTTTCTTTTGTACCAACTGGAAAAGAGAAGAAGAGCTACTTTAACTAGCTTATTATGTACTCTTTAAACAAACGAAAATTGACCATTATGTAACTTTTGAACTACTGAAATGTTCTATTTCTGTATCAATCAGAAAAACCCGAAGAAGGATCATTTTAACAAGTTCATAATTTCTGTAACGAAAGAATAATTTCGATGTTCTACTTTTATACCAACGAGAAAAAATGAACCAGCTGAATATACGAAATAATAAATTTAAGTGACCTATTCAATTTTGTACCAATGAGAAATGGCATTTTAACTGGCTTTGTACCACCGAGAAAAAAAAGAAATTGCACCATTTTGGAGTATTCAAATAAACAAAGGAATTATAATTTGTGTCAACTCTAAAATCAATTAAACGAAGTAATGCATTTGAGTGAGCTATTTAATTTGAAAAACCGAAGTTGAGTATTTTATACCATTTTGTATTATTTCAACAAACAAAGGAATAAGCAAAAAGGATCATTTTATATCATTTTAGACTAGTCTAATAAACGAAGGCATAAATATGAGTGAGCTATTTAATTTTGTAGCAACCAAAGGATCATTTTAACTAGCTGAGTATTTTCACGAAAGAACAAAATTGTACTAATCAGAAAAAGCAAAGAAGACCCATTTTAACTAACTGAGAATTTCCGTACCTTTTTGTACTATTTAAACAAACGATGAGATACATTTGAGTGGCCTGTTTTTTTTTGTACTAACTAGAAAAATTGAAGAAGTTCCAATTTAGCTAACTCAGAATTTATGTACTTTTGTACTAGCCCAATGAACGAAAGAACAAATTTGAGTGTTCTACTTTTTATACCAAACAAAGATGAACCATTTTGTACTACTCAAATAAACGAAAGAAAAAGCGAAAAAAGACCAATTTAACTAGCTCGTGCCAGTTTTGACTTCTTTCGGTTTCACTTTTTAAAAATAACTCAATTTTACTATAATAATTCTGAAGTGAGTTTTTATAATATGATATTATTGTTATAAGATGTCTTACCTAAACAAACAAAGAAGAACCATTTTAGCTAGCTGAGTATTTTATACCGTTTTGTACTACTCAAATAAACGAAGGAATAAGCGAAAAAAGACCATTTTAACTAGCTCAAACACAATTTTAACTAGCGCAGAATTTCTGTAACGCACTGTTATGGTAAAATAAGGGTTGAAAAATGAGCCATACTCTTTTATTATAGGGGGTGGAAAATATGCTCATAAAAGGGAACGAGTTCACCATTAAAAATATGTTCATAAAAGAGAACGAGTACACCCCCTAAAAAGTGCTCATAAAAGGGAACAAATACACCCCTAAAATGGAGGTCGTAAAAGACCGTGGGTTCACGGTGTAAGGTGCTCGATTTCCCAGGGGCTCCTGAGTTGTTCTATGTTGGCCTAGGTTGTTCCAGATCGATCCATTTTCTACTACTAATTTAAAGAATCATCATAACCTCTGATCCAAAACTCCGAATTCAATGACGTCATACAAAAGCATTAGCTGGGCCTAGGTACCTCTGACTCATTCGCACCAGCGTTCATAGCCCCTGAATAAGCATAAGCAAAATTTCAATAGGTGACGCAATCCCGAGCCAAAGCATCCCTAATTCATTCGCATTAATGCTATGCTCCATGGGGCCCCAAATTGGTTGAGTTTAGTTTAGTTTAGCGTCCCTTTTCAGCAGCGAAGCTATATGAGACGTGGACTTACTGATTAACGTGGAATCCGAACCACATGAGCTCCCGCCGGGAATCGAACCCGGGTCTCCGACGCCAAAGGCGCGTACGCTAACCGCTTAGCCACGGAGGAGCACAGGGCCCCAAATTGGATAATCAAAAGTGAGATAGGGTGGGGCCAATACTACTGCGGTCGCTTCACTTTCGTGGGTGGATTTTCGTCTGGAAAGATCCAAACTGTAGACTTCCGTTTATTTTCAGGGTCAAATTCATAGATCGAAGTCTTATCACCAGTAACAATGTCAAAGACGCGTCGAGAATTGCCTCCATCAAATCTTGCAAGCATTTCTTCATACCATTCCACACGCATATGCTTCTGGTGTTCAGTCAAAGTGTGAGGTGCCCAACGAGATGAAACGTTCCTGAGCCGAATATGATCATGAAGAATTTTTGTTACTGCTGGCGATCCAATGTTCACTGTAGATTCAATGTCCTTGAAAGTTGTTCGAGGATTTTCTCGAATCATTTGTTCCACAGCGGCAATGTTTTCATCTGACACAGCTGTTGCCGGACGTCCAGCTCTCTCTTCATCTTTAAGTGATGTCCGGCCTCTTCTGAATTCACCAAACCACCGAAGGAGCACGGGAAGGAGCAAGGTCCCCAAATGCCCCCTGCAAACGGTCAAGGCTTTGTGTCTCGTTCAAACCACTTTTGAAATCGTAAAGGATCATTGCCCGAAAATGTTCCCTTTCGAGCTCCATTCTAGACAGCCGAATACTGCTCACATCAACACACAAGTGAAGGCGATACGGCCACGCCAATAAGCGAGGCGAGTTGAAACTTGCTTCGCTTCTTCGCTCTGGATACCACTACCGAACGCAATTGTTGGAATTCAAATACTGTGCCACAACAATTTGTATCTCAAAAGTTTCGTAGTGACCCTCGTAATATGAGGTCAATGGTGTGGAAATCGAGAAAAACAGACATTATGAAGGATCTAGGAATCACATTTGGTAGGAAGTTAAAATTTAGTCACCATAGAAATATATCATGGAAAGAGCAAGAAAGGACAATAGGCTTTATTTATTTATTCAGGACTATACAATATGTATTTATACAAATTACTTGCAAGAACTAAGGTTTTGTAATATGACATAGTATATTTAAAACTTCGACTAACAGATTGACAAGACAGTATTCTTGGCACGAACGCGATGGTAGCGCCACTAGAGATTTTTAGGTCCAGTGCCGTTTAGGACTTGTGCCGCGTCCCCCTGAAACAGGCGGTTTCTAAAGGTTAAATGATTGTACGGGGATAGTATTTTAAAAAGTTTTCTGTGTATAAGCAATAACGCTTTTCAGCCTGCTCAACATAGAATTTCATAGAAGCCAACGATGTCACATATTTTAATATTCCGCACATGGTTTCATTTGTAAACATTAACATGTGCTCTTATTTACAAACAGTACCACGTGTATTTACTACAAGCCACTATAGATGCAGACAACAGAACATCAGCACCACCACGTGATGTGAACAGAAGCTGTAAAATCAAGAGGATCACAGCAAAGGGTATCAGTCAGTCCTTGGCTGGTCAAGTCCCTTTTCCTAGGTTTCCGTGGACCTTCAAGAAAACATTAACCCAGGCCTCCCAACTTGCATTGGAGTTTTGAGACATTCTTCCCACTTAGCTTTAGATATCCCACTTAGATATCCTTTACCACAAAACCACATAACCTGCAGTGGGGCTTCGTGGTTCTCTTTTCTCGTTTAATTTGCGGTGGAACTCTCCGGGACTCTCTTCTCTTTGTTGCAGCGGAGCATTGACAAACCTATTCCACTTTTCTTAGCTTGCAGCGGAGATTTTTGAGAAATCCTTCTCTTGACCAGGGGTAAAAGTGAGGGGAACATGGGGAATGCCATCCCCTCACCTCCAATAAATATGTATGGCGTTCCCCCAGTTTCTAAAACAATTACAATGGATCATGGTAATAGATAGGCAGGGGGACGGTGTGACGTCATACCGCTACCTACCGTCCCCCTACCTTTTCAGATCCACCTTTAGCCCTGTCCTTGGCCATCTGGTTTTGGAACACCTACTTACCCTAATCATTAGAGAACTTTTATACTTGTTTTAGTGAAATCCTATCATACTGTATTACATCTGGAAGTTTCGTAATAAACTTGGTAGCGGGAGAAAACGATTCCCGTACGTAATGGCTCTACCTTCTACTTGCATAAACAAAACTTAAATATATTGTTACATATTGTCACTGTATCCTATCTCAGACCCGGGATACAGCTAAGAATCGTCATTGGACCATCTCTATTCACAAAAGTAGCCCTCTAGTAAAAAGTACCTCATCTAAGATAGCGCATAGAGCTGTATTGTGTAGACTAACACTGATAAGCACACTTCGTTTGACTTCTACGTAGAAAAGCACTCGATTTAACTCTCACGCATACTTTTCTCACCTAAGATTTTTTACTCTATCTATTTTTTTTCTTTTCCGTATCTTTTCTGGTCAAGAACCACCTAATTTGAAATGTTTCGTTTGTTTGACCTGAAAGCTTTGTTTTACCTGTGTTTCGAGCGACGGCCATGGCACACGTGCAAGCTAGTTCGATCACGTGCCAACGAGTTGCTAAATATCGAAGGAGAAACACACTAAATCAGAAAGCGTGTCTACATAACATACGAGTGACTACACATACAAACAATTCGCTAAAATTAGAAGCTTTACGAAGAAGGTACAGCGACGTAAGTACTTTGAATACATGGACTCAATTGGTGATTTTACTGTTAGCAACCCTAAACTATTTTGGACTGTAATTAAATCTCGATCGAAATCTCCCGGCATACCAGCAACAGTTCATGACGAGAATTTTGAAGCTAGTGATGGTCAGAGACCCGACCTTTTTAATAACTACTTCTGTAAAACATTTACCGACTTTCCCCCTACAACCCATCTTCCCCCTCTCCTCCCCATTTGTACTAACACCTTATCAGACCTCTCTACCACCCCGGGTGAGGTTTTGGTTCTCTTGCAGTCGCTTTCTCTACATAGATCTCTTGGGCCCGACAACATTGGCTCTCTCTATCTTAACAAAACTGCTTCAGCTATTTCAGTTCCTTTATCCATCCTATTCAATAGATGCTTCAGAGAAGGATATTATCCCACCAGCTGGAAACTAGCTCATGTGACCCCAATATATAAATCAGGACTTAAAGATCAAGTATTCTCCTATAGGCCAATATCTCTGCTTTCTGTAATATCTATTATCTGCGAAAAAATAATCAAAGACAGGCTTCTCAAATTCACGTCGCCTTACATTCACACCTCTCAGCATGGCTTTCTACCGAAAAGCTCAAGTCTCACAAACTTAAGTACTCTTCTTTCCTGTGCAGTTCAATGTATAAATAACAATACTCAATTAGATGTCATTTATTTTGATCTCTCAAAGGCCTTTGATTCTGTCAGTCACATTCTTCTTCTCCACAAGCTTTCCAATAGGTTTAATGTACATGGTAAATTTCTCTCTTTAATTATCAGTTATCTAAAGGGCCGTAAACAGAAAGTTGTTATTTCAGGGGCGACTTCTAACCCCCAACCTGTGATCTCGGGGGTGCCTCAGGGAAGCGTACTAGGGCCCCTGCTATTTGTCCTGTATATGGACGATCTCTACTTTCACCTATCAGTTAATCCTAGTGGCCTTTTGCTTTTTGCTGACGATTGCAAATTATATAGAGAAATGTCATGTTTCCATGACAATTGCCCTACAGGAAGACATAAATTATCTTGTAGACTGGTGTGAAATATGGCAGTAAGAAATGTGACGCTATTACAATTACTCTGAAAAAGTCTCCTGTTCCTTCCAAATACCATATTAACGATTCCCCTATAACACATTCTGCCAGTCATAATGATCTTGGTGTCATCTTTGATTTGAAACTCTCGTTCTCTGACCACATCTCCTCAATAGTTAAGAAATCAATGCGTATGCTGGGGCTTCTTTACCGATTCACTGAACTACGTACTGTAGCATCATTAACAACATTCTATAAAACTCTAATAGCACCCAAGATCGAGGGCCATGGCCGCACCTACACATCTCTCTAGACTTGAGTCTGTTCTCAATTTCTTTATTGCAATAGTACGTTTTCGTGTTCCCGCACTTCGAATATTACCTAAGGAGGAAATTTTGCGATATCTTAATATCCAGACGCCGGAAGCACGCAGAAATAACTCTGATTTGAAGTTTCTTCATCAGATTGTAAATGGGAACCTAAGATCAGAAACCCTAATTTAACAACTATCCTTACATGTCCCTTCCCGCAAAACCCGGAATACCCACCTATTCCATCTTGCACGCCCTAGGTTGACAATTATACAGAGGTCTCTTTTTCACCGAGTACCCAACTATTATAATAATCTAACAATTGAGGTGGACATGTTTTCGAGCTACCCGGTGTTTGAAAGAGCAATAAAACGCGGGCTGGCTAAATAATATTACTTGTGCACTCTTTGTTAATACTATTGATGTTATTGTTGTTTATTTTTTAATTCTTTTTCTTTTTTCTTTTTTTTTCGCTTGTTGACATTTCCCTGTGTAAAATGGCACAATTATGCTGTATCTGGGAATTTGTTCAATAAATAAATGCGGAAAGACGTGTTTATGATTTTATTTTATGATGTTATGCTTTACAAGTAAACTAACTTACTGGAGTTATTCTTTTTATTCTTTGAGCGACGAAAAGAGAAAAGGAAAGTTTGGTGAACGTGAAAAAAAAAATTTTTTTTTTTTTTTGATGTCCTACAGATAACGAAAAAGTGAATTTTCGATCGTCCTGATCTACAGTCTCTTAGGATCCATACTGTTCACAACATATCATAACCAAATTTTAAACTTAAGGTTTTCATATGATCCTCTATGTTCGAAATTTCTTCCTAGTCCTAAAAATAAGGGTAGCTCACTTGTGTAGAAATAAAAAAAAAATTCAAATCGGCTCTAACGATTTTGTTTATGTATTTCATAACCTGAAAACATAGCATAGCTTATCTGTGCTAAAACTAAGTATGAGGGGTAGTTTATTCTTGGGTGGTGGGAATTTTCGGTCAATTTTCTCAATAACAAGTAATGTCATTTAAGGTAAACGCGCCTGAATTCGACAGGCACCCGAATTCGACATACCTGTGCTTAAATGTTTTGAAATAAGCGTAAGATGTCATCCCTGCGATCGTGAATACAAGTGGCAACATTATGGGAGTGTCTTTTCTCGTGTCAAAAGTGCGGTTACAGTAGATGAGTCATACGCATGGAGAAAAGAAGTACATTGTTGTGTGTGTGACACACTCTTCGAGAAAAAACACATAATCTTAAGAAAATCGTAAGACGGCAGGTTATTTTCGTAAGACTTTTATTAAAGTTAGGTTTGCTTCAAGCAAATAGTGGTACTTTAATGTTGTAAAGGAGTTTCAATCAGTGCGTTTTGTTTTCTTCTGTGAAGACAAAGGTTGTGATGTAACATGAACGGGGGGTTGTCGAAAACACGAGCCTTTATTTGTAACGTGAACCGGATTTCGACAAGGTTGTCGAATTCATGCTCAGTAGTGCAAATATAATTTTAACTGAATATCTAAACGTACAAGTATGTTCAAAGTCTTTCATAAAGCTATTTGTTGCATAATTCTCCGATATTTGTAACCTCAGTTCGACATGGGATGTCGAAATCAGGTTCCAGCATGTCGAATTGAGGATCATCGAAGTAACTACTCAGTTCAGAAAATTTAAGTTGTGTTCTTTTGCCCGTCTGATAATTTCTGCATAATAATAAAACAATATTTGAAGCTAAGAAGAGATTACGTGTTCGCTTTTTCACGAAGCTTTCCAGCCCTTGTAAACAATGCAGACGACGGTGTGTAAATGTTGCCAACTAACAGACTAAAAAGTTTATAGAAAACCTCGAGCTAACAAGTTAAGAAACAAACCGAAGAGCGGGAGATTGAAAATGAAATGGCATGGACTTCTGATATATTACCAAGATGCATTTTCTTTCTCCTGAATCTTTGAAGTAGCATATGAATATAGACACAGAACATTAGGAAGCATGGTTACCCGCAGTGGGGAAGGGGGAAAGGGGATGTTGCCTCCCTTTGTTTTAAAAGGTTTTTGGAAGTGCATGTCAAGACATACTAATTTGCTTACTTAAATGTTGTAACACTTAATATATTCATATTAAATACTATAGTATCTGGTATTATAGATTATTTACTGTAGTTAAAAAGCATACGCGCGTAAATAACTTGTTTTACTTGATGTATTATGTGCCCTCGTGTATCAAAATATTGTGTATTCGCGACTGAGTTTGTGTGTCGGTCTTTCGTTCTCCCCTGGAATCGGTATTTTACCCCCTTGAAAAAGTCCTGCGGATGTCCATGCCTGGAAGCCGGGCTGAACAATCTCTTAAATTTTCCCTGTAACTGCAAATCATGGCTAATCGTGGTTGACCATAAATCCTCGTCCTTTGATGTCAGGAAGTTCGCATTAATGGTTCAAAATATTCAATCTATCACTACTAAATTTTATTTAGCCTGCCCATAGCGTCAAGGGATAACATGGAAAATTAGAATCAGAGCTATTGGATCTTATTATGTTCTCTAGTCTCTGTTGTCTTACTATGTTTATTAGCTTGACTAGCAGATCTACTAAAACATGCTCTTTACTCCTGTCCATTTCAAGACTGTTTCGGATCACTACGTAACTCTCAAGTAGAGGCAAGAGAAAATGTGGATCAAATAATTGTTCATTAAAAAAAAGCGAAATAGTTTATTTATTGAATATATTACAATTTTAGTGTCCCTTGAAGATTTTTTCATATATTTTGTTACTCCTGAGAACGGAAAATCGTTCTTGCGACTCTTAAATGTTCATTTAACCTTTAACGTACCAAGCCTAACTCGTCAACGTTGTTTACCAAGCTGGGGTCTTCTGGCGACTCCAAGTATTATTTTAATTTCTCAACATAGTATTGCAACTCAAATTATTATTATTATTATTATTATTATTATTATTATTATTTTATGTCTAAAAGCTTACCTAAGTTAAATGAGCATTGTTGACATCAAATATTATGTTTACTTTAACAATATTCAGTTTTTCGTACAATTTTATACTTTTGTGTTCGTAAATCTGAAATACAAGTTTAACAATGGAGCTTTTACATTTCCAAGTATGTTTTTATTTCTTTTTTTTTTAACGAACGCACCGTTGATCTAATTATGTAATAGATAGTATATCCCAAACGGGTGTAGGACACATAAAAATCGAGAATAAATTGATTCTTATAGTTGCAGCAGTATCAATCACCAAATATCACACTCTGGGGTCCCTAGAGGGTATGTTAAGGGTTAAACCCGATCGTTTCTTTTAATCGATATGCGAATTATAACCAGGGGTAAAAGTGTGGGGGAACGCGGGAGAACGCCATCCCCGACCTCGAAAAAATATGTACGGCGTCCCCCATTCCTATAAAATTAAAATGGGCAAGGATAGGCGGGGGGACGAGGCGTGACGTCATGCCGCTTGCTACCGTCCCCCTACCTTTTCAGATCCACTTTTACCCCTGATTATAACATGCAGAATTAACATCAGACGTTACGCTACTTCGAATCGGTGAAATAGCTTTTATCTTTCTTACTTATCTTTAAAATAATAGGCCTACAACCTTTTATATCCAATTATCCGAAGTATAATGCATTTAATATATTAAATAGAAATTTAGTACAAGGGCTCAGTTTTTCTTTTGGGTAACATAATGGACATTTGCAGCCCAGTTCTCTGAAACTGACTAAACAGTCCGACTACGATTAATTAAAAAAAAAAAAAAACGAAATATAATCAGAAGTGAGCAACACTGACAATGAGCCAAATGACCATTATTCTTCCATAAGAAAATAGTCCCCAAGAAATTCCACTTGTTCAACCTAGGTAGCAATTATTGTATTTTTAAATCACACTAAGAACATTTTAGTTTCAATTAAAAGCACATCTCTACATGTGGATTGATATCTTACACAAAAATATTAAATTTAACAAGAAAACAACCACAACCACTGACAAATACGCAGAGCGCGCGCTATAGTTGATGATGGTCATGCAGGCAGGAAGGTTACCAGTGAAGGATTACATGCACGTGCAGAAGCAGAAATATTGCGGGAAACAGACGAAGCATTTTCTCCTGCACCAATCACTGAATACTCGTGCGCGGAGTGATACAAATTGAGTTACGCGGTTTGTTTTTGAAGAGTGCAAAGGTACGTGAAAAAGCGTAGTAATAATGCCGACTTAATGTTTTACATGGATATAATTGAAGGTGTCGAATTCAGGTACCGCAACTGTCGAAATCAGGTGAAGTGTGTCGAATTCGGGTTCCATTGGCGAGTTCCAGTTTCATAAAAAATTCTAACATTAGCATTTGAGCCTTGAAGTGACTTTTAGTATTAGTAGACACTGTACATTTCAAGGAAGAAAATGGGCCAACACCGACCAATATTATGGCCACATTAGGCAATTGATTTTGAAAAAGGTCCTTAACCTGTGGAAATCCGGTGCGTTTACCTTAGTTCATATTTCATGAATAAATAATTCATTAATACTTTATAATATTGTGTAAATTACCTTTAAAAAATCATAAGGGGTAGTTTACTTTTAGGAATAAGTTTCTTTTCATATTATTTTCTCAAAAACGATACGAATGATTTTGATCACATTTCGTAAACAAATACGGTACTTCATTATTATTGTTATGATGTTGCATAAATCACTTCCGTGACAATATCAACAAAGGGGTAGTTTACTCTTTGAAGTTTCTCTTTTAAGAATGGAGCGAGAATGTTTAGTGGAGTGGCCAGTAAGTTTTATTTAACTTTTTTTCTGAAAATGTAAAAACAATAGTTATGATTTAAATTATAATAATAATAAGTGTTACTTATACGTATCAAAATATTATTTTTGCAGCTCTCCTTTTCTTAACTTACCATAATAAGTTTAATAATATCGCTTGACGTTTCAACTTTTTTCAGTAATCTCTCGATTTTTTTTTTCTTCAACATTTTAAATATTTAATACTATTTCTGTCTTCTACAACAACTTACAAATTCTCCCAACAGTGGTTGAATGAACTTGTGATTAGAGACTTGCATTTTACATAAGCAATCCGCTCCTTTCAAATTATTCTGTGATGTCGCAAATATCGAAGTAGAAGCACTGACGTTTCTCAAAACTTCTGGCTGCTTGCCTCCACAAATCGACCCATCAGGTTTTCGTGGAGTGGAAACAAAGAGGTTTCTCATAACTTCTGGCTACTTGCCTCCACAAATCGACCCATCAGGTTTTTGTGGAGTGGAAACAAAGAGGTTTCTCATAACTTCTGGCTACTTGCCTCCACAAATCGACCCATCAGGTTTTTGTGGAGTGGAAACAAAGAGGTTTCTCATAACTTCTGGTTACTTGCCTCCACAAATCGACCCATCAGGTTTTTGTGGAGTGGAAACAAAGAGGTTTCTCATAACTTCTGGCTACTTGCCTCCACAAATCGACCCATCAGGTTTTTGTGGAGTGGAAACAAAGAGGTTTCTCATAACTTCTGGCTACTTGCCTCCACAAATCGACCCATCAGGTTTTTGTGGAGTGGAAACAAAGAGGTTTCTCATAACTTCTGGCTGCTTGCCTCCACAAATCGACCCATCAGGTTTTCGTGGAGTGGAAACAAAGAGGTTTCTCAAAACTTCTGGCTGCTTGCCTCCACAAATCGACCCATCAGGTTTTCGTGGAGTGGAAACAAAGAGGTTTCTCAAAACTTCTGGCTGCTTGCCTCCACAAATCGACCCATCAGGTTTTTGTGGAGTGGAAACAAAGAGGTTTCTCATAACTTCTGGCTACTTGCCTCCACAAATCGACCCATCAGGTTTTTGTGGAGTGGAAACAAAGAGGTTTCTCATAATTTCTGGCTACTTGCCTCCACAAATCGACCCATCAGGTTTTTGTGGAGTGGAAACAAAGAGGTTTCTCATAACTTCTGGCTGCTTGCCTCCACAAATCGACCCATCAGGTTTTTGTGGAGTGGAAACAAAGAGGTTTCTCATAACTTCTGGCTACTTGCCTCCACAAATCGACCCATCAGGTTTTTGTGGAGTGGAAACAAAGAGGTTTCTCATAACTTCTGGCTACTTGCCTCCACAAATCGACCCATCAGGTTTTTGTGGAGTGGAAACAAAGAGGTTTCTCATAACTTCTGGCTACTTGCCTCCACAAATCGACCCATCAGGTTTTTGTGGAGTGGAAACAAAGAGGTTTTTCATAACTTCTGGCTACTTGCCTCCACAAATCGACCCATCAGGTTTTTGTGGAGTGGAAACAAAGAGGTTTCTCATAACTTCTGGCTACTTGCCTCCACAAATCGACCCATCAGGTTTTTGTGGAGTGGAAACAAAGAGGTTTCTCATAACTTCTGGCTACTTGCCTCCACAAATCGACCCATCAGGTTTTTGTGGAGTGGAAACAAAGAGGTTTCTCATAACTTCTGGCTACTTGCCTCCACAAATCGACCCATCAGGTTTTTGTGGAGTGGAAACAAAGAGGTATCTCATAACTTCTGGCTACTTGCCTCCACAAATCGACCCATCAGGTTTTTGTGGAGTGGAAACAAAGAGGTTTCTCATAACTTCTGGCTGCTTGCCTCCACAAATCGACCCATCAGGTTTTTGTGGAGTGGAAACAAAGAGGTTTCTCATAACTTCTGGCTACTTACCTCCACAAATCGACCCATCAGGTTTTTGTGGAGTGGAAACAAAAAGGTTTCTCATAACTTCTGGCTACTTGCCTCCACAAATCGACCCATCAGGTTTTTGTGGAGTGGAAACAAAGAGGTTTCTCATAACTTCTGGCTACTTGCCTCCACAAATCGACCCATCAGGTTTTTGTGGAGTGGAAACAAAGAGGTTTCTCATAACTTCTGGCTGCTTGCCTCCACAAATCGACCCATCAGGTTAACGTGGAGTGGAAACAAAGAGGTTTCTCATAACTTCTGGCTGCTTGCCTCCACAAATCGACCCATCAGGTTTTTGTGGAGTGGAAACAAAGAGGTTTCTCATAACTTCTGGCTACTTGCCTCCACAAATCGACCCATCAGGTTTTTGTGGAGTGGAAACAAAGAGGTATCTCATAACTTCTGGCTACTTGCCTCCACAAATCGACCCATCAGGTTTTTGTGGAGTGGAAACAAAGAGGTTTCTCATAACTTCTGGCTACTTGCCTCCACAAATCGACCCATCAGGTTTTCGTGGAGTGGAAACAAAGAGGTTTCTCAAAACTTCTGGCTGCTTGCCTCCACAAATCGACCCATCAGGTTTTCGTGAACGAGTAGAATTGTGAAGGAGCATGTCTCTACTCTATCTTTTTACGTAGTTGTAAGCTGCAATCCTTTAAGTTTCTTACAACCTAGTGGATAAAGTAATGTACCATAGTTTACCCTTGCACCAGAGTTAACGAACTGCATGTTACATTACTATTTTATGTGCTACTGAAGAAAACAAAAATCAACGTATGTCCACTACAACTTTATATATATTTTTTTAAAGTTTACCTAATACAATACACTCGATTCATCTCTGTATTACAAGGAATGAATACAAGTTCACTTTAAAAAATACAAGTGGAAAATTAAAGTATTAAGTGTTCTTTATTACTATTGTAATAGCGCACACTAGTTACATAAGTATTATATACTCAAGCAAATACACAAATGTGTGATGTTAAAATTTCCATGAACCAAGAAATAAGGACTCGGTCCTCCCAAGTGTAGACTAGCCTTCTATAATTCTAGTTTTGAACCAATAATGAACTGCCTAACACAGTTTCTTTACTTTTAGAATACCTACTACTGAAAACTTTAATGCAGGTGCATCTTACTCTGGGAAATAACTGCTCTTTGTGATATTACCATGATAAAACACCTACGCCATACAACTGCCCCTGCGCTAGACCTTTCGATGACAATTTCACTGTAAAAGATGTGACTTAACAACCAAGCAATGGTTATACTTTTCTCTGTGATCCCACGTGTTTCACTTACTGATTGACTTCATGCATACAGATCTTTCAATGTAAATGTAGCGTCTGTCCGTTGATCCGTTGATTATATGACTGTTGCAGCACCTTTCTCTAAATAGGTTGCTGTTGCAGATTTCTAAAATATACAGCACAATTTGAGATTAATGGTATCGTTAAAACTCCATTTTGGAAACATCTTCATATTACATAAAAGGACCAATAAAATTAAATAAAAACATAATTACGTCACACTGGGCTTCAAATGGGAAAAAATTATTTGAACCCGTATGGCATCTGGTGAAATATTGGGAGGACTTTTAGGTTTTATACCAAGTCGAAGGGGAAGCAGTCTCTACTTTTTTTAAATAGTAACCATGCCATCCAGGATTTTTGTATTGTTTCACTTCATAATTTCTCTCTACGAGCAGGTTTCCCAACAAGACGCACAGCATCAACAAGCAGAAACTAATAAATTTTGAAAATGCATAAAATTTCGCACATTTTTTAATATATGTATCTTATAGAGCGATGCCTAAGGCACAAGAGAAATTTATAAGTTCAGTTCAAAATCCAACTTTACATTCTCGGGAATGGAAAGAAGACAGTCATCTTCAAGCTTAGCTGTGACTAAAATACCTCGTCTACCAAATAAACGTTAACAACATCAAACAGATTTGACTTTAACATAGACTTCACTATGACACGCAGGGAACTGTTAACACAATATAGTGTAATCGAATCAGGTAGTCCCTATAATAATAAGACTTTTCGTTTAAATCTTTATTATACTTGGAAAACATGAAATTTCCTTTATTGTTAAAAAGTTTCGAACGAATTTAAGTGATTTTGCATCTTTATGGCAAGTGAAAACTAATGATTTTTTCTCAGTTTTTCTTTTGGCGGGGAACAGTGCTGAGCCATTTATTACGTAGGTGTCACTGAAGTCGAGGAACTTGATCACTACAATTCTTTTGTCAGTGATCACTACAATAGTTTTGTTTTATGTTTATAGCAAGTTTCTACATTGTCATTGCGTTGACTTCGAACATTTTTTTTTAAATCTACATATTAAAATGCTAGAAAAGATTTTATGTTTGTGGCCAATCCTTTCGACAATAAGATCTCCAAAATTACAAGTGTTAGAAACGTGCCGTTTTCGTTGGACGATTCCAAATTTTGTGTAGATTTGACAGTTCTCATTCAAATTTTCAAAAAAAAAAAAAAAAAAAAAACTTCTCTTTATTTTTCTATTCCACATTGTAGGCGTCGTTTTAACCCTATTAGTTTAATATTGCAACTAGGTTGATACCCTTGTGAAACGCAACAAGTAGAGGAGCTACGTATAGCGGGTTGATGGACATTTCAGGCGCTTTGCTTTAATCTGAGTGACAAAACCTATTGCAAGCTGGCAACTTCGAAGGCTTGTGGGCCCACAATGAGACGTACTCGGATATGGAATTATAAGGAAGAAATATTTGCATTTGATATCATCTATTACGTATCAAAGTTTGTCACAAACTCACTCCAACATTTATATGTTTGTCTATAGCAATTTACTCCCTTTGAGAGTTTTCCTGTCCTTTACTTGTGTCCGTAAAGGGACTTGCACAGATATAGTGAGAAGTGGGAAGGAGATTCACGCTCATATTAGAACTGTGCGCTGTGTAAATAGCACAGGTTCAGCTAGTACTTAATTAAAAATCCACTGTCCATACGAAATATTACTTTATCCACTGCAGTCAATGGGGACGGAACATACGTATTTGCACGACCTTTAAAATAAAACCCACACAAACACTTTCAAAACATATTCCAACAAAATAACTAGTATTTTAAGAATTGATCACCTTTACCGCTAAAATAGCTCAGACTGTAGTTTTACAGAACTGTAGAACCGTTTTTACATTCCCTGCTACATATTTAAACTTTAAGAAACAAAAGAACATATGGATATTTAGGATTTCTTCGCTGCGAGATTACTATTCCAAATTCCACTGAAAAAACCTGACTCGGATGTATTTCCGTAAAGTAATAACAATCTAACATTATTCAAAATTTGAACCAATTCATAAATAAACAGACCATTTCCCGAATCTTTCCTTTTACAATATTGTACAAAGGAGGAGGAAATACTGTAATATATTAATTGTAACAAAACTCTATGAGTACTATCAGCATTTATCAGAAAATTACAACAGTACTCACTAATATTCTAAAAAGGAAGTTACTCTAATACCTTGGTACCTTAACCTTCTATCTAGTACATGTATAATTGAATCGTTACGTTTAACTCTAATTCTGACCTTTCAAAAATAAGTACAAATATTGAGACGGGGAGGAGGAAGTGGATGAATATTCTTTAATACTGCAGACTAAGACAGAAGTTGAAAGATTTATTTTTTATTTTATTTTTTTTTTAATAGAAGTTGGAATGGAAAATAAAAGTATCGAAAGAACACGAAATCAGCACATGAGGCACATCATCACTACGTCATCCTGAATCTAGGTGAATAATTAAAAATATGTCTTCTGTAATTTGTTTTGGCTATACCGTATTTTCTACCGCAGGGTTTCTCAACCTGGAAGTCGCGAGAGGTTTTCATGGGGGTCGCGAAGATACGCGGGAGATGAATGAAGTGGCCAAATTTGATTTTAATCCATTTGCTTTTAGGAAAGTTACTGTATCCACTATATACAAGAAATGGATTCTATTATTATAGAAATAGATGGATAACGTGAAATGTCCGCAATAGGTATATTAAAAACCCCAGACAAGCTTATTACAAATCAGAAATTATAAGGGAGTCTCTGGCAAAAAGATGTGATAAAATTAGGAACGTGATAGGAATCAGGTTGAGAACCACTGTTCTACCGGAATCTAATGCTCGTCAATGATAGGCTTAATTTATAGGCCAACAATAGAAGTTCCGAAGTCCAGAACTTCAACAATGCATTGCAACGTAAGAAACGATAACTTTGAATGAAATTAACAGGTAAGGTGCAGATTCAAGCACAACTTGAATCTAATGCGTACCATAATTTTCGAGATTATATTTGGACAAACAAACAAAAGCACATTAGATTCCCGTAAATGCAATATTTACAATCAAAATTTGACTTATTTCTATTATTTATAGTTATAATTCTTAGAAGAACAAATGTGTTTACAGTATTGCACATAGATAGTTGAAAAAAAAAATCAAATCTTGAAGTTTTACGTCCCGTTATGCCGACTAGGCTAAAGGAGACGGTGATGATGAGAAATGAATGAAATGGTGGAATGAAGAAAGTGGGAGGAAACGGGAGAACCCACGCACACGGGGTTTGTCCACCACAAAGTTCACTTGGCGCGAGCTGGGATCAAACCAAGGACCCCTTGTACTAAAGGTGAACGCTCTACCACTCTGCATGGATCGTTGCTTACATTCACTCCATAATAAATAAAAAAAACACTCACCATCCGTCTGTTCAAGATCTCCATCCAATATGTTTAAAGTTTAGGCAGAACTAGTATCCCGCCGTGCTGGATTATCCATTACGCACATCAGGGTTTCATACCACATGCTTCCGGCATTTGCTCTCAGAAACTAAATTTCTGTACGTTAACATTTTGAACAAACAGTTGGTAAATGCTTGTTTCTCTGCTTTTCGTTATTGGGTGAATAAAAATGTATTCAAAAGAACTGCATCGTCACATTACCAAAAAATTTATCTTCAAATCAAATTAATCTGTTTCATTTAAAACTTATCATATCTAGGTATTACTCGATGTACAACAAACTCAATTTGAAAATAATGCTTCTGCTACTCTCCCCGCTGGCGTTCTGCACAGCTTTTACAAATGTTTTACAATTTTTGACATACTATGTAATTAAAATCCTCCTGCATACAAACAAAGATTTAACGGTTTTGTTTGCACAGCTAATGCCAAGTAAGTTTGTACTTTTGTCCACGAAGAACCATTCCTACGGAACTGCAACTGATTTTCAAATAACGGAAAAGAAAGAAAGAAAGAAAAAAAATAATCTTTTCTGTAAAGCGTTGACTTTCTCCCGAAAACTTTCACAGTACACTAGTGCGCGGGCTTCCTTGTTTTAAAATGGCTGTTCTAGCGGCTAATGCGTGTGCACTTCATGCACGAGGACTCGGGTTCGATTCCTGGTGGAAAGTTCTTGAAATTTTAATACGTCCACGTCTCATACAGTCTCGGTGTGGCAAAGCGACGCTAAATTTCAAGAAACAAATAATGTGTCTGATTTTATAATAGTGGGCAATAAGGTCATACATGCAAATAGCAATCCATCCTATTCCGTAGTCTTTAGTATGATTTACTTATGTATATGTACAGTAGACTTTCAAGTATTCGAAAAAGAAAAACATTTCGTCATAAAAGGAGGAAAACACTCTTTAAACGATCCACTCGATTTATAAAGCCTTCATAGAAACGTGATTGTGCCAAGGGAAAGCAGTAATCTATCATGGATTTACTTTAAAAGCTAAGTTTTGATTGTTTTAGGTCTCCCTTTCCGTATTTGTGTAAATCATTTACCAATGAATTACAAAACAAATTTAAAACATTTATTTTAAGAATTAGGCATACGTTTCACGTTAATGTCTTGCTTATACTAACACTGTATGTACATGCAGTGTACATTATTTTACGTTCCTGGAATTAAATTAGACAGTTATGAAGCTATCTTAAATTAATTATGAAGTTATCTTAAAGCGGATACAAATTTTTTATTCTTAGACTCAGTTAACACTTACAGTGCAGTATGTAATAAGCATTTTATAAAGTACTGGCTTGTAGTAGGAGGACAAACAATATAATAAGAACGGGTTCTGGTATAAAAAGTTATGGATGGGGCAAGTAGTGAGTAATTATAGAACTCATACTACTCTGGCTATCTTCTTACCCTGTAAGGCTGAATAGTCAGAAGTCTATCATCCGTGAATTCATCTGATTTTGGGTTACGAATATCTTGAAAACGAATGCACCTATCATTCATAAAAACAACATAAAATCTAATAATAAAAACTGAATCATAAAAACAACAATAACAGTATCTAAAATTCGGATGTGGTATGCGACCTCCATTTAAAAATAACAATTAAATTCATGTTCACCGTATTATAATACCTGTTACGTTAGTTATACACACCTCAAGAATAGTGCTATTGGTATTAGTTTGATTTCCACTCCACCGTTTTCAAAATTAAAAAAAAAAAATATAAAGAAATCTTCCTACTTTTGGCTTATCCTGTATTTTTTTTGTACAAAAATGGAAAATATATAAACAAGATAAGTAAACACAGACTCCTGTCATGGCAGTAACAACGGATAAAATACATAAGAATCAAACCGACAACAAAAACAAAAAGGGTTCATGACTAAAAATATCCTTGTGCATTGCTTATCTATCACTCAGCTGGCAACTATCGCCATTTTGCATTGGTAAAGCTTCTTATACACATCTTACATAATACGTACACACAACAAAAGCATATGTAAACTATTCAACGTAGGAGAAAATATACAAAAGATATATATAAACAGAAAAAAGGACATTATAATATCAAAATACAACTTAAGTGTTGTGATATTAATGAGCTTAACATTCTGAAGACCATATCTTGAATCAAGTGTCCAACACCAGCAAAGTTTACATATTTTTCCTTTTATTAAGTTACACACTTTCTCTTCAAAGTTTCGCTCTGATCTTCTCAGAATGAGCAGAAAGTCCAATTTTCTCTAAAAAGGCCCGCAGCTCAGCTATGTATTCCTCAGTGTGATATCTGAAGTGAGAAACATGCGGAGATCTATCCCAGCACTTCACGTAAGTCTGAAAAAAAAAAAAAAAAAAAAGAAAGAAAGAAAAAAAAAATAAGCAATTATAACACTCCAAGTTTTGAGACTCGCAAAGTTCTTGAAAGCTGAACTTTGCAGTATATTTAATGATTTTGCTTTAGCTCTCTTAACCTGGTAGTATTAATGAAAGTGTCCTGTTCAGACTAGCAATCTTACCTAGCATGTACAATCGGAAACCTAGTATTTTGTGTGTATAATGTTCGAAAACAGAAAAAAAAAAAAAAAAAGTTGAGAATGCTTCAAGAGCATTGCCAGAACGAACTTATAAGAACTGTTTCCTCTTTACAGCAAATTGCTTATATATATATATATATATATATATATATATATATATATATATATATGTGTGTGTGTGTATACAAGCGCGGATCCAAGGGAGGCGGCTATAGGGGCTATAGCCCCCCCTGACGCTCCATCATACACTGGATAAAACTGGCTTCAATCCTGCTTTATACTGGATAAAGTAGCAAACTATGGTTTAGATCCTCCCTTGATCATATCCTGGATCCGCCGCTATATTATATATATATATATACAGGGTGATTCAATAAGAACGTACCAGGCTTATATTGCAGCTAATACTACACGTAGAGCCTTCAAACAAAAAATTGCATTACCAAATCGTATGTGTAGAATGCAATAAAAATAGTAGCGAGACCAGTGGCGTCTCGTGAATACCTCCAACGAGGGCAACTTCAAAATTTGAAATGGAAAGTGGTATAACTGTTGGAATCGTTCGAAAGGACATTAAATGTCATGCAACTTTTAGAGGACAAACTTTGTCATATCCTTTCCCATTAGCTGCTAGAGGCATTGTTGCAGACTGGTATCTGACTACTCGTAGCAGGCCTTTATCTCAGCTAATAATGCACATAGAGCTATCAAACAAACAATTGAACTACGAAATCGTATGTGTAGAATGCAATAACAATAGTAGCGACACCAGTGGCGTATCGTGAATATCTCCAACGGGGGTCATCTGCAAAATTTGACATGGAAACGGGTTGGTTATGCCTCCATTGAAACAAGCGCACAATGGGAGAAACGTCGAGAGGAAACACGTTGCCATATTTCTTCCTCGTTGGCAGCAACACGGTCGCATTACTAGGTGAAAGTCAGATGGTGCGAGGAAGTCCCCAGTCACACCAGGCGAATGCCGGGAGGGTACGTGCAAACATGCCCTGGCAAATAACCGCCGACACCTTTGCAGGGTTAACTCGGGGCCTAAGCCAAGGGTAGCCCAGACCCACAATGACGTGGACGCGCGATGTATTTTGTGCGCGTACGTACAATATGAAATATCTCCCAAATCCGAGAGCATGTGTTGTGGGCTTGTTTGTCGTTGTTTCGAACAGCACACTCATTTATCGTTGCCAGTGATTGTGTGGTGATACTCTTGTAGATCCGGTAGCTAACACTTACATGACCTTGCTCAAGACAGTCTATGCGGCCTCGAACAGGTGATTGCTGCTATGTCAGACAGAGGGAAGAAGGAGCGATGCTGTAGCCAAAACAGGTAACACAAGCGTGTAGAGTCCGAGAGTGATTAACCTCTGCAGTGAGTTAAAGTGCTCCGTGTACTGGACAAGGTGTCGTGCATTGAGTTCTACTACCCCTGTGCATTACAAGCTCGTGACGGGACGAATACGAAACTTCTACAAGCTGTGAAACCTCTTTGATTGTATTGATGTTTGAGAGATTGTAGTAGGAAGTGACTGTAGTAAATAACATTCATGTGGTATACGAATTTGGAGGCATTCCAAATGCTCATGATTTTAGGAGAATGCCGGGAAAATTATAGGGCTGCAGCTCGATTATACGCTGAACGCTATCCACAGCGACAAGCTATTTCCCACAATCTGCTGCGGAGATTACAGAGGTTGTTCAGTCTACATTTGGCCAATTTCGACTTACCTAAAAATTTAGAAGAATCCATGGTGCCAGGTCCGTAAGTGCTCGATGTGTTTCCCTTGGTTCCTAACCATAGCCCGACAGCGTAATTTCCACTGTAATAGGCTTCTCTGAAGAACTGGGAGGGGAATCTTGTCCCATTCCCTTTGCACAGCTTTCCAAAGTCCTTCCACAGTTGTCACACGCCGTTTTCCCAAAGCCCGCTTGAGCAATCCAAATCCACAATAGTCCATAGGACTTGCATCTGGACATTTAACAGGTACCTCATTGAAAGGTTTCACCTGTATACCACTTGCCTCCTCCATCTCCCTGTAGAATGCGAGGGACGATCCTGAAGTATGTGATGAGGCCTTGTCCATGTGAATGCGCACGAGATTGGCGTCACTTCCGTACATTGTTGGAATCTCATGTAGATCGGCCGCATGATCTGCTCCTGAAAATACTGCGAATTTATTTTGCAGTTCTTCGCCACCCTACAAACCTTCAGTTTACCTCGGTAACAGTAGCCAGTAACGACCATGAACCCTTTTGGGAAGAATTCTGTACAGACACGGACTCACCTTCTGAAGTTCTTGGCGCCTTTCTCTTGATACATGATGGGTCTCGGTTTGCAGCAGTCGAAAAGTAAATCCATGCTTCATCGAGCGTTACGACGTGCATCCACCTTTGCTTTGCCAGATGCCGTTCGTACCGCTTCCGGGCGTTACACTTTCGTTCCTCTTGGTGGTCATCCGTGAGAAGGCCGCGAGCTTTCATGACTTTTTCCAGTTTGAGTTGATGTTATAACGTCCGGCTCACAGTACTCAAAGACACGTCAAGACGATTAGCCGTACACTTTTGTGTTGGCTGATTTTCTTGCATTGCCATTTTGCGAAGTTTTTTCTGCATGGTGGAGCTGGCCTTAGTGCATTCCCGCTTCCTAGGCAACTTCGTTGCTGATCCAAATGGTGGAGCTTCGTTGCCCTTGTACTTTTTAATAACATTTTTTATTCCACTTAAACTGATGTTGCAACCATTCTTCTTGCGCTGTTTTCTAATGACAGAAACACTAAAGTGGGCGTCATAAAGAGCCCCAACATAGCCTTCCCAAAACCGGCTTAGTTTGGGCGGCAGTTCGGTCACAGGGCGGAAAACCACACACTTGGAAACAAATTTAACACAACACTCATAACAATGGTCCTGTTTTGTGCGTTATTGTCGTCCGCGCGGGAAAAAAAACTCCGTTCACAGGAATCCACTGAACAACGCTGTAGGACGTCACGAGCAAGGTCGGGTGAGTCAATTCTGCCCAGGAGGGGAAGGAACGAAATCGGCCAGACGTACGCTGAACAACCTCTGTAGCAGCACGATTGCGGCAGACAGGCAACATGCGTGGACGCTATGGTGTCCGGAGAAGAGTCGTACAAAATGAAGACGTTGCCATAGATGTACTTGCCGCTATTGCAGTAAATCCTCATGCATCTTCGCGGCAGATCGCACGAGATCGTGGTATCAGTCAAGGTAGTGTCCTGCGTATTCTGTGGAAAACACATTTTCACCCGTACCACATCTCTCTGTATCAAGAACTAAGTGATGCGGACTGTAATTTACGGCTTCTGTTCTGCAAATGGGTGGTCAATCGCGTGAGAGAACATCCGAATTTCATTCACTTCATTTTAAGGACTGATGAAGCGACATTCTGCAGTGATGACAACGTGAATCTTCACAATGCACATTACTGGGCAGCGGAGAACCCTCACTGGATGAGAGAAGTCAATCGGCAACACCGTTGGCGCATTAATGTGTGGGGTGGCACTGTAGGGACTCAGGTCAATGGGCCATGGTTTTTTGCTGGTCATTTAACAGGTGCAATGTTTCGTGATTTCTTGCGACACCATCTACAGCCGCTATTGGAAAATGTACCGCTCCATATACGTCAGACGCTGTGGTTTCAATTAGATGGTTGTCCAGCCCATAATGCTGCCATGTGTAAGGAAGAGCTAAATGTTCTATTTCCGCAATGCTGGATCGGAAGAGGTTCCACGGTTTCCTCCGCCCGACCTTACTTGTATGGACTTTTTTTTCTGGGGTCGAAATAAGGATTTTGTGTAAGTCAACCGACCAACTACAATTCGCAACACGCAAGACCCCATTACAACCGCATTCCGGACCATTAACGTGGTCGAGTTGGAAGCTGTTGCTCACAATTACGTACAACGAATAAATCGCTGTATTGCTGTTCGGGGACATCATTTGTGAAAGCCACGGGGGGGGGGGGGGGGGTCGACTACACTCCGCAGAAGGTAAGCTGATTCTTTAGCTATTTACTCATCTTTCTCCACTGGCTTGATTGCAACGCCTGAGCTTTCTGTCACCATGTTTTGTTCTATGCTTTGGTTACAGCACATTCGGTTCGTCTTTCTTCGTTGCAACCAATAGTTTCTTCTTCCGTTTTGTTATAGCATCGTACATTGCCCCTCATCATAGTTCTCCCCATCCACTGCGCTTCTGTCGCAGCCATACGGAAACCACTCTCTTCAAATATTGCGTGTCATTGGTTCCCTATTTAGAGCTTCATTCAACAGCAGCCAATGTACCTCTGCTTACTGTTACAGTATGTACCCTCTGCCGTAGTGGTCTCTTGCTGACGCCATTGTTGTCACCACTTACACGGTGTGATTCCGCGTATGTACAATTGTACGTCCCATTCGTTTCAGACCAGTATTTACTCTTCCCTTTCGTTTCGTATGCAGAAACCCTCGCATCATCTGATTTTGACCTCGTAATACGATCGTGTTGCTGCCACAGAGGAAGAAATGTGCCAACGTGTCTCCTCTCGACGTTTCTCCCATTGTGCGCTTGTTTCAATGGAGGCATAACCAACCCCTGTTTCCATTTCAAATTTTGAAGTTGCCCCCCCCCCCCCGGTTGGAGATATTCACGATACGCCACTGGTGTCGCTACTATTGTTATTGCATTCTACATACGATTTGGTAGTTCAATTATTTGTTTGACGGCTCTATGTGCATTATTAGCTGAGATAAAGGCCTGCTACGGGTAGTCAGATACAAGTCTGCAACAACGCCTCTAGCGGCTAAATGGGAAAGGATATGACAAAGTTTGTCCCCTAAACGTTGCATGACATTAAATGTCCTTTCGAACGATTCCAACAGTTATACCATTTTCCATTTCAAATTTTGAACTTGCTCCCCGTTGGAGGTATTCACGAGACGCCACTGGTCTCGCTACTAATTTTATTGCATTCTACACATACGATTTGGTAATGCTTTTTTTTTTTTTTTTTTTTTTTTGAAGGCTCTACGTGCAGTATTAGCTGCGATATAGGCCTGGTACTTTCTTATTGAATCACCCTATATAAAACAAAAATTGCAGGTTATTTGTCTCTTACAGTTAGATGAAGAATAATTGCATATGAGAAGCTGGAATGTCTAAAAATGCAAGTTGCTTGAGCCATGAGTCTGGATATTAAAACAGTAAGATATTGAATTGAACGATTCGAGGCAGAAGGGGAACAGAAATCACAAACTGTGTAGACCGCAAGTGACAACGAAAGACGAAAATGTTTCGATTATTGAAGCTAATGCAGCAAATACCTTCGCTGCTGCAACAAATCTGAAAACAACTTTAGGTCTGGAATGCAGTACATAGACATGTAAATGTATACTCATATTATTTGTTCTACTTTGCAGGTCAAACTAACAGATGCACATATACATGCTCGCTTAGACTTTGCAAGGATGCGCATCAACAAGCCACAAGACTTCTGGAACCGTGTAATCGAGAGTAATGAGAAAGTGTTTAGTTTATACGAAGGAGGAAACCTGTTAAAACGTTCTACGGTGTTGTTGTTTTAAGAAGACACATACTCAAAATTGAAAAATTCGCAAAATATCATCTCTCTATGACTTACGGTTCCCGAGATATGGCTCCTTAAATCTCTTCTTCTTTTTTTCTTTCTTTCTTTCTTCAATATCTCGAGAACGATAAGAGTGACGCGAAAATTTCCATCACTTTCCCAAATAGATGTTAATGCTCTATCGAATAGAGGGCTCAAAATTGAAAAAATCGCTAATACATACACACACACACACTCACACACGTAACGAACATTTTAAGTTCGTTGATAATGAACGAGATGAATCAGCATTTTAAAAGAAAAAGATAAAAGGGGACCTAATTTGGGCATATGATATATCAATTTTAGACCAGACTAAGTGCAAAACTCGAAGTGTGAAATAAACAAATACCGAAGAGAACAATGTTCTTTAATAATCACTAGTGAACAATTAATTACATACCCGAACAGTATTAAAGAAGTTATTTACATGCCATGTAAATGTGTTTCTCCGAATCTTACGAGATTAAATTTTGAATTGAACATTTTTTTCCCCCCGAGTATATTACGCAGCAAGTGGAAAGTGTCATCTCTTGCTTGGAGGACTTCGTAATAAACAGAGATAATATTTCATTCTGACTAGTTTCTATAGTTCTTCCACTTAATAAAAGCTTTCTAATGGGTAACTGTGCACAAAAAGAACAAATAGACCGAGAAATGTCAACAAACATATAGGAACGTATTACTACTATTGATTTTAGTGGAATTTTTACAAACATTCCACATTTTGCTATTTTACAACCGCAACGCAGGCGTGAGGTGGTTCAGTGGGACATGTTCCGGTGCACCTTCCGGTACATCACATTATAAGTAAAGGTACAAATTTTGTTTATAATATTTGGTCTAGGAATTAATTCGTGCGGTTTTTAATAAAAATTGAAGCTTTATTTCAAAAACAAAGTAAATGAATACGTTAACAAAAATACTGTCCATCGCTAGCCACTACTTTCTCCCATCTTTCAGGCAATTTACGGATACCGTGTCGAAAGAATTCCTCATCTTTTGACGCAATCTAATCAACGATCCATTTTTCGATATTTTCTGAAGAAGTGAACCGCTGTCTAATCAAATCGTTATTCATGCAATCGATCAAGTAGTAGTCAGACGGAGCAGTGTCTGGTGAATATCGCGGGTGGAGTAACACTTTCCATCCGACATTTTCCAAATAGGTTTTGACCGGTTTTGCGACATGTGGTCGAGTGTTATCATCTTGATAAATAAGTTTATTATGCCTGTTATTCCATTCTGGTCGTTTTCAGGCCAGAGCTTGCTTCAAACGCATTAATTGTTGTCGATAGCGGTGTCCATTAATAGTTTCACCAAGTTTCAGAAGTTCATAGTACACCACACGTTTCAAATCCCACCATATATACAGCATAACCTTTGCACAATGAATATCTCGTTTCGGTTGTGAAGGACCTGGTTCACCTTGCTTCACCCAGGCCTTTTTTCGTTTAGGATTCTCGTAATGAATCCACTTCTCATCACCAGTTACAATTCGATGCAAAACTCCCTTCCTTTTCTGTCTTTGAAGCAGCAATTCGCAAACGGTCTTTCTTCTTTCAACGTCTTTCTTTTCAATTCATGTGAAACCCAATAAGACATCTTTTGAATCATTCCTATGGCTTTGAGACGTTTGGAAACTGTTGTTTTCTCAACTCCAAATGCTTCTGCAAGTTCGTCCTGCGTTTGACACGAATCCTGATCAAGCAATGCTCTCAATTCTTCATCTTCAAATTCTTTTGGCTGTCCAAATTGCTTTTGGTCTTCCAAGCTGAAATCACCACCTTTAAACCGTGCAAACCACTTCTGACACGTTCGCTCAGCTAGAGCATGGTCACCAAACACTTCCACTAAAATATGATGACTTGCGGTAGCACTTTTCTTCATGTTAAAGCAATGAAGAATAACTCCCCGCAAAAACACTTTATCAGGCACAAAATGCGCCATTTTCAGTTGAAGAAAAAATGTTGTTGTTTCCGCTTCAAGCAACTGACATATACTAAACAAGATGCTCAATGACAGTAGTTTTCAACGCATGTTTGGATCAACGAAACTATGGGACAATAAGCTAGTTACGCCATCTTTTGTAAAACCGCACGAATTAATTCCTAGACCAAATACATTTTTCTGCAGTTGTTATTGGTAAAGAAGTCGTGAAAGATACAGTGTGCCATTTACATAAGGCGTCCTTGCGGAACCACATCAAAGATAAATAGTTTTTTTATTCTTCAGTATACGACATTCAGTACAATAAATATACACAGTTATTTTTGGTAAAGAACCCGTGAATGGTACAGTGCGCCTTTTACGTAAAGTGCCCTGCGAAACAGCACATTATAGGTAAGTTGTTTTAGTTGTTCTTGTGTATACCAGTTTTATATAATAAATTCATATAGTGGCAGTTTGTAAAGGACTTGTGAAGGGTACGACACCAAAGATACAAGAAATCTGGACACTACAGGGGTATACCGGAAGATGTGTTAAGAAAAAATGAAATTGCATGACCTGATTATTTCAGCGAATAATCTGTCAAGAGTGACATCTTCGTTACCAGCTTCTGGGTTCTATTAAAAAAAAAAGCGCCAAAATCGAAAAAAAAATGAAATGAAATTTTGAAGTTTTACGTCTCACAGTTATGCCGGTTAGGCTAAAGGAGACGGTGATGATGAAAAATGAATGAAATGATGGAATGAAGAAACTGGGAGGAAATGGGAGAACCCCGAGAAAACCCACGAGCACAGTGTTTGTCCACCACAAAATCCACACGGCACGAGCTGGGATCGAACCAGGAACCCCAAGCACCAGAGGTGAGCGCTCTACCACTGAGCCACCGCGCCCCCACAAGATGTGTTAAGAAGTTGTTGTGATAACATATCTATGGTGAATATAGGCACATTACTAAAAAGACAGAAAAAAAGAGAGAAAGAGAAAGAAACTGGTGAGAACAATCTACATCCCAAGTGTTTTGGTGTTGGCTATTTAGCCATAATATAGTTCAATACAAATAAATAGGAATATACATACAAAGGATTGAAAAACTGACTTTCCTTCAAAAGGCTTTGTTTCGAAAAAACTGGTTACGGAAGTATCAGATCAATCATCACTTAGATTATTTCCAATAAACGTAAAGGCCATAAATTCCTTAAAGGCAATTTGATATCCCAAACCTTATATACAGTAATGGCTGCTTCACCTAGTATAAACAGGCCTTGGTTATGTCTTGTACACCAAAAGATAAGTAAAACTAACTGATAAAGATGTGTGGAATGAAGAAAATGAGAAAACTTATCAGAAAATTGACGGGCAAAATTATATTTCCTCTCGAACTGCAAAATCGGATAGTGCGGTTACTTGATATACGAGGCGTATCCGGAAAGAAAGTACTGTTTCGCTTTCCCGCCGCTGCTACGCTGCGATCGGCGTTCCGCGCATGCGCACTAGTCATACATGTTCGTCTGCTCTCAACTGACGCCATTTTGGTTGCTCTGCGTAGTGTTGTCTGTTTACAGTGCAAGTTTAAAATGCCTAAGACAATTGACGATCCCGCCGACTATGAGATTCGTTCGGTAATTCGATTTTTAAACGCAAAGAATATGAAACCGGCAGCAATTCATCGTCAAATTAAAGAAGTTTATGGTGAAAACGCAATGACTGATGAAATGGTGAGAAAGTGCTTAAGGATATTTAATGAGGGTCGAACTAACGTCCACGCTGAGCCCCGGAGTCATCGGCCTTCTGTTGTCAACGATGACTTGGTGAGGAAAATCGATGAAGAAATCCGTGAGAACAGAGGTTTCACTATCAGAACGCTTTCAGGCGAATTCCGACGAAGTGAAACTCGCTGTGCAGCAATGGTTCTCATCACTGGCGGTATATAGAGTCGGACTCACTGGCGGCATCGTTCTCTAAGGAAGGACTAGATAAGCTGATCCACCGCTACGACAAGTGCCTCAACAACGGTGGAAACTATGTGGAAAAATATTGTAAGATATGCCCTTTCTTGTGACAATAGAATTGTTTTAAAAAAATATTTACTATAATATTTTTTTTTCCAAAACGGTACTTACTTTCCGGATACGCTTCGTATCTAGGAGGAGCCATATTTCTTTCAGTTTACCGGAAAATTACTATCTGACCTACCTGGACACCTAGTCTGTCCCAGTTTTCCCTGAGCTTTGTGTTGGACTCAACTGTTCCCACAGGATCTGTTTTGGAGAAGAGGAGCAAGGCGGGGGCGTGTGTAACTGCGCCGTGGAATATCTGACTAGATCTAATGTAGTGGATGGTGGCTGCATCGTGGAACGTTCGTAAGTGATACCTGAAATAAATACAAATTATATTTCAATATTGTTTTAGTGTTAAAGTATGGCACTGTCTTTAAAAAATAAAAATTTTTAATAGTAATATAATGTAATTTAAAAAATAATAAGTAAAATGTAATTTAAACTCAGGGAAATGCAAATTCTTTTGTCCGATAATCTTATGTTGAAATTTAACATTAGGAATGCAACAAACTTAAGTGCTACTTCGCACTTGTGACTAATTTAAACTTCAAACTGTACAAGTTTTCGGATAAAATTTCGCGTTCTGTTCACTGAAGGCCTATGTAAAAGCCCATTCATTAACTACTATGTACATAAGGACAATACAGGTGTATAAACTGTTCCACATTCGATTCAAACGATCCCGTCCTGTCGAGGTACTAGCGCGGAAACTCTTGATTTCCAGTTTCAACCAGCGAAGTAACTGCTACGCTCTTCGAACTCTTATTTAGATAGGATTCAAAGGAATTCAGCAAATTAATTTGATATTGGAAGGAAACAATGGAAAGCTTGTGGCTAGTATTTGACCCACAATATTCATCTCAAGAAAACCCCTCCCACTGATTTTTCTTTCTTTATTTATGTATTTTGCAACAACTGGATATTTACTTTACATTTAACTTACATCTAAATGCTAATCACTGAACAAAATTACTGTGGAAACTTAAAATACTATTATTAGAATAATGTAAAATTTTAACCTTGAATACTCAGTTGAAGTATTAAATATACTGAACTGTCTTAATAATCACATATAAGCACAATTACTCTGCTGTGTTAGGCATACCTCTAGGGTGCTTAAAATTTATTGAATTTTATATATATATATCAGGTGAACCGTGACATCAAAAGAAAACTAAAAGTCCTCTTGCATATTGTCGAATTCCGCGTCCTGTACAACAAGGGTGCTAACTTGGAATCAAAAATCGAATTGTGACAATTGGAACAAACAAAACATGTGCACATGCTTCGGGATGTGATTCTTAACATCAAAAGAAAGCAAAAAGTCCTGTTGCATGTTGTCGAATTCCGCATCGTGTACGAGTGACAGGGGTGCAACTTGGAATCAAAACTCGAATCCTGACAATTGGAATGGAATAGAAAGATATGCAAAGCGTACAGGACGCGCAATTCGACAACATGTAAGAGGACTTTTTGCTTTCTTTCGATGTCACGAATCACTTCCCGGAGTTTGTGCACATCTTCAGGTTCACCATATATATATATATATATACAGGGTGGTTCAGTAATGTTGGACAGCCCTGAATAAATCGGAAACCAGAAGAGATATTAGCAAGAGTGTGGTGGATCCAGATACTTGTGGAAGGGGGACGTCTTTTGAGGTACCACACAATGTTACCAGGTCAACAGTGTTGCCAGCTCAGTACAAAGTTGTATTTTTTTAAATGGAACATATAGAAGTTTATGCCACCAAAAGAATTAGTACAGAATGTGAATACCAACAAGTGAAACCGCACCTGTCAGTGTTGCCAAATAAGGAAGTTATAAGACTTCAAAGATCAAGAAATTAAAGTGTACGTAGAGCAAAACTAGCAAAAAGACAAGAAAAATAATACTACGGAATGAAAAGGAGTAACCGAAAGAGTAAACCAAAGAACGCACAGCATCCAGTGAGTAACAGGGTTGCCACAGTAAAGAGGGAAAAAATTGAAAATTTTGCAGTTGCTATAGGAGGAAAAGTGCCCATATGACATAATGCTGGAAACACCATAGAAAGTCTATGTAAGATTCAGGAATCCTAATAGCGTTTGTTCGAAAGCGATATCTCTAACCGTTTTCGAGATACACCAAAGGTGTGCGGGGTTTGCAACACTGCATAATTAATTTGACGATTAGATCCGTGTAGTTCTTACATTTTGTTGGGCGTATCATTTTCATTACTCGTTCCTGTAGTTTGGAGGGCGAGGGAATTATTATGCAGTGTTGCAAACTCCGCACACCTTTGGTGTATCTCGGAAACGGTTAGAGATATTGATTTCGAACAAACGCTATTAGGATTCCTGAATTTTACATGAACTTTCTATGGTGTTTCCAGCATTATGTCATATGGGCACTTTTCCTCCTATAGCAACTGCAAAATTTTCAATTTTTTCCCTCTTTACTGTGGCAACCCTGTTACTCACTGGATGCTGTGCGTTCTTTGGTTTACTCTTTCGGTTACTCCTTTTCATTCCGTAGTATTATTTTTCTTGTCTTTTTGCTAGTTTTGTTCTACGGACACTGATTTCTTGATCTTTGAAGCTTTATAACTTCCTTATTTGGCAACACTGACAGGTGCGGTTTCGCTTGTTGGTATTCACATTCTGTACTAATTCTTTTGGTGGCATAAACTTCTATACGTTCCATTTAAAAAAATACAACTTTGTACTGAGCTGGCAACACTGTTGACCTGGTAACATTGTGTGGCACCTCAAAAGACGTCCTCCTTCCACAAGTATCTGGATCCACCACACTCTTGCTAATATCTCTTCTGGTTTCCGATTTATTCAGGGCTGTCCAACATTACTGAACCACCCTGTATATATATAGATATATATATATATATATATAGTGGCTCGGAGGAAGACAATGGTAAGCACCACTTTCGTTAACTTGAGTTATTAGGTGGAATGGATTGAGATCGGATTTTAATTTGATTTTTAAGCTCAGCATCATTTTCAGCAACGAATCTATATGAGCCAGGAATCGAACTCAGGTCTCCCACACCAAAGACTCGTAAGGTAACCGCTTAACCACTACAGAGCTCTGGGTTGGAATCGTAAGTAGGTAGTTTAATTTCGCAAAGGTACCTGCAAATAGAGAGAGAAGTTTGTTTTGTATGTGTAGTTCTCATTACATTCAATTGTATGGAAATGCTGTTTTTTTTTTTTTTTTTTATTTTTTATTAGAAAATGTGAGATATCATGGTCTTCCCCTGAGCCACTTATATATACATATAAAACTACTTAAGCAAAACTTTATTATTAAGTGAAATGTATAACTAACACACAAAACTAAATATCTACATGTATGAAACACCTTCTGTTCTCAAACACTTTATTGGCTTTCAGTCACGACAATTCTTCTGTATCAATGAGTTTATTGCAGAAAGCAATGGCAGATACGGAATCAGCACCTACAGCCCGGGCACAGGCTTCTCCAAAGAAATCTGCAAAGCATAAGAAACCGAAAACAACACCTAATCCAAGAACATCAGAAATAGTGAACAACGCCATCAAGAATTTGAAGGAAAGGGGAGGAAATACACTGCAAGCCATAAAGAAATATATCTCTCAGAACTACAAAGGGGATGCCAAGAAGCTTGCTTCATTTATCAAGAAATACTTGAGAGATGCATGTGCCCTCGGGTCATTGGTTCAATCTAAGAGAAAAGGTGCATCTGGATCCTTTAAGCTTACTGCTCTATCGCTAAAGAAAAAGCCTGAAGGTGGATCCTCAACCAAGGCGAAAACCACCAGCAACAAAGGAGAAAAAGTCTGCTCGGAAGCCAGCATCTAAATATCCCAAAAGGACAGGCGAAAAGACAGCTGCTGCTCCCAAATCACCATCAAAAGTGAAGAAGGCAAAAACTCCGAAAAAGCCAAAGTAGTAAACGTGTCAGTAACTCAACTGGCAACTTAATAACAATTCAAATTATTATTCATAATACAGTGAAACCTCTCTAAAGCGGACAGCCATGGGGAATCAAAAATTGTCCGCTATAGAGAGGTGTCCGCCTTAGAGAGGTTTCAATATTTTATGACGTAAATTAGTAAACAAGGTAATACGCAATTAGAAAACAAATATTTTTGCATGAATCATGTATTTACGAATATTACAAAAACGCCTGAATTATCCTCCGCCACCCAATACTCTATGTTCGAGGCACAACATGGAAATAAGATGATACAGTTCTCTGCTCTTTACACTTGCTACTAACTACATTTTCGATATTTTGTTTTAATTTGTGAGTTAATTGCAGTCCAGTAGTGTCTCTTTTCAGACAATATGTGTACCCGCGGGCCAAAAATACCAAACTTGTCTTCTGCTTGCTTACAGATTCTAGCGGAACAGTACCATAACGTGTCATCCCAAATTGTGGGTAACTGTCAAACACTTTTCTGTCTAAAACAATTTGGGTGGGAGTGGATGCAAGCAAAGGACATGAGAGTGTTGTTAAACAGAGACTTCGTCTGGGTTGCTGAGCAGCCAGTTGAGGCGGCAAAATGTCCCAATGCTACCTTGATGACACATGTATGAATTACTAAAAATGTATTTTTACTGCACTTTCCAACTTGTTTCTAGAGAAAGTGTCCGTAATACGGAGGTAAATAATACCTATAAAGACAGGAAAGACTGCCCGTGTCCGTACTAGAGAGGTTTATCAATATGTTTTTTCCTATTACAGTATTTGGGGATTACAAAAAATGTCCGTTACGGGAGGTGTCCGCTTTATAGAGTTGTCCGTTGGTAGAGGTTTCACTGTAATTTGCTTTATGACAAATCTGCCTCATGGATTATTACGCTTGTTAGTTCTTAGCAAAGATATGACAGTTCATTGAAAATACAAATATGGATGATTTCTTTCTGTACTTATCACTACGGATCAATATTGAGTGTGCCAGTTTCCTGAACAGCCATGTGTTTATACTTAAGACTACATGAACCGTACAATTCCTGTATATATACAGAGTATTTCCAGTGGCCACTTTCTAAGTTATTACCTTTAAACTGCCAAAACTATCGAAGAAGACTGAGAGGTTGTCGAAAACTTAATATTCATGTAATACAAAATCAAATTTGCTTAACAGTTTAAAAATGCAGATTTTTGTAAAAATGTGTTTCACAGCTTAAGTTTCTTCCTACCTCTGGTACTAAGTTTTGAATATTACCTTATTACTACCACAAGTTTTGTTCTATTGGACCCTCAGCACTGAGAACTATCGCCTGACATTGAAGCTTCTATTGAAGCAGATTCCGGAAAAGACGAGCAAGGTAATTCAGTCCCACTCCATCCTGAAGCTTTCAAGAGACCTGTGAAGATGCCCGGTAGTCGATGTTGGAAAAGTCTTAATAATAATAATAATAATAATAATAATAATAATAATAATAATAATAATAATAATAATAATAATAATAATAATAATAATAATAATAATAATAATAAAAACAATGTTAAATAAGACTCGTCTATTGTGTGCGCTAGGAATAGGTTATGTACTTACCGAGCGTACTTTTCCAATCCATTACGAAGCACAGGGTTCTTTGGGAACACGGCTCTAGATAATCCTACAGGAATGTCGTGGAGATCAGCGGCACTGTCCCAAATCTGTCCCACGATGCGCTCAAGAATGGGGAAATATTTCTGCTTATCCTCTTCCATTTTTGCCATCGTTTCTCCCCATAAGTAAGCTCCAATGGAAAAGCCATGGAGAAGAAGTGGATTGTAGTTGGTGTTTAAGTAAAGGAAGTCCCTGAGTTCTTCTGCAACCAGCTGGAAATTAAAAAAAAAAAATAAAATAAAATAAAATAAAAAAAGCATAAAAGAAATATGAACAGAAGAGCTGAAAATAACTTGTTTGTATTTGTTATTTATTTAAGTTACAATAAATACTAAACAAATAAAATTAACTTTGTTGCTATCAGTCGAATAATAAAATTTATGTTTAAAAATGTTTGTAAATAAAATTTCCAATTTAAAGACGATAAGAAAAACGCGGGATAACGTTCGTCCCTTGCTCGCGTTTTAACTAGTGCTTGTAGTTTTTCTACTCCCCGCTTATGGCGCTAGTTGTACCAGGAATGCACCTCCAAGGTGATCAGTTGTGGCGAGCAGAGTGTACCAGGTAAATGGATAGGATGTAGCTCGTAAATTGTCTAATGTGACCTTATTATACGTAGAATATTGAAAATGGATTCGTGTTAAACTTAGTGAAAGAAGAAGTACATAATTCCTGTGAATTTTCGGCTAATGAAGATTTAATACCAAAATTCTAACCACTAAATTATACATATTTAGATAATCAATTTTGAGACACAAAGTTAAAAAAGGAAATGAGGGATTCGTAATGGTTTGTATGTTAGAGTTAAGTTGCTTCTTTGACGAAAGTTGTTTGGCATGCTTTGTGTTCCCTGCATTGGTGTCTAAGAAAATAGAAACCCTTTCTGAGTGGGAAATGCCTCTTGATTGAGATTAATGATATTGGTTAGGTTTGCTGTTTGACAACCTGTTCGACGTTTTTTTTTTCAGCTAAAAAAAAAAAAAAAAACTTAACAATAAAACTCTGAATGTTACCAGAGCTATTGCCTTACTGCTCTTTATTGTGGGGATTTTATGCTACTTCAGCTTTCTGTCAAACAAACCTTGAAAAAAAGCCTGAGAAACATATTGTTAACTACTGAAGTTAGGAAAGAAACAGTCTTAAGTAAAGATGAATGCTTGTTTCTCTATATATATTATCTTATTCTTTGATCCACAGTTTTTCCAATGAAGTTATTTGTTATGGGAATTAGTAAGTTGATCTGAAATTATAACTGGTAACCTGCTATGCCGCTTAACCGTATTTTGCGCTCACCTGATATGTCCGTTAAATTTTCGTATTGGTTGTATTGTGTTTTGTAGTTTCTTATTTAATTTTTGGGAATTATTTGTGCAAAACAACTAGTATTGAAAGTTTCCTGGGACATAATTATATATGTGTGTTCATTACGCAACAACTTCAACTAGAAAAACAAAACAATACTTAACAAAAAATTGGCTACTTACCAATGACTCCTCCCTTGAAAAATTTAAAGATTTTGACGTTTCGGAACTCTCAGCAGGTTCCTTCCTCAGTGGCAAGGTAAGAGCAAGGTCATCTCAGGATCTTTTTTGTACGTTACCTTTATATAGTGGCATGTATTCCTGTTTTTACTCCTTTTATCTCCTTTCCATTTTAATTCTTTTTACCTTGCCACTGAGGAAGGAACCTGCTGAGAGTTCTGAAACGTCAAAATCTTTAAATTTTTCAATTTTTTAAGTAGTCAATTTTTTGTTAATTTTGAATATCCCCCCATGCGCCCATGTGATTATAAAACAACATTTACTTTAAACTAACTGAACATATTGACTTCATCGGCTAGGTATCATTCTTTCTTCCCGATATTTAGAGATATTAATGGTGTAACACGTGAATACATCACCTATGCACCCATGCTGGATCCTTGCTATTTAGAAGAAGTGATTTGCAGGTTGATGAATTATAATAACAGTCCCTGGTTTACAGCTACCTTCAGGACTTTCACTCCTTACAGAGAAAAATTTAGATCAAATCAGCCAGTTGGTTGGGTACAGTACGGTACTCTGTTTTATAATCTTGTAGCTCTGGATGAAATCTGTGATGATGGTACTGTATTCATGTTATCAAATCTTTTTAAGTTTTACGTCCCAGAGTTATGCCGGATAGGTTAAAGGAGAGGGTGATAATGAGAAATGAATGAATTGGTAGAATGAAGAAAGTGGGAGAATCCCGAGGAAACCCACGAGCACGGTGTTTGTCCACCACAAAGTTCACTTGACGCGAGCTAGGATCGAACCAAAGACCTCATGCAGCGGAGGTGAACGCTCTACCACTGAGCCACCGCGGAACCAATGTATTCATGTTACGTATACTACCGATATTTCAGAAGAAAAGCTTAAAGAATGTTTGTCATTGTTTTCTATTGGTTTTAAGAAGTGATTAAATCAATATGTTCAGTTAGTTGGCGATACTGTCACACAGTTAATATTTTAAAATAAACATTGCTTGGTTCAGTGATTTTTTTTTCTAGCTTAACCCTTTGGGGATTCGGGGTTTTTGGGGTATTTTTTTAGACTTTCAGTCAAGCAGCTACTGCATCGCCACTATTTATCCTAGGATCATAGTTCATATCTCATTCTCTTCAGAATGAAGCTGGCTTTCAAATGGTACGACTTGCATGTCCATATATACCAGAAGAGGGAAAATTGATGTCAAAGGGAAAATTTTTTTCACACTTTGGGCCCCTCTGGAACGGCCCTGTGTGAACGTAGAGATCTCAAAAAAATCTGATACATAGTACTTGGTAGACTGAATGTGTGTGCCAAATTTCAAGTTTCTATCTTGAATACTAAGGGTGGGAGAAATTTTATCAAGAATCCCCACAATGCCCCAAATTACCGCAAAACACCATGATCTCAGGTAAAAACTTTCCTGAGACATCTCTATTTATCCTAGGACTATAATCCGCCAATCATCCTATTCAGAATAGAACTGCCTTTCAGACGGTACCATTCACATGTCTCCATCACGTATCTAAGGCGGGAAAATCCCGAAAAAACGGATTTTTGGGGTAAAAATATCCCTTCCCCCCCCTGTTTTAACGCAGAAATCTGAAAAAAACATCTGGTAAATACTACTCGGTGGACTGAATGCTTGTGCAAAATTTCAATCTTCTACGTGCAAAAATAAGCGCGCCAAAAAATAATGAACATAGGATTCATAAGAGAAAATATATATTTTAAAATTATGACGTCATCACCTCCTATGTCTGGACGCAGGAAGGTGTGAAACCATACGTCACGTTTTCTACAATGCCTCTAGACTTAAAAAAGGACGAAAAAGCTCAAATAGAATAGTTATAACGCAATGTACCATGAAACACCCGTATGGTACAAGTTGTACCATAGAATCCCCAAAGGGTTAAGTTATTTAAGATAGCAAAGCTATTGTATACGAACCAGTTAGTAAATAAATAAAAAACCTACGTGACGAAGTCTACGTAACTACAGCAACATTATTTATCTAAGACAAGAAACTCTGCCTTACGAAAAGTGACTTACTTTGTGGCTTTGTATTGTTCTTTTAATTTCTCCCTCGCTGGGAACTTTTTTTTTTTTTTTTAAATCTCCTACTGCACTTTTATTATAAAGAGTAATTTTCACAGAGTATTCCAGAGACCTAATTTTGGTTTTTGAATATCCCTATTTATTTATCACTGTATTCGACAGCTATATTCTGTTTTTATGAAAATATCATTGTTCAAAAGTTCACTTTTTAAGGCCAGAAGATTTAATTCTCTGTCGCGAATTTTAAGACTAGTGCATTTGAACACTGATTATTTTGACTATGTATAGTTATGTCACTAAGATTTCTCAACAAACTAAAGTTCTTCACTTCGTGTTAGTTTCAGGTTTGGTGCTGACAAATTAATTTTCATCCGACAATTAAACTTCAAGTGGAGGAAATGAGGTCAGATTCAATATTTGAAACGATGTAAATAATCCTCTCAAAATACTTGTTCAGATTCTATTTTGGTTCTTTAATAAGGATGCTACTGTTCTTAGCGGTAAAATTGTGCAAACGAGAAACATTTGTAATTAAAAACGAATAAACATTAATTTTGTGGTTTATTTGGTGATGTTCATTATGTCATGTAGTATTTCAACTATGATCTACGTTGCCTCTATCTAAATTAAGTTTTGGTCCTTTGCTCCTGATTGAATTAATCTTTCTACGTTCCGCCAAGGATTTGAACGAAATTGAAGACTTTCACCTTAGGGGCCCTAGTGACTCCCTTATCACCAGGGTTTGAAAAAACCCGGTTTTTTTTTAAAAAAGCCCAACTCACCTGGGCCCATGTGGGTTTTTTCGGGTATTTTCGGGTTTAATTGGGTTTATTCGAAATATTTCAATGTTTTTGGGGTAAAAGTGTTAAAATGTGATTTATATTTCAAGATTATCATTGCCACAACTTGTCACAATTGTCACAACAATTTTCTATTCACTGCAGTTTTGAAAAAACGGCCGCCATTTTGAAATTTTACGTTGGATTGCTGCCAAAGTATATACAGCTAATTTAGAGTGTCTCATGCTTCTACTCTGAACATGTCAACTTAAAAAGACCAAAAATTGCACTTTGTAGCGTGGATATTCGCTATTTTGAAAAAAGAATGGCCGCTATTTTGAAATTTTACGTTGGTATGCCGCCAAAATCTGTACAGGAAATTTAGTGTGTCTCGTGCTTGTACCCTGAAAATTTAAACTTAAAAGACTGAAAGTGATACGAGGGTTGCTATATATATTTCTGGCCTAGGCAACACTAAGTGTTGCCAGGTGCAATCTGACATTTCCATTGGAAAGTTTGACATTTTGTAGCATAAATGTACTCAGAACTTTTTGACTTACGACAATTTTTTTTTCTTTTACAGGTACTTGAAGAAATCAACTTGGCAAAAAAATGGAATTAACTCGTGAACATTTTCGTGCGATCATTTTTCACAACTTTCGACGTGGATTATCACGACAAGAGTGCATCGATGAACTTAAATCTTTGTATGGCGACGAAGCACCATCCTATAGCACTGTGAAAAACTGGTACAACGAATTCAATCGTGGCCGACGCTCGCTCAAAGACGAATTCCGTGAAGGTCGTCCAAAAACAGCCGTTGTGCCAGAAAACATCGATGCCGTACGTGAACTGATAATGCAAGACCGTCATGTGACTTACCGTGAGATAGAGGCATGCCTAGGCATTTCTTCCACCAGCATACATTCGATATTGCATGAACACCTGGCCGTAAAAAAGGTTTGTTCTCGTTGGATCCCGCACAATTTGACAATCGCTCAAAAGAAAGCTCGTGTGGATTGGTGTAAAGAAATGCTGAAAAAATACGATCGCGGTGCTTCAAAAGACGTTTATAAGATCGTCACAGGTGACGAATCATGGATCTATGCGTATGAGCCCGAAACAAAACAGCAATCGACCGTGTGGGTCTTCCAAGACGAGCCAAATCCAACGAAAGTTGTTCGTGGAAGAAGCACTTCGAAGCAAATGGTCGCCTGTTTCTTCGGCATAACTGGTCATGTGGCGACTGTTCCGCTTGAGCAACGTAGGACGGTCAATTCTGAGTGGTACACCACCATTTGTTTGCCTGAAGTCTTCGGAGAAATTCGAAAAATGAACAAGAGAAGACGAATCATTGTGCACCATGACAATGCGAGCTCTCACACATCGGCTCAAACCAGCGCATTTTTGACCGGCCAAAACGTCGAAGTGATGGGTCATCCGCCGTACAGCCCTGACTTGGCACCCAATGACTTCTTTTTATTCCCACACATCAAGAAAAAAATGCGTGGTCAACGATTTTCGTCGCCAGAAAATGCTGTTGAAGCATTCAAAAACCATGTTTTGGAGGTGTCTCAATCGGAGTGGAAAAAGTGCTTCGAAAATTGGTTTGAGCGCATGCAAAAGTGTATAAATCTTGATGGAGAATATTTTGAAAAACAATAAAACCATTTTCGTTGATAAATATTCGTATTTTCATTATTAGGCCAGAAATATATATAGCAGCCCTCGTATCCTGTAGTATGTGTGGTACAGGCAGACGAACGAACAAATGTAGATCGAATCATCCCAGAAGCCTCAGTGACGTTCGCCAAATATGAACACCAAATATATTAATTTAAAACAAAGATATATAATTCGTGTTTTATAAAATAAATGTTTCAAAATGTCTTATACGACATAAATATTTTCCAATGTAAAATAAGTAGTTTTATTGTTGGAGTCATGGGCGGCGATTAGGAGGGGCAGTTGCCTCCCCTCCACTTTTTTGAAATTACCCATTAATGTATATAGTTTCATTTGGAAATATAAAGTTTTGTATGTATTATTGGTTTATAGAATAAAAATGGTGTCATAAAGTGTTTGTCGTTCTATGAGTACGTATTGGTTGTCTTCCCGTAGAATTAAGAAAGCTACAGGAATTATGTTTGAACTGCCACTAAAAATAACTCACAAATAACCTACTGGAGCGCCACAATTCCAGCGTACTTTCATTTCTTCTTGCAAGGGCTCGATATGTTAGTCAGCCGCTCTAGAACTAATTGAGATAACATTTCGCAAGAAAAGAAGTCCTTCATAAGTTATTCTTTAATTGCACAAAAGTCGACAGTTCCTAAAATGTATTTTCTTTTTTCGAATAATAAGAAATATTTTGATTTGATTTTTTTCAGTTTAACATCCTGTTCAGCAGCGAAGTTATATGATACGTGGACTTAATGATCAACGTGGAGTTCGAACCACGTGAGCTCCCCGGGAATCGAGCCCGGGTCTCCCACGTCAAAGGCGCGTACGCTAACCGCTTAGCCACGAAGAAGCTCAGTAAGGAATATTAATTTTGCAGTGTAATATACGAGTTTAGGGGTGTACATATACAGTTTTGTATATACAATTAAATTTAGTGAATTTAGCATAATTCTAGGTCTTCGGATTATTTTGTATAACTGAAATATGGAGTGACTAAGTATTGCTGAATTTTGATACATTCCAAGAAAGTGAAAACTGTACTTAATGGCAGCGAACATGTTTCGGGAAGCTGCAAAAGTATTTCTTTAAATGTCGTAGTATATGCTTGTAGTATTCACTGTCTTTCTAAGAGTAATAACACATAATAGCATTCGTGGAATTAAAAATATAAGTTGTTCATTAATTTCCAGTTTCAATATAACTTTTGCAAAACAAGCATCATTATTCATTACTATGATTATTTGATTAATATTATCCTTTCTGTTTATTTGTTTTGCAAATTTGTTATTAAATAGGTTAGAGTTTAGATTTCTGGGCTTTCGGCATCTAAGGCCATTTAGCCCTTCACGTTTTGAGGGATGACGTCCCTCGGCGAGCACACAATCCGGGGAAAGGGAAGGAACAAAGGATGGGGGAAGGAAGGAAGCGGCCTGGGACCTATATGATTCGCGGCATTTGCCTGGTGTGAATGAGGAAAAACCAGGAAAACCTCATTCAGGGTGGCTGGCCTGAAAAAGCGTTTTACACTTTTTCGAGCGAGTGCCCCCACCGGGAATCGAACCCGGGACCGCTCGCATCGTTGTTATTAAATAGGCTCCTAATCTGATCACACAATTTTCCAGACAGATATTCATGAGCAAGGAATCAAATCTCTTCTTACACCTTCGTTGTTTAAGAGTACAAAGGGCTAGTATCTACTTGCGTTGCCCTTGTCAATTTACTTAGTAAAATATGAAACAAGATATACGGTATAACTGAAAAAGACACTATTCTAATAGTTATACAACCTTTCGTCAAAGTGTTACAAGAAACCAGGAAAACTAAAACTGATCTCAAATATTCAGATCATGTCTTGCACCCCCCCCCCCCCACTTGTAACGTCTAACCGCCGCCACTGGTTGGAGTTCACTTCCGTACTTTGTGCGTTCAATTACGGGAATTTCCCGAACTCTAGTTGCAAGACGGCTCTTTCCATAAAATTAATTTAAAACAATTAACAGACATAATTCATATTTCATAAAGTAAATGTTTCAAAATGTCTTAAATAAAATTCAATATCTTCCAGCGTAAAATAAATAGTATTATTGTTCAATTATTCAGTTGCGACGCTTTGTGCGTTGAATTGCGGGAATTTCCCGAGCACTTCTTTCGCGACTTTTTCTTTCTTTCCTTTCTTTCGAAAATGCAGCTTTTTCTTGGTGTACATCGAAACTTCCACTAGTAAGGAAGTTTGAATTCAACATTTGAAATAGTAAGAGTTACGTAATCTTCGGAACTCCGAGCACTACATATTTACTGGTAATACCAGCACTTATGGCCTTAAATCCGATGAGGGATAACGTCCCTCGGCGTCGCCGAGTCAGCGAGCACACTTTTCACGGAAAGTATTTTCTAAAATATAAAATTGCATATCTTACTTCAAACAGGCTATAAGCATAATCTATACATTAATTTGTTCTATAATTACTTCAAGCTAAAGTTTTTTTTTTTTTTAATTATTTTTTTTTTAAATTCATTCAGTGCATTCAGAAGTTTATGTCGTATGTTGTTGTATACCTTAATGTAAAAGCATCTAATTTGCCCAGGAAAGTCCAAAATCTGATAAAAATCGCTTTCAATGTAATCACCTTAGTTGTACCAACAATATACTAACAAAAAGCTCAAAAACCCAGGTGGGTTTTTTCAGGTGGGTCCAACCCGAAAAAACCCGGTGGGTTTTTTCGGGCTGGGCTTACTTGGGCAAACCCTGCTTATCACAGAGTCATTACTGATACATCATTGGAAAGTTTATGGAAGACAGATTTCAACGAGGTAAAACTTGTGCAATTCCTACCCTATTAGCAGAACAAAAAACTCCTAAAAAAAATATTTGGGGGACCTGGCAACCCTTGCAGTAACCTTATGTAAGTTACTCTTTTCTTCTTACAAGAAATTGTTGTATGCGTATGTGTAAAAAACAAAAAAACAAACAAACAAAAAAATTCGTATTTTACTAAAAAGAAAAGCGTACTGAATTCGTTTTATGTAGGAAATGTTCTAAAGAAAATGTTATATTGTTCCACTAGTACATTTACCTTACATTTACTTTTACAAATGGGATCTAATTACCTGTAGATTCTAATTTCATTTATTTACATCACCTCCCTTCCCCGCCATTCCGTATTCTTCTAGCGATCCCCTAGGTGTCTCAGCCCCAGGTAAAAAAAAAAAAAAAAAAAAAAAACTGTGTTAAGGAAAACACTCACCTGAGTTCCTTTCGTTGGCCACAACAACTGCCACGGAGTGACTTTCACCGTAAGCACATCAAAGCCTTGCTCCAAGTATAAGTTGGCAAACTTCATGAAATGCTTTCGATTGCACAGCAGCCATTGCAAGATAACTGTCAACGGCCTATTCTGAGGAGGATTCTCTAGCTGCAGCGATTTCTTTGCATCTGAAGAACCTTTCTTCAAGGAGATCTTGTCATCTATACTCAGCAGCTCCAATGTTTTCGACAGATTAACAGACGATATACTTCTATCTTGAGGACGGGTATCAACAGAGACCCATGTTGCTGACAGCAAAGGCGCCGCAAACTGAAAGAAAATAATTACACATTAATTACCAGGTTATTTCTACGATTAACTGTGCACGTGGATTCACTATATAACACCATTTTATTCCCAGAAAGCTGATTGTTAAACCTATTACTTTGTTTTTATAGGGATTTTTCTGCATCTTGTAATAGTTTTAAGAACCACAACGAATTTCTTAAGTAAAGACTTTACCAAAAATAAATAAATAAATAAATCACTTCTGCATATGAAGCGCTTCCAGAAAGTAAATTTCCCAAAGGTCTTGAACAGAAACAAAACGCAACTGAGTGGTAACATTTACAAGCTTTCCAATGCTAATGAAATATATATATAGGAAATCACGACGAACAAATATAGGAGGTTTCCTGAAGCTGTGAAAAAGGGACACTTGAATTATCCGATAGGTAGAAATAAAAAATAATCACATGGAAATTACAGCAATTGTTATATGAACATACAACTATCTGAAATCTAAAATGTATACATTCTGCAGCTGGCGCTTTTAAGGTAAAATTCGACTATCTGTAACATTCTACAATTATCTGCCTACAGTTAATGCAAAAAGTATTGATACACGTAAATAAATTATTTGTAAGTCTTTAAAATCAGTACTCCATAATTTTTTTTAATGAATATAACGAAACTAGTTTATTTTTTGTTCCATTTTGAAGGTGTATGAATATTTTTTGCGCTAACTGTATATATTGTTTGGAGTAATTATCTGTAGACAATAAGCAGCAAAGGACGAAACATAGAAAAGTTTTCATTCAACCACCCTACTGTGGAGACAAAAGGCCATCCAACCACCCGTACCTTATTTCCTTATGTTATTTTCACAAATGGAAGTAGGAATGCGACAAAAATATAAGAAGTTTCGTTAAAATGTAGGAAATATAGGAGCATTGGAAAGCCTGCATTTATTGTACCAGAAACAGGATGTGCTTAGCTATTTTTCAATATATTCACCACCGAAATTCAGACATTTGTCACACTGTGGGACCAACTTGTCCGTATCATAGAACTCGGCCCCCTGAAATTGGAACCATTGTTTGACAACCTCCTCCGCCTCTCCGTCATTCTGAAAATGCTGATACTAACCTGACACGTATCTCTTGAGGCGTAAGAACAGATGGTGATCGCTAGGAGTGAGGTGAATGATCCAAAATGTCCCAGCCGAACTGCTGCAGGAGATCTGTTGTCTGGCGAGCTGTGTGGGCGGGCATTATTATGCTGCAGGGCAACACGAACTACAAGCATCCCACGCCGCTTGTTCTGAATGGCCCATCTTAATTTGCACAGTGTTTTCCCCTGTGCATTCAGAAACTATCACTACTCGTACTTCACGCGCGGCGGGAGCTGGAATAGGAAGTCCATCTTTAACCACTATCACAACGCTTCTGAGAGTACTAGGAAAGTTCCGCTGGCGCATGCACCATCCTGGGACCTTAACTCTCTCCGCACGTAGTCGCTTCACGCAACATACGGTTTCCTAGCTATGGGACGCGTGGGAAAGTTACTTTCTGAATGCGCATCGTATTTTGAGGAAAACTAATGACTGCAGACCAGGGCGCAAAATTTCCGGTCGCCATCTGTGACTATAAATTGAGATCTGGCGACCAGTGCTCAGTAGGAGTGGTTCCTGCCTAAACTCACAGGGCTGCGCAGTTTCTATTTCGCACGAAAATAATTATTACTGAGTGAGAGAAAACACGGAATATGAAGACTTCACAACGAACATAGAAAATGAATTCTTCACAACGTCGTAATTCATCCCTCCTTTCCCACCCTCAATCGAAATTGTTTGCATCCTGGCGCATCTGGTTTTGAAAGAGACTGCCTCCCGTATAATGCTGTAGCACCCCATTGCGAACAATAATGATATTGTTATATGTTGTAGCGCGATCAATTCTGCGTATGTTAATACCAAATGTAAGTACGATGATCATCTGGATCATATCTAAAAATCGGTTCGAATTAACATGGCGGTCTATGGGAGGAGCGAAAAAAAGTAGTTTTTTTTTACGATATTAAGTACGTGAACATCGGAAATGCTTAACAAAAAACTAAAAATAAGAAACTATGAACAAAGAGCTTTCTGAAAATGTATATCTTATTATCTGGAGAAAATTACGTGACATGAAAATCGGTAGCCGAAAAAATGTATATGTACAGTTGTTTCTTTTTTTATATTTACATATTTTTTATAGTCGCATGACTTTTTTGGAGTTTTTTTATTTTATTTCTTTTTTGGATTTTCGTATTTTATGTTTTTTGGATTTTCGTAAAATAATAATAATAATAATAATAAAAAAGAAATAGATTCCGCCAGGAAAATGTATACACTGTTTAAGAAAAAAAATATATATAATATGTTTAATTACATTTAATTATTGTTCAAACATTCAAGTAAGCATATGTTTTCATTAGATGTTGAAAATGTTGTCTGATGCTTGGGACGCTCGAGAACCTTCGCCAGAAGATTACAGAGGCATGTGCATCGGTCTCCATTGATACAATGACCGCTCGTCGTTCCATTCGGCTCAAACTTGGCAACAATGCGTTGGATTGTTAGGCGGGTTGGTGGTTCAGTACCAAAATCCTATCTCCACTGACGCTGCTCGAACGTCAAGCATGCTTCTTCCATTTTCTTATCTCACTAACCGCGCTGGCAGCACTGACATCTGTTGGGCGAAATACCGTACTACAACATACTTAAATTTCAGAACAATTGTCAATGCCAGTATTCTGATACAGGATGACAGAGTGTATACATTTTTCTGGCAGACTGTAAATAAATAATAAAAGTAAACAACAGTTCAAAAGTTCTCAAGTCTCACATATGCCGATCAATGTTTACACCCTTGAGAATGCAATGAGTCAATGCTTACAATGTATGAGTCAATGCTTATTCAACTGCTGAAATATGCTTTATACAAATGTACTCGTATAAACCGGAAGAAAAAGACTACTAGAATTTTTGCGTTCATTATTCTGTTACTTTTGTCTCTATGCCAATCGATGTAATTAAAAAGTAAATAAATAAAGTTAATAATAAGTTTACATTGTACCTGATTAGCTAGCGTATAACGAAAGGCATAATGGGTGTGTAAGTTAGTACCAGTTTCATCTAAATACGTGACATATTTCTCGTATAGCATCAACTTTTAAGGAGCTTTATTTGCCCGTTTATATACAGGGTGTCTCAAAAGTCCCCTGACATACGGAAACTCTGTAATTATTACAGTTACAACAAAATGTAAGAGGAAAAACTGTCTCCAAATATGATGTTCTCAGAGCCGTTTGGGCTGTACACTCTTTATGCGCCCCACCTTAAATGAAAATGCAACGTTGTCATTTACCTGGACCCACAACATAAGTGAATGAAGTTACTGTTTGAAATGGAGGCTGGCCATCGATATGTTAGCGTAAAAGACAGTAACTTCATTCACTAATATTGTGGGTAATTTTCGTACAAAGTATGGTAAAGATCCTCTCAGTAGGCCTATTATTTATCAGTGGCGTAAGTGTTTTATTGAAACTAGATGTTCGGTAAGACACAACAAATTAATTGGATTACACAGTCACGCTGCAGCAGGTTTGGCAAGAAATAGATTATTTCAGATGGGATATATGCTGCATCACCAATGGAAGTCACATTCAATTTCTTTAGGTATAAGGTTTGAAAAAAAATATCTTGCAAAAAAATGATATCAAAATTATGTCTAAGTTAAATAAATAAAAATCAGTATGAGTTTTCAAAGTTGTACAGTTCTTTTTGATACACCCTGTACATTTTATCTTCATCCTTAACTCTACTGAAACCGGAAATGGCAGAAATTAACCAGTTCCGGGTTTAACGTTGATCGTTATAGAGAAGAAACGGTAGAAGAGAACAAAAAGCAGTATCTCTGCAATCAAACATCAAGAATATGATTTATTTTCACTCTAATTTCTCTAGCCACACTGAAAGCGGCAGAGAATTAACCAGTTTGAGTTTTAACGGTGATCTCCATAGCACAACGATTGGCTATTTTTATTACACATTTCTAATGTAGTTTAACTAGAAATGACTTGTATATACTTCTCTCCATCGTGGACGACGTTTTATGTAACTTCTTACGTTCTATATCATGTCAGACAAATGTAGTAATTCTTTTACATCAGGAAAAAAAAAGGCCTTAAATACTGACAATGGAAATTTAGATAAACAATGGGATTCTAGCGTTAATTTTAATCGGAAATACAACGACTTGAAAAAATTTTAGTTCACGGGTCTTTCCACAGGAAAATTATACATTATTTCTATCTTTGAAAAAAGTGTAGAGAGGGAACGAAAAAATTCCAACTATGTACTTAAGAATATGATACAGTAACATATCATGTAAATATGAAACAAGAGACTATCTTACGTAGACTATTCTTAAGTCTGGTTTGGTGAATTTTACGAAAAGTTTGGTTATTATTGTCTAACCTAACTACTTTGTTAACTTTTCTAGCTGAAGTGCATTACAAATTTAGAAAGAAAAAAATATCCGGACGTCATTCACATGTAACAGAATTACACTGCCTCAAATTGCAAATGTACTGCAGGATTTTTGACACATATTCGTTATACAGCAAGATGTAAACACTTTCAAGAGTTGTTTTAAGTTCTAAGCGTGATATAACGGAAAGGAATAGTTATTTCCTTCAGTTCTATTGCTGAGTAACATTTTTTATTCGATATAAATGCGTGCCAAATGCGCCAACTTACATAACCAAAACTATTTTCTATGGCAATTCTTGTAAAAGCAACAATTCCATCACACTGATGCGTACGGTTTTACTTAAATGAAAAAAAAAAAAAAATGTATAAAATGGCGCCTAGGGTAATCTAAAAATTTTAACAATCATATATTATTGCTTTCCCTGCCTATCTCATGGAATTCATATTCTTTAACTCTTCTGTATTACATGGGGTCCTTTTGGGACCCCAGAGATATTTAATGCAGTGTATCTCTTAAAAGGATGTCAGTATTTAAAAGCCTATTCTTGTATTTTCTCCAATGTATGTTTAATATATTGAACATCAAATATCGTTTGCTATTGCCTTGTTGTTATGTAAAAATATAAAGGTAACCAAGAAAGTTCTGTCGCTTTTTGTGGAGGTCTATGTTCAATTGATCCTCACAACATGAGGTAAATGCGAATAGAGATAAGGTGAAGGCCAGTTGTTGGTGTGAATATATCCAACATACTACCTGGTTGTGGCAGTTCAGTCACACCGTGAACTTGCGTAAGGGCAGAGTGAACATGGAATCTCCACAGAGCGTCATAAGGGTATGTATGCTGTACGAGTGCAAACTGGGTCAAACGCCGCTGCAGCGGACTGGAAGATACGCCACGCCTTTGGTGAGGGTGTCATGACTACGCGGACAGTGCAGAGGTAGTTCAACAAGCTTAAGGACGCTGACGAAACACTCGAAGACTCACCACGTGCCGGAAAAGCAACATATGTACAAAATGAAGATCTTCAGGCATCAATTGAGGCGAACATTGGCTAAATATGTAATGAGCTGGGACTACAATTCAGCGTGAATGGAGAAACCATTCGGCAGCACCTCCATCAAGTTGGGAAGCACTACAAGTTGGATCGAGTGTCCCACATGATTTGACTCCGGGTCAGAAGGCAACGCGAGAAGACATCTGTGATTTTTGCTGTCTCGTCTGAGGAAGAAATCATTTCTGGACAGGGTGCTGACATGTGATGAGAAGTGGGTCCCGTACGAAGCTCCACGGCGCCGTCGTCATTGGTTAGCATCCCATGAACCGGTTCCAAAACAGCCGAAAGGAGCATTCCACCAGAAGGTCCTCCTGCGTGTTTGGTGGACTGCTCGCGGCATCGTGCACCGGGAAAAGCTACCAGCTGGTCAGAGCACCAATGTAACTGAACTGTCAGCAGTTGGGCCATGTTCAACACTAATTGAGTTTAACGTCCTGTTCAGCAGCAAGGCTATAAGAGACTGGATCTACTGATTAACGTGCAGGCCGAACCACATGAGCTCCCGCCAGGAATCGAACCCAGGTCTCCCACGCCAAAAGGAATGTCCAAGGAAAACTCAAAACTCTGGAGACAGAACTTCTGAATTGCAAAGGGGTCCTCCTGTTATAGGACAACGCTAAGCCCCACGCGGATGGATGATATGAAACACCAGTATACGCCTTGGATGGGAAACATTGCACCGTCCAATTATTACCTTTTCCATTCCGTGGGCAATCACCTCAGTTGACGCCAGTTCACATCCCTAGTAGAGATGCAAAATGCACTTGATACCTTTTTCGCTTTACGGCTTACCAAATTCTACCGCGATAGAATGTATAGAAACTACTAATATATTGTTCTCGAAGTAAGAAAAGAAGTTTTCTTCCATTACACAACATTGTTTGTGACTGTCTTTTTTTCCACAGGTTACAGTTCAAAGCAACAGATATCTTGAAACTTGCTTTAATTTTTGAACAGCTTGTGAATAACCAAGTGGTTAGTTTCAAAGGACTAACACCCATTACTTCAAGCAACAATCCCAAGTAAACGACACGACTTGACTCTTCTGGGTTGTAGTTGCGCCTGTTAGCTGGTGACGAGTTTGTCAAGTATTTCTTTTGTATTTTGTATGACGATTATATCAGTGATGTCAAATGTGACAGTCTGAGTTGGAGTGCAATGCAATAAAGTATTGCTTTGAAATGTATCTGTATAAAATTTCTGCACGGATCACCAATAATTTGGTAAATTTATAATTGAGGTTTAAAATGGACCCCACGGTATCTCCTACGCTGTATTTTTCATGGTAATACACAAGGATTAATGTTTGTGAAATTAGGCGCTCTTTTATATAAGTACTTCCAACGCTGAAGAGCAAAAAACAACACAGTATTTACACTAGGAAACTTCGATACTTCTTGCAAGTAAAATGAACATTTTAGCTTCGAAACAAAATCGGAGTGACGTGGAACAAAATTTGCAACTTTACATTCTTTATCCTATTCCTGTTGCCCTATTTTATCCCTCCTCATGGGGTCCTTGGTTCGATCCCAGCTCGCGTCAAACGAGCTTTCTGGTGGACAAACATAGCGTGCGTGGGTTTTCTCGGGATTCTGTCATTTTCTTCATTCCACCATTTCATCCACTTCTCATGATAACCGTCTCCTTTAACCTAGCCGGCAGAGGCAGGGACGTAAAACTCAAAGATTCCATTTTTGTATTGTATCGGATATCTTTATTTATCATCATATAATGCATTTAAACTCAGAGTACAAATTTGCCAAGTAACATGTCGATATTATTAACAAAGAAAATCGGCACTTCTCCAAGATTAGCCGGAATATTACTCTATTTCAGTGTTACTATTACAAGACTTTCAGAAAATAAAACTAATACAATCATTTCCACTATGTAAATAGGCAATGAAAGTAATAATAATTAAACTGGAATACTTGCCTTAGAGCACTGTGCCCTGAGCACAAATGGAGAGTTTTGTGTCTGTCTTGCCGCCAATGCGCACACAGTTCGTAACACAGTCATTCTGACACCTTTACAGCTAGTTCTTGGTTGAAGCAAACTTCATATAGACCTACATAAAACATAAAAAGAGAGAAAATGTAAACAAACAGCATAGAGGAAACATACAACAAAGTAAGGTTGAAAGGAGAATTGCATATTCTAAACACAACTGAAGAGCCTTGTGTCGAACAAGTGTGTTTTTGACTCCTACTGTACGGGTTTTCCTTATTATAACTATGTACTGATATCCAATAGTTCTTGCAACTACTTCATATCTAAGTAAGTTTGGAACCATACTATCTAATCAACTCCTGTAAAACATGATATAACCTTGTTAAATAACTCTGATGAAGGGTACTCGAAGAACGTGCTCGAAACACAGATAATTAACTGAATGATTCTGGTCGCCACAGGAACCGTGTAAGGAACGTCAGGGATGCAAATAGCCACTTGCCTGGAGCGAGTGGTTCATTGGTGCGGACGAGTATTTAATATCATACCGAAGGTAAGTAAATTATTTTTATTGTTAAGATGTGGGCTAGTAGCTTTTATTTTGGGCTAGTAAAATTTTATTGCTCATTTGCATCCCTACATTAATGAAAGGAAGAAACAAGCGAATTAAGTTTATTCTTTCACATCAGATACTCTGTAGATGTGAATTCAACAACACACAGAATGAAAAAGTGAATGACTTGATCGGGACTCGAACCGAGGATCTTCGACATACCGTGCCGATGCATTTACCACTACGCCATCCAGTTCACTTCCCAGAACAGCCACCCACTCTCTCACTCCTGATGTCGGTGCTCCCTACTCAGACCACAGCCTAGCTGCTGTGCTTGAACAATCCAGTGTCCATATATTGAGGTGCAGTCATTCACTATTTCACTCTTTGTGTGTTATTAAATTCACACCTACAGAGGCTCTCGTGTAAAAGACCACTTTAAATCGGTTCTTTTCTCCCTTCATTAACATGAAACCACAACCGTCAAAAGGTGTTCTCAATATATGGACACTGGACTTTCCAAGCACAGCAACTAGGCTGTGGTACAAGCCATGTGGTCTGAGTGAAGAGTACTGACTTCTAGAGTGAAAAAGTGTGTCGGTGCTGGGAAGCAGACTGCGTGGCGTAGAGGTTAACGCATCGGCATGGTATGTCGGAGATCCCGGGTTCGAGACATGACCGAGTCATTCACTCTTCGTGTGTTACGCTTCATTACTTTTGTAGTAAATTAAGTTCAAAACAATTTATGTCTACTTTATTTTCATCTTCTAGATAGATAGCGATACGCTACATGGAACTAAATAGCTCTGCATACAACATGTTTGCTCATTACAAAAAATCCACGATCATCACAAAATAAATATCGCGTAGCCCTCTTTTCATCTAACTGAACTATTATCCACGTAACTACATGAAAATTATCCATCTCGAAGAGCAAATACCGATCCTAACCTGCCTAGCGGAATACATTATAGGGACACACACCATATCAAACAGCAGAATATACACTATAATCCCATATCATTGAAAGAATCCTATTTCCCTTATATAACCCTAATGATAATGATTTCAACTAAAAGTTTGGATTATATAGATAAATGAAGGAAAAAGCACATTACACGCACACAATTATATATATATATAACGCCAATGCCTCTGTAAGGACGAATTCAGTAATACAAAAAGAGCCAAAAAGTGCACGAATGGACCAAGTAGCAGAGTGAATTGAATGAATGGTTTTGAGGACCTACACCCTAATATAGAATCCAGACCACATCATCTCCCATTGGGAATTGAAGCCGGGTCACCGAAGCTAAACATACGTACACTGCATTTAGCCATGCAGAACTGGAGTAGCGTGGTGGTTGATGCACTGAAATTGTAAGCAGGAGACCGGGATTAGAATCTCGGTCATATTGTGCATTTTTCACTCTTTGTAAATAAATGGTTTGATGTTACAGGATGTCTCTGGGTATTTCCAATATAATTGCAGTATCCTAGTGAAACTGAATACCTAAAATACTATGGTGAACTGAAAAAAAAAAGTGACTACCACATACGACAGTTTGCAGATATCTAACAACCTCAAAAATATGTTGAAAAAGTGTACTCTTATTCAATATTCTAACAGAAAGAACGCACAGACACTAGGGGGTCGAAATCAACATTTAAAAATAATAATAATGTCAGTGTTTTCTGAACTTGATCTCTCCCAGAATGCCTGTCGCAATCTACGTCCACTTTTTTATTGTTTTGTTTTCTTGATCTTCACCCACCCAATAGGGGTCACTCCTTTCCTCACCTGATTGACTGTATTACATATTTTCAGATAAGCAGAAGCTTTGCTTTGTATATAATTAAACACAAACAAACTATTTGCCGAGCAAAACAATATATTCATTAAAAAAAACTACATACGGTACGTGTGACAGGTTCGCCAACTAACAACCAAAATGGCTGATGAAGTCAAAATGTTAATTGGCAAAACTGTCACACGTATGTAGTTTTTCAATGTGAATATACTGTTTTGCTTAGCAAATTGTTTGTGTTTAATAATTTTAGACTTTTCTTTACATTTGTATTACATTTGGTACGGTCCGCAGCAAGAAAACCTGCAATATGAGCATGTAAGTTTATTGTGAAACTACGCCTAACAGTGCAAGGAATCAACATCACGTCTAATGGCACGAATCACGCCAGGAGAAACCTCGGCGTCCTCCCCTGCAAATTTATTTTGGAACAAAACATTTCGACGTTTCACAATAAACTTAAATGTTCATGTTACAGGTTGTTTGCTGCGGACTGTTCCAGTACTGAAAACAATATTAAGTAGAAGACCTGTTCTTCCTGATGAGCTTCTAACCACACCACGACTCGCTGGGAGTCTTTGCACACAGAGCGTCTTTTTGAAAGTTTATAAGACATTGTTACATTATAAACATGCCTCATATTATAAACACTATGCACTTTCTTTCTTGAACTTGCCAGGTTTTAATGGATGGCCAGCAGCCCTAAAAACCACGTACACCCAGATGATGGAGCTGCCATCTTGAAAGATCTCAAGGGAAATTTTTACATTGTCTAGTTTTACACAGTAACATCTACTATAACTTCAGCATTCCCAGTATCAATACGAATTTTTAGTAATTTCCAGTACTTCAAGTATCAGTAGACACCATGTGTTACTTTGACAACTTTCCAAAACAATATACAGCATGTAGATACAATTTAGGAAAGAAAGCCATGCCCATTCTGGAGACAAAAAAGAAGAAAAAATGAAATGAAATTATTAAATTTTACGTCCCATGATTACGCCAGCTAGGCGAAAGGAGACGGCGATGATGAGAAACGAATGAAATAGTGGAACGAAGAAAGTGGGAGGAAATGGGAGAACCCCGAGAAAAACCACGCACACGGTGATTGTCCAGCACAAAGTTCACTTCGCGAGAGCTAGGATCGAACTCAGGACCCCATGTACCAGCGGTGAAGACTCTACCACTGAGCCACCGGGGCCCCTCCTTGGAACGAATACTTTGTATCTTTACGCACCCATGTTCACTCTTTTAAAGAGATTTCGTTTATGTAAAATGAAATGATTTTGTTTTCTTAGTTTCACGTCTCACAGCTAGATTGTCCTTAGGTTAAAGGAGACGGATGATTTATGAAACTAAACGATTGTGAAATTTAATCATTTGTGCTCTCCCACCGAGGATCGAACCCCATACGCTCTATATCAAAAGCACACGAGGTACCGAGTAGCCCAGCGAAAGAGCTTTTTCGATTATGTTGCTTTTGTGATATTGTTTAGGTATATGTGAGCAATAAGATTATTAGTTGATCAACATTTGAGGATTCAATTTTATTTAATGTCAGTTATTGACTAGAAATATGAAAGCTCTCCGTATTCACTGATCTTCGGGTTTAAGTGGTTGAAATTAAGAACAGTAGGGACTCTCAAAAATGATCTCGTCAATAGAAATACATTGATCCGGGTCACTCTTTCGTGGAGAAATCGCCTGAATTTTATAACACATTTCACGAAGAACTGATTTGATCATCACATAGATTTCATCCCTCTTTTGTGAGTTCCCGTAAATACTACAGTATCTATCTATGTATATTCCAATAGGTAACTTTTATCTGTTTTTCTGGTCAAAGTCTATGAGACCTACATCATCAGACCAGATGTCTTTTACTGAGGAGTCATAGTGTACAGAGTGATAAGCGCTAACGTGTTAAAATGGAATGAGTAAGTTTTATTGTATGCGGAAAATACTACTCAGGAATAAAACATCGTTAATTCGATAACTGTAGCGTGCAGGCCAAGTTTACGCACACCACTCGAATTAGTTATTGAAAATTAAATCTTTCACTAACTTCCTTCAAACTGTCCTCCAAAGATTGGCGTTGAGAGATAAGACAATACCCTACTTAGCACGGAACGTAAGCAGCAGAAGTAATTATTGAAAAATTACGATTCGCGCATAAATACAGCGTCCGGATAAATGCCATAAAAATTACACCGCACAAAACAAATCAATCTGTGCTATATTGCCACCAAAACGCATGAATGCAATCTTACTGAGTCACAATACGATGAAGGCCGTGAATCCGTGCAGTAGCACGAGGGTAAGACAGAAGGAAGCCAGCGCGCACGCGAGCGTAATGAAAGCACATGAAGCAGTGATACGAGACCCTATAGCACTTATTATACTTTCACATTAGGCATAAAAGACTTAAGTTTTCGCAGATGGCGGCCCGGATAAGACACACATGAACATGTTTTCGACGTTGTATTATTACTTACGTGTTGTTATTTCAGTAAACCTTACCTGTTTCAATTCCGGAGTACACCTTTCACTGTTAATCAAATATTTCTTGTTTTCATGCTCCCTTTGCTCTTTGCTGCATCCGTATGCATCTATACAGTATTATACCCCCCAAGTGTTAATTGCTACAAACTACGCACCACTCAGAAATCAGTAAAACAATGAACTATTAGAGTATTACCTAAATCAACTTTCAGAGGGGAATGTCCCTATCAAACGCATGTCCCTGGGATATTAAAAATTACAGAACTTATACAAAAGTGCTATGCTCCTTTCCTGCGTTCTGTCTCCCCGCATGTGGTATGAAATGTCAGACATTTCATACCACATATTATAGCTGGCCGTGCTATAGTATGTGGTAAAGAGCACACTTCCCACAAGGTATTTCCACCTTAGTATACGCCTTTCTTCCGTGGATTTTACAAATTTACGCCCCTCTCCCCCCCCCCCCCAAAAAAAGCGTATAATGCGATAGCACCCAAAATTATGCCTCATTTCATTTCATTTATGCCACACTTAGTTCAGATCAATTATTAATCTTCCCTCTTTTTAATTTCCAGTCAACATTTCTGTATTTCCCTCCATTACAGCAACATACACATCCAGTCAATAAGGCAGTCGTTTTCAAACATGTCATATCATGCTCTATTGCTTGTTTACCGGTACCTAATATCGCATCAATCCGCGAATTCATATAGCCTACAATTTAACTTGGTTTTCCTCCCAAATTACTCACCCTACACTGATGACCGTCATTGCTCCTACTGTCTGATTCTGTTCACTTCTTTGTAAATTTTCAATTTCAGAGCCGCTATCTGCGGCAATTAACCCACACAAAACACACTCTTGTACACTGTGCATAAATATTCAGCCGGGCGAATGAAGTATCTAATAGTCATCTCTCATATGCACTTACTTAAACAATCGTATAGTACTTGTAATCTTTTTACAGAAGTAACCCTACACTTGTACACACAAAATATAATTGTAGCCCTATTACTATCAAATTCTGTCGCCTGCAGAAATTTGTTCCCTATAAACATGGTATTCCACCCAAACTATTAAATTTTACCTGTAAATTTTACAAAACGTGATATATCTAAACTTGACCTGTTGCAATTGTAGATAATGTTTTACTAACTTATTTAAGCAATTGACACATCCCTAACTAGTATGCTAGGTAGACCCGTAACAATGTAAGTGCTACTACAAACAACCTACATAAGTGAGCCATTTCACATAATACCCTGATTCATACAAGCTACTATGTCGAGTTTATTCTAATTTAAGTTAAAGTGACGTTATATGGCGTCCATCCTTTTACTTCGGCTCCCGAACCATGTGATGTCCCTACTTTGTTAATAACTTGTCATTAAAATAATAATCGTATTACCACAAACTAAGAATTCGTGTAAATTTACTTTTGGCGCAACACTCGAAATAACTACTGAAAAACTATAATTCTTTTACTAATTTCCTTCTTATAATCTCCTAAATGATTTGCACTGGGCAACAAGCAAATATTTCACTTGGTATAGATAACATTCAAAGAGGCCATCAGAAGTAATTGCTGAAAAATTGCAATTATTTTCCAATTTAAGTGTAAATATGGCGTCCGGATGGATGGCATAAAAGTACAGCGCAGGAAACAAACAAACCTGTGCTAGGTTGCCACTAGAAAGCACGAATATCTAACCGAGTCAGTGCAGGGTGAAGCTGGGGCCCAAGTGGTAGCGACGGTGCAAATACGCGTAAGTGAGGGTAGCAAGAACAAGTAGGTTTTGGAAAATGATACGCGTTTCAATGGAACTTTTCATGTCTGTATACAGTAGCACTCCATTTTGTAAACATAAAATACGGCTTCTATACACTGTACAGAAATACGCCGCCGGTGGAAAATAGGGTATTTATTCCGAAGTTGGGCGTCCGCTTTTATCACTTTTTTTCGCTTTTATCTCCTTTCCACACTTTCTGCAATTTGTTATTAGGTTCATTAATCCGTGCTCTTCACAAAGTTTTAAAAGATTTTGCTCGTTATCAACGTATTTTTTCATAAATGTTAAAACTGTTAGTTCATTGCCCTTGTACATTCGCCATGTTGATAACATAAATGCTCGTTTCTTTCCCACAATGCAACTGTTCGGTTACCTTGCGCCAAATATTTCCCTCCGCTCGCCGTATAGTCCCATGTTTATAACCGCTCATATATAACAAATAAACAGATTTTTCGAGACTCTTATACATTATCAAGCACACAAATGATCAAATTATCTATATCTTTCCTGTAAATTTTAAAAATTTTGCTGGAAACGGACGCCTAACTTTGGAATTTAACCCGAAAATAGTATCTAAAACAATCAACTTTCATATGCACTCTTTTTTTTTTTTTTTTTGTTATCCGTCGTAAAGCACTTATGATAATGATTCTACAATAGCAATACTACACTTTTAAACCTATAACACTGGTATATTACTTTGTACCGCTAATTAATTCTATCGCCTGCTGAAGCTTATTTTTTTATAAATATGTCTTTTCAAACAGTGTTGAACTTTACTTGTAAATCTTCCAAAATGTGGTGCGCGAGAAGTAAATCAGCACCGAAATATTGAACGAACGATATTATGCTTTGGTTTACTAAATTCCAACCCAACTAATTATATTAAGTGCAAGGATCATTGCTACCGCACGAGCAATAAACTGCATTATATATATAATTTTTCCTTACAATTACTTAAGCAATGCAGTTAGTACAATGTACTAGGAATCAAAGCTTCATCGTACAAGGTAGCGTAACAATGCACAGCTTCTATAAACTAGTGTAAACAACTCCAGCGAAAAATTACTGCTGCATTGCGCTGTAACGTTCAGAAAACATTATTAATGTTAACTAGTTACATAGTGTGAATGGCATAACTTGTGGAACGAACAAAAACTATTCAATCTACTCATAAAGTATCTCTTTAAGTAATTTACTAATACAAATATTTACTTATCAAACTCTGACGACAAAGAGTCATAGGTCGTGTGGTGAGGAGGGAAACAATCAATTGTGTGCTACAAATACAATAAATACACTGTCAAGGATTTATAACTACTGAAATCTTACGTAAATTTAAATAATCTAAATACACAACAACCGGTTAAATAAAAGTAGGGTGTAGCTTACCAACAGCGAAGCTACTTGTTTTATCAAATATGATCCGTCCTTCGATTGTACTCAATAAACTCTAAATACTTCAGCTGCTTGCGGGTATTTAACCTTCGCCCCTTACTCCGTCTACAGAAGAAGCTGAGGCCACTTTTCCTTCGGAAACACCATAAGAGTCATCTAGCGGCGAAAAGCAGGAATCACGTATAACTATGTTTATTACGTAAAAGTAATCTTTTCTTTTCTTTATTTATTATTATGTAAAAGTAATGTGAGAAATACAAAGAAAAGATTTTACTTGCAAATGAGTATCAGTAAGGTATGTTGCATAACTGCAAGACTATTTATAGAAACAAATAAATCAAATGTATTTTCTCCATATTTAAAACGCTTGTATGGTGGCTCAGCGGCAGTGCTTTCCTCTGGTATATGGGGTCCCTGGTTCGATTCCAGGGCAGGCCCGCAACTAGGGTTTCTGTCACCCGGGGCAAACACACAATTCGGCGCCCCCCCCCCCAGGTTTAGTCGAAAAGTATCACTTACTTATGGATTGCAACTGTAAATAACATTCTTAATGAAACCAGTTATATCGATTTTTAAGTACTTTAATCAAACTTACTTTAACCAAAAAATATATTACATTCGTTATGTGCTCACAAGTTTTAAGAATAATTTTGTACATACATTTTGTTTTAATGTTGTATGAAGAAATCAAAACAAAATGAACTAGAAAATATCTGCCACATTATACAGTTATTAATTGAAATAACACATTTAGTTTTAATAACCCGAAGAATAATTATGAACATACGCTTTCATATTAAAATAAGAAACTAATACAAAATAAACTAGAAAATTTCTAGTAAATCATAAAGTTATAATTGAAATAACATTTAGTTCTAATAAATCCAAAAATAATTTTGTACATAAGCTTTCATTTAAAAATATATAAACAATACAAAATAAACTTGAAAATATCTGGTATATTATAAATAGAGCAACCCAAAAGCATAAAAAGCATAATAGCAATTTAGTCATATGGTTGGTACCTTGAACATGGGTGTGGTTGTCTAAGGGTCCAGAAGAAACTAATTTTAAAGAATAATAAAGCATAATTTTAGAAAATAAAGCATAATTTAAAATATATAGCATAATTCTTGGAAATTCTATTTAACTGCAAGTTTAACATATACTATATTAATATTTTTAAAAAAAATATTTATAATGCAAAATCATTGAGAACATAACAATGCAACAATAAAAAGCTTATTTTTATTTCTGTAAATTTTTCGGTGTAATCCTTTGATGTGGAGAAAAGAACAAAACTTTCCATCAACAATGAAGCACAAAAGAACTCCACACTATATTGTTATGTGTGCCTCTCAAACTTGAGCACTTTCTGTACTTTTTGTGCACCTTTCTGTATACTTTCTCTTTCTGTATATATGCACCTCTAAGATGCACACAAGTGATAGAAAAAACTGATTCGAGCAAAGCATATCTCTTTACAGTGCATTAACTAGAAAGTTCATTAAATATGAAAGAAATTGCTTCATAAAATATTAATAAATAGATCAAGATATTTAGATTATTTAATGTATAGTAAATATTATACATTATACACGATTAATGTAAAACAATGATTGAAATTAACAACAAAGCATAAGTTGGACTGATAGATAACAATTCAAAATGCCTCGAAAAGCTCTCAAGCAAAACTAATAGATAAAACTTCATACAGCCTTCACTCGCAAAATCCCTTGGTAGGCGTACAAGAAACAATTAAATACACCGAGGCGTGTAACTTACTTTTCCGCCACAAAACTGCCCTCTAACTTAAAAACATTACAGCAATTGCGTAACATTACAGGGGCGCGTCTGAGCTAAACTCTTCAACCACCAGCAAGCAACAAAAATCGGTAACTTTTCGCCCCCGCCCCTATTGATAACAGCGTTTTAAACTTAGAGCTTCTTCGTGGCTAAGCGGTTAACGTACGCGCCTTTGGCGTGGGAGACCCGGGTTCGATTCCTGGCGGGAGCTCATGTGGTTCGGATTCCACGTTAATCAGTAGGTCCACGTCTCATATAGCCTTGCTGCTGAAAGGGACGTTAAACTTAAAATCAACTCAACTCAATGGAATTATACAGACAAACAGCTCCTTGTGGTAGGAAAAGGAAAGGGGGGCGGATTCTCTGTGGTCGCCCAAGGGAACAAATGCATGCAATATTAGGTTTTCAATGTATGACATTACACGTATTTAGATGAGACTCTCTCTCTCTCTCTCTCTCTCTCTAAAAGATGTCCCATGGAAAAGGCCAAGTAAACTTTTGATTTCTTTTAACCTCTAGAATAAGTTTCTCAAGGGAAAGGGTGCGATTTTTAAAACAATTGATATACTATCTTCTTTCTGGCGCCCCCTCCAACCACGCGCCCGGGGCACGTGCCCCCTCTGCCCCCCCTTAGTTGCGGCCCTGTTCCAGGGCAAATAACTTCGTAGTAGAAAGATCGTGTCCATGGGTTTTCTTGGAGTACTCCAACTTTCTAATTTCACCAATTTTTCCATCATTATTTACTTCCCTTAATCATCCGTCTCCCTTAGCCTAAAGGTCATAAGCATGGGATGTTAAACTGAGATTTCCATGTTTAAAAGACATTTTTTCATAAATATTGTGAACATTATTCAAATATTTTCCGGGATTGAAGCGTATATAAGAGAAGTGGGTACCTTTTAGAATTTTGGTTCAGCCAATTTTTATTCTTCCTTGCTTCTAAGACAGTCTTATAACTGACGACTAATTCCCGGGAAGATATTTTTTAGGAATATTCCCTGGGAAGATTCCCCAAAATGGGAATTTTCCGGGAATTTATATACAATCACAAATAAAATTACATTCTATTACTATATTATGATTTCAAAGTTAAATTCGTTTTTCATCACAGTATATTATTACTGTTGTTCCAGAAAATTCTCTAAAATGCATATTCTGTACGGTATTATGTTATTTTATTATATTTAGGGAGTACTTATAAATGTATATTTAGTTACGATATGTTCTATTTAAATAAATATGTGTAAAAAATTGTATAGTAGGTCCATAGGGATGGCCAGACGGATCCGGATCTCGGATATCCGGATCCTATAAGATCCGGATCTCGGATCCGGATCTGAAATTTCGGATCTTGGATCCGGATCCGGATATCCGGTTCCTGCATCCGGATCCGGAATTTCGGATCTTGGATCCGGATCCGGAATTTCGGATCTTGGATCCGGATCCGAAGTTTCGGATCTTGGATCCGGATCCGAAGTTTTGTATCTTGGATCCAGATCCGAAGTTTTGAATATTGGATCCGGATCCGGATATCCGATTCCTGGATCCACACCCGAAATTTCGAAGTTCAGATTCATACTCCTGTTTTGAATATTTTAGGCCTTAGATTGAGACCCAGAACTAAAATATCCATATGTATAAAATTGACTAGGTGAATTTTATCTAACTCAGTGGGAAGACAATTCAATTTAAATGACAAAAGATTACATCAAAATCTCATTTTCACATTTTTCGGGTTAGACCATTGTTCCGCACACCACATCATTTAGTCTTTAGTATATCTTTAAACGTACTACAAGTATGCCACTTTCATCTGAAGTCAGTAGTTGTATAGATTTGCCTTTTGTTTTATATTAATCGAGTTAGGATTAAAATTCGATTGTTTGTGAGACCTATGATAATATTTTCAGAATGAGTTATAACGTTGAAAAACTGCATAGTAATGCTGCATATTTTCTTTGTGCTACATTGGAATTTAATGTAGTGTATCTTATACAATCGGCTCTTATGATTAATTCAATGATCTGAACTCCTGCAGCATTACGCTAAAATCATGGATGTCTTTGAATTTTCGTCATCATTTCTATTTTTTTTTATTACGAGCAAAATAAATATCATAAGCGGTATTTTACATAATACATATAGACGCAGATCAGTCAGTTGATTGCTTAAAGTTTATAGCAAAGCTATTACATTTCTAAGACACTGGCGGCCTTAGGACAAAATCCATGGCTTTCCCATAAAATCTTAAATATCTCTATATAAAAAGGGCAAAGTCCTGAGTGACTGAGTGACAGATCACCGTACAGACCAAATCGCTTAAGCTACAAACTTGAAATTTGGACAGTTTATAGGGTTTGTGACGTAGGATACCACTAAGGAAGGACTTTAGGAAATTCGACGAGGAAGGGGGGAAATGGGGTGGAAAATATTGATGATTCTTGACGTTAGATACTTCAAATTTGGTATTTGGGTTTCTCATTGAAAATAATTTGATACTTGTTAAAGTGCTTTTTGATATTTAAATTAGAAGGGGCAGGGAAGATGTAGAAAGTAAAAGAACGGGTGGTAATTGCAATTATTGCAATTAGTATAATAATATGCCTATATCTCGGAAACTTAAAGGGTTAGAAACATGGAATTTGGTATTTGGACTTCTCACTTAAAATAATTAGATACGTATTTCAACGTTTTTTTTATGTGTGGCCCAGAAGGGAAGAAAAGGGGCGAGAAAAAAATTAAGTGGGGATTACAATTATTGTATTAATATGTTATATCCTTTAAGGTTAGAGACTTGAAATTTGGTATTTGCACTTCTCATTGAAAATAATTTGACATGTGTTTCAGTGTTTTTTGACGTTTTAGTAAAAAGGAAAAGAAAAGAGATGGAAAGGAAAGAGGGTGGGGATTGTAATTATTATAATAACATGTCGATATCTGGGAACCTCTGAAGGTTAGGAGCATAGAATTTGGTATTTGGACTTTACATTTGAAATAATTAGGAATGTACTTAAGCGTTTTTTTGATGTATGTCTTAGAGGGGAAGTAAAGGGGCGGGGAGAAAAGACTTTTATATCTCGGAATCCTGGAATGTTAGAGAAATGAAACTTGTTATTTGAACAAAAATTCGTTATCTTGTGAAATAAAATGCTTGTGTTTTACATCCCACGTTTATGCCGGTTAGGCTAAAGGAGACGGTGATTATGAGAAATAAATGAAATGAAGAAAGTAGGAGGAAACGGGAAAACCCCGAGAAAACCCACGAGCACGGTGTTTGTCCACCACAAAGTCCACACGGTGCAAGCTGGGATCGAAACAGGGACCCCAAGCACCGGAGGTGAACGCTCTACCACTGAGCCACCGCGGCCCCTTAAAAATTCGTTATGTTTGCAGGCGTATGATGTGCGAGGCCGTAGACCGAGCAAATGTGTGGGCTGGGGGGAAAGCTCCCATGTACTCGCACTGAAATTCGGTATGTCTCGGGATACCGGAATGTTATTACATACAATTTGATATTTGAACTGAGATTCGATATGGTTGTAGGTTTACGAGGTACGAGGTCATAGGCCGATTAAATGAGATATCAGAGGGTCTAAGGGCAAATCCCCAGACATTTCTTTTTAAATTGATTATGATTAGAGGCTTTTGTGGTGCGAGGCCCTAGTAACGGGGGTCTAGTGGCGAAGCCCCCAACTAGCTGAGGTCTATTAAGTATATAAATGTATTTGCGTAATGACTGGAAATTGCATGTATGCCTGTGGACAAAATTGCATAAGTAGCCACGAGAAATGACAATCCTTTAAGATAAAAATTTTAAAAAGCTACCAAAATGTACTCTTGAATGAGTTGTATAAAATTATGTTTGCGCAGGGGCGAATCCAGATCGGACTCTTGGAGGGGGCGGATGGATTCTTAGGGGGCGGTTGGGGATGCTAGCAGTGAAAAATTACTTAGATGATCTGAAATTGCCACAAATTACTACTAAAGTACACTGTTAATGGTGGCGCTGGGTAGGGGCAAACGACTTTTCGCCCTCCCCCTGCATCCGCCTATGTGTTTACATGAATGATATAGCTCCTTATACAACCTATGCAGAGTTAATAGTAGTGGATTACTAATTACAAAGATACGTGTTACTGCTCGAGGCTCCATATGGTATTTTGTATACACATACAGTACATTAATACATTGATTTTGATACATTAATTGCCATTTAGAACTTCATCTCTACTACAATTCTTAATTCTAACTGGAGTGGTACGGTCACAGAGAAACGTATTTTTAAAGAAAGAAAAAAATGCTCATCAAGAGCAAGAAAAGGAAGTTGTTCCTTAATTTGATTTGATCTATATTTTATGGGCTGTTCTATTAGCAATGGCCTAGCCCATCACGACTACGAAATGGCCTCATTCAGTGACCACAATAACTCAGAGAGAATTAGAAAAGTAAGCAGCCAGAGTCTAATGAAAAAGCTTGGGCTTGAGACTAAGGTTTCATCCCAGCATTTGACTAGTGTTACAGAAAACAAAGGACAAATTTCCACCAGGACGACAGCTTTAAAAAAGATTTACTACCTTTTCGGTCAAGTATTTCCACTAGAATCTAATCTGACAATGAGATTGCTCTCACCTAACTCGACAGTTTTACTCAATCAAATTTGGAGTAATTGTGACATATTAAGGCACGAAAACCAAATATCAACAGAATGAAGGGAACGCAAGGCTGTCACACGATCAGATACCAAAAGTGTCTTAAAATCTTATTTTAAGCATAGGAATGAAAATCACTTTGTCAATAATTTCGAAAATTTTGCTGATTCGGAACACCCGAATTTTCTGACACGGAGTTTCGAATCCGGATCCAAGATCCGAAATTTCGGATCCGGATCCAAGATCCGGTTTTTCGGATCCGGATCCAAGATCCGAAATTTCGGATCCGGATCCAAGATCCGGATTTTCGGATCCGGATCCAAGATCCGAAATTTCGGATCCGGATCCAAGATCCGGATTTTCGGATCCGGATCCAAGATCCGTTTTTTTCGGATCCGGATCCAAGATCCGAAATCTCGGATCCGGATCCAGTGTCCGGATATCCGGATACCGGATATCCGGACCCAAGTGGATCCGGATATCCGGATCCAAAAATATCCGGATCTGGCCATCCCTATTTTACACCCCTTATAAACAGTTTAAATTGATATGAAAGTGGATTTTCTAAACTTGACTCTACTTCCGATATTATAAACATATTAAATCTTATAAACAAATTAGGTTGGTAACTGCCAGAATACATATGTCGCACCATTTTATCAATATTTGCGCATACATATTTATGTTCATAATATATACAAGAGATTGACTTGGGGCCGCGGTGGCTCAGTGGTAGAGCGTTCACCTCTGGTGCTTGGGATCCCGGGTTCGATCCCAGCCCCCGCCAAGTGAACTTTGTGGTGGACAAACACCGGGGTTTTCTCGGGGTTATCCCGTTTCCTCCCACTTTCTTCATTCCACCATTTCATTCATTACTCATCATCACCGTCTCCTTTAGCCTAACCGGCATAACCGTGGGACGTAAAACTCAAAGATTTCATTTCATTTCAAGAGATTGACTTCTCTTCATAATTTTGCACGTAACATTGCCATACACGACCTTTCTTCCTACATATTTCCCGAAATTTCATGCGTTAATTCACATGTAAGAAAATCCGAGCATCTATTTAGAAATTAGCCAGAGACAAAAAACAGACCGACGTCTCTTACTAACGGTGATTCGGGGTGTATTAATAGTACTTCATTTCTATTTCTATATAATTTCCCAATTACTTTAAAAACTGGTTCCTTTGGGTCTAGGTCAAAACCCCCACAGCCAAAACCCCCACACTCAAGAAATGTCAAAACACCCACACAAACGGTCATAACCCCCACACAAATGGACAAATCTCCCAAACGCACGAACGGTCAAAACCCCCACACTCAAGAAATGTCAAAACGCCCACACGATCGGTCATAACCCCCCACACAAATGGACAAATCTCCCAAACGCACGAACGGTCAAAACCCCCACAGCCAAAACCCCCACACTCAAGAAATGTCAAAACGCCCACACAATCGGTCATAACTCCCACACAAATGGACAAAACAGCCACACATAGCAACGGTCATAATCCCCACATAAACGGACAAAACTCCCACAAAATCGGACAAATCCCCCACACTCTGAAATGATCGTCATTTCACGTCTTTGTTGTGGCTCTTTATGACGCCCAAGAAGAATAGTTGCAACATCAGTTTAAGTGGAATAAAAAATGTTACTAAAAAGTACAAGGGCAATACATGAGTATGGGGTTTTTGTCAGTTTGTGTGGCAGTTGTGACTATTTCTGCATGTGGGAGTTTTGTCCATTTGTGTGGGGGTTTTGTCCATTTGTGTGGGGGTTTTGTCCATTTATGTGGGGATTGTGACCGGTGCTATGTGTGGCTGTTTTGTCCATTTGTGTGGGAGTTATGACCGTTGGAGGTTATGACCGACTACCAGTGTGGGGGTTTTGGCTGTGGGGGTTATGACCGTTCGTGTATTTGGGAGATTTGTCCATTTGTGTGGGGGTTATGACCGATCGTGTGGGCGTTTTGACATTTCTTGAGTGTGGGGGTTTTGGCTGTGGGGGTTTTGACCGTTCGTGCGTTTGGGAGATTTGTCCATTTGTGTGGGGGTTATGATCGTTTGTGTGGGCGTTTTGACATTTCTTGAGTGTGGGGGTTTTGGCTGTGGGGGTTTTGACCGGTTCCCGTTCCTTTTCATGGTTTGTAAATTAATACTTTACTACTTTTTAGTGCAAATGGAAACGGAACTTAAAAATTTATATTAGTTATACAAAGTATAAACGACAAATTTTATTTTTTTAAACGTCCAAATTATTTAAAACCTAAAAGTAAATCATAATAAATGTAAATAAAATAATTAGTCATATGGTTCTTATAATTTGGAAGATAAAATAAAGAAATGGAAATAAATTCCTTCCCGGGAATTTTGTGTGCCAGGGAAAAAACACGGGAATATTCCCATTTTTTATTTTCCTTCCCACCGGGAATATTCCCACTGCACATCACTACTGACGACCAGAGATGGAGTGGGTCAGTGGGTCGGTGGATCAGTGGGTCAAGTTTTCTGAGTGGGTCAGTGGGTCGTGGGTCAACGGCATGTGACCCACTGTGTCCCACCACCCACCATTACCCACTGCGACCCACCACTCACCGTGACCCACTGCGACCCACCGACTCAGTATGATCTACCGACCCTCTCTGCTCACTGCATTGTAGAGAGTATCTTCTGAAGACTGGTAAATTTGTCTCCGTTTTACTTTCAAGACCTTCATTTCCCTTCCTTTTCCACTTGTTTCTGTCTGCTTACCTGAGGTGAGTATATCTAACCAAGTGAAAAAAGAACTTCGGGCACTTTTGGATATTGATATTTTTAATAGTAATAATAGCAATACGACTTACACTACAACTTGGCTTTTAACACCGTGTGCGTGGGTTTTCTCGGGGTTCTCCCGTTTCCTCCCACTTTCTTCATTCCACTATTTCATTTATTTCTCATCATCACCGTCTCCTTTAGCCTAACCGGTATAATCGTGGGACGTAAAACTCAAAAATTTCATTTCATTTTACAACTTGGCTTTCGAGACCTGTGGGTTTTTACACCTAACTACTGGAAAAATACATTTTTGAATCACTGTAATATAAAAATTATTTATAAAAAATCGAATGTAACTATCGAATCGAATGTGCCTGATCATCACGGTCAAATTGCAAAGTCAAATGAAATTACTTTTGGTACATTTAGTTAGGCCTTAATCCAAATTGGGATGTTATATTGCTTTTATTATAATGCATAATATCCTAAGGAGGTAGTAAGGATCCGAATTTTTGCGAAACAAAATGAGTATCTTGCAAGCCGTTAAATTTACGGAGCTGAAATTCAGTGTATTAACTCTTTATTGAAAATAAACAGAATGTGTCCTAGCATTTTTTTAAATTCTCCTTTATGTGGGGGGGGGCACTTTATATATATGGAAAATTGGTAGTGAGTTGGTTTGTAAAAATGATCGTAAACGATCGATGTTATTTCAGAAAAAAAATCAGAAACAAAAAATACAGTGCTTGGCTTCATATATCCATTGCTTTCTGCTATAATAATTGCTGAAGCTTATGTTTATTATATGGAGCGCTCACAGCACAGGGCATCAACCCATAAAGTTGTGAGAAAAATAGGCATAAAATTTGTACTGTAAGCTTAATTACACGGAAATTTTAAGTTTGGATTGTACGCATAATTGTATGGAAAATTTTACACTTTTTTCCCTTTACGTTGGTCTACTTACTTTGATTTGGAACTTTGAAATTTCATCCTTTTTTCCACTGAAAAGTATTGATAATTCAACAAGGAAATAATTATACTATGATAATTTAACTGAAATTCATCGTGATTTGGCACATGGCAAACAGCAGTGTGGTAATTGAAGTTGAAAAAGGAGGGAAATTCCCATTCAGCTCTGAATACTTTCCAGAAACCTCGTTCCCTTTCGCTTTCTAGACGGGGGAAGGAACTTGGTAATGGTATCAAACCTTCATGTGTAATTATAAAAATTAAATTTATAAACAAATAAGAAATAATCAGTTTATCAGGCTTTAATTGATAATTTATTCACAAGATTCCCTATCGAAGGCGTGGTAGATGAAGTTTCTGTTCTACATGGGTCGACATTGCCAACTGACATGGTCGATATGGAAAAGGTGTATGGTGCTAGAGAGATGATACTTCTTGCTGAGTATTTCAAAACTGACTAAGAAAAATCGTTATCAGACTTAAGTTTAACAAGTAGATTGTCGATGAGAAGTTGCAGAAATCGGGTAGAAGTATTATCAATTTTCACGACAGAGTGCTAACGGGGATGAATTTACAGATGACTGATATTAGAAATAGATTAAGTGCTCAAACATTGTCCAACTTGTTGCTCATCAATGTTAATGACCCACCGCTGGACAAGCTCAAAGTAGACGAGCTAGTTATTTCTTGGCTGAAGGATGGACATCATTCCACCGCGGATGATTTACCGCCAAAAAGTTACCAACAGGAAATAAATCCGATTTCAGATTTGTTTTAGGGTGGAAAATTACGAGTTAGGGAAAATGTATACTTGTATTACTAATGGCTTATTTATGTTATTCAACTTTGTACATACTTTTTAGTAAGTCTCTTCTTTGCTTTAGGTAAACTACTTTTGAATAAATATTCATAATAATTGCAATTATGCATATTTGTAACTTAAATTTAACGTGGTGTTTTAGTGATTATACAAATTACAATTATGAGCATACTTTATGAAAATGCTCTCACATAGAGTACCAGACCACCTTTATACACTATGAAAAACTGATTTTTCAAGCCTTTTGTGAGAAAAATACTGTGAACTGAGAAACCATAACCTTTTCCATATTGTACAGGGGTATTTTCCTGCGAATAGAAGTTTCTTGTGGAATGCGTTCAGAAATTAACACTGGCAAGAATACTCTCTTAGTACAAGTATATTTTAGGCACACACTAATTTCCCCCCACCGCGAACTGTTTCAATTTCCTCACTGACAAACACTTTACTATTTTATATCGTAAAGGTCAGATCCACCGTTATTGTAACAGAGTGGTGCTTGAGCGATTGACTAGAAATTCAAACTTCGATTAGTGACAATTACAGTCTTGTTTTATTACAAGTGTAAACTCTTTAGTCAGTTCAGAAGAGGCCGTGATCATGTTCAGAGTTGATGACGATGGACTTTGGTGAGTCAGAGTAGGTCAAAGTGGATGAGAGTGGTTCATGGTGGGTGGTGGGTCAGACTGGGTCACCGTGGGTGGTGGGTCACAGTGGGTCGCGGTGGGTCACAGTGGGTCACGATGGGTCGTGGGTCATGGTGGGTCGTGGGTCTTGGGTCACGGTGGGTGGTGGGTCAGTGGGTCATGGGTCAAGTTTTCATTGACCCACGCCAACTCTGCTGACGACGCCAGAGGGAGCAAGGAGACGAGCAGCCCCCCTGGTGGCTACTCCTGCCTTCCTGACTGCACTCAGATCCTACAATCTTAAAACATTCTCAAGAAATATTTTATATCAGTATCATAGGCAATCTCTTTGTCAAATTGTACTATCAATGCGTTTACTATGTGGCAGATTAGTCCTCAAGCTTTCTTCTTTGAGCGTCTCGGTATGCACGTATATTTCAGTTTCCTTATTTAACACTTTTTCCACTATAGTTCTTTCTTATGATATATTTTAGTTATAGTTCTTTCTCATGATTTTTAATTTCCAACGGTAAGAATAGGCAACATTGTAGATATCTGATTCAACTGAAAACAGAACTGTTGTGCCTAGCAAATAACAATAGCAGAGTTGGTCGACCTTGTTTTCTTTGCATTGGATCAACTTCGATTATAAACAAAAGAAAGGTAAAACCATTGAAATGAAATCTTTGTTTTGCGTCCTGCGGTTAGGGTGACTAGGCTAAAAGAGACGGTGACGATTAGAAATGAATGAAAATGATGTAATGAATGAAGTGGGACGAAGCGGGAGAACCCCGAGAAAGCCCACGATTCATTTCGCCGAAGTGAATCTGATTCCTCTCGGATATTCGATTTTTTTTTATTCACTCAACTAAAATATTCGTTCTTTTGGAACAAATCTTTTGGGAATTACCCAGTAACATGATTTTAGCATGTAACGCGGACTACCGGGGGTTCTTTTGTACCCATCTGTTAAGATTAAATATATCTCGCCAAAGAAAAAAAAAATAGAAACTCAGAAAATCTACAGTGGCTGATGTGAACATTACATGGAATAAAACTAACTGATGTTTATTATACTTCCACCTAGAAGTGACATTACTAAATGCCAGTCACATCTCCTAGCAACGGGGGAGTAAAATAGCAAATTTATGAGACACTCTAACGTTCAATTTGCATCACCGTAAGGTATACGCTTTAGCTAAACATGTTGAACAATTATATATATATATATATATATATATATATATATATATATATATATATATATATATATATATATATATATATATATATATATATATATATATATATATATATTCAAAGAAACGATTAGGAGGGTAATTACAAAAAACGTGGACAGTGACGGATCCAGGCTATGATCAAAGAAGGGGCTAAGCCATATTTTGTCGCTTTATCCAGTGTAAAGCAAGATTGAAGCCCATTTTATCCACTGTATACCTGAGCGACAAGGTGGGGCTATAGCCCCTATAACCCCCTTGTATCCGCGCCTGGTGGTCGTAGACGCAAAGTATAACGCAAGAGTTAACAACCACATATTTCTTTCTAGAATTGATTCAGGAAGTTGGCATATTTTGTACGTATATAACTTCGTACAATTACAACTTCGCCACTGAACAGTTCACATATTTACGAGATACAGTGTTGTTTTAACGTGAAGTCAATGCAATTTGAGGATCAATTGCTGGTAATAAACGTTGCATGTTTTCTTTTGCTTTTTAGTAGGCGAAAAACCGGTTGTTACAATTTCTCTTCATGCTGGAAGGGAGTTTATTGACATTATTATACTTTATCTCTTTCGCTCTCTTTTCTGTTTCAGTTGTTTTTCTATATGAAAAAAAGAGCTGGTAAATTGCAGTTTAAACAAGTGTGCATTAATTACGTTTAGCCAATAAGAGTGATATTTTACTATTCTAAGCTTTCACATGTAGACCTATACCACACTTCCATTTTCACATGTACGCAGACACGGATACTGTTAAACTGCACTGATTGCGTGCTGTATATTAGGGATGGCCAAAAATTTTCGGATCCGGATATCCCGGATCCAGTGAGATCCGGATCCGGATCTTGCCGGATCCGGACCTAGATCCGGATCTCGGATCCGAAACTCAGATCCGGATCTCGGATCCGAATCTCAGATCCGGATCTCGGATCCGAATCTCAGATCCGGATCTCGGATCCGAACCTCAGATCCGGATCTCGGATCCGGATCCGAAATTCGGATCTCGGATCTGGGTCCGGATCCCGGATCTGGATCCGAAATTCGGATCTCGGATCTGGATCCGGAACTCGGATCTCGGATCTGGGTCCGGATCTCGGATCTCGGATCTGGGTCCGGATCTCGGATCTGGATCCGAAACTCGGATCTCGGATCTAGATCCGAAATTCGGATCTCGGATCTGGATCCGAATCTCAGATATTGATTCGTATCCAAACCTACATCTGAAATTGTGATGATAAAATTGAATATCTAAAATTCGTCAAAACTTTTTTCGGATTTACTAATATAGTAGGATGCTGTGCTTTTAAATGTTTCCATAACACGTTTGTGCTACCTTTGTTTTTTTATGTTATTTTAACCTTGCAATATTTACTTTCTTATATAAACTTTCTTATTTTCTCATATACAAATGAAATATCTTTTAAATAAGACCCTTCTAATCGCAGGAATACTGGACAAAACAAACTCTTTATTAATAGTAGTTTCTGACTCACTAGAGTCCAACCATCAACAAATCTTTCACTTCGAAGGTACAACAAAAAATATAGACTGGTTGGCGTGGAACAACAGTAGATCTTTAAACATACACACGAGAATTTCAGGAGAGCGATATGGCTGTGTAGTATTATTAGTATTAATAAAAGTGTTCGTTGTACGACTTTATTACCTAACTTATGGCTTGCCCTTCTGAGGTCAGGAGTTTGTTGAAGGAGTAAATATAAAAGAGATTTCTGTTATTTCTTCTTCACCCTCCAGGTTTCTTTAATCATACATTGCAGGACGTAACCAAAACATATCCATGCATCGTATCATTGAAGCGTTTTGTGCTTTGTATATTAGTGTTCAAAAATATTTAACATATTCGCATTTGTTCATGTGATCTCAGGTTCAATTCTCGGTGGAACATACATGAGATAATTGAAAGCTGAAACAATATGAAAATAGTATTTAAAAGTCAGGAAATTAATATTAAAACTTTAGCTATCTATTCTGACTGTAAGGCTATAGTTAAATTAACCCACACGTTTCGTGAAGATATATTAAGTCGTTATTGTTTATTTACTATAAGCTACCAGATACATCCTCAGAGGCCACTTTACACTGTAATAATCAACAGATGAAAACATTGGGAAAGGAATGGAAGGAAGGTCTCCAGAGCCTTAGATCAAGGTACTAACCTAGCATTTGCCCAGTATAACTGAGGAACAACCCTGGAAAATCCTCAGTCAGGATAGCTGGTCTCCGAATTCGAACTCGGTATAATCCAATTGCGAAGCAAGAATCCTAACAAGTAGCCTGAGCTCACTCCGTATTATTATTATTATTTAATTAACGTAATGTTCTAAAATTAGTGCAAATTAAACCCTACTTTCTTTATTGCTGATGATATAGTTAATAAGCCTACATGAGACATCAGTCTCCCATTATAGGCCTTGCTCAAGAAAGAATACCAGAACTGGAATTCAGGAAGCGGGGGTGAAGAGATTAATGAGGATGAGGAAACTATGTGCGATGCAAAAACTGAGAAATTATGACTTCATCACAGATATATTCACTTACATACGTCAATTAATATTTCTCTGATACAGGGTACTCTACTTTCTATAGTGGCAGGGAAATGGCCCGCTTTTGTAAACGAACACATTAAGCACGTGCATATAGGCACAATATCCGTGCAAAGAAACATAGGTAAAACTAGAAAAAAAATAGGGAAAGCGAGGGGAAAGTGATAAAACGCCATTCAGCTTTTTTTTTTTTAAAAAAAAAAAAGCTGAAAATAACTTAGAGCTACGAAAGACGCGAGGCGAATTTTATTGAAATGATTGTTTTTCCTTAGTGATTAGCTGTGCTAACTATGAATATGAATTAAAAAGAAAACAAGTAGCTAGCTCTGAGTTTCGCAAACTGGTTGAAAAGAAAATATTGGATAAAATTTAATAATAAAGAAGGCATTTATGATAATTAAAACAAATTAAATTCTTGGCACGACAGTCCTTTGGTTCCTACCATCGGGCTTACGTTCATTTGAAGCGGGATTTGAATGCAAGACATTTACAGTAAAAGGATCCACAGCCTAATGCCGCAGACCACTCGACTATGGCTGTCGGGTTTTCTCGGCTAATCTGTAGCACATTTACAGTAACTGATTATTTTAAAAGTTGCTCCTAAATACTGACAATCTAAGTTTTATGTATCAAATATTTCCTGCGATAATACCATACACTCTCCGACTTCTATAGACGAAAAGCTATAGTTACCCACATTATCTAATACAGAAATAAGTTCTGATTCTCTAATAGCTGCTGATGGTGATAGTCAAAGTTCACCGAAGCATGATCCCAAACCCAAACTGAGATATTGATGTCACTGGAACGCCTGAAAAGTCATTGTGGGTAAGTGAATTGCCCACTTGTCAGGATGAAGGGCGATGGTGATGTGAAATGCAGGGCTGTCAGAGGTACTACTTATAATAATTGGATTTGTAATATTCTATGTTGCCGTAAACCCTCTTCAAGAAGATAACTGTTAATTTTAGCTTTGAAAATGTTACATAAAGAGTTTTATTGCTATCATTAGGTTGCATATAAATCTCTTTATTCCGGAATTATCGGATTTATTTTACCGCTTAACTTTCACATCTCTTCTGATTTACGAATATTTAAATCACGATTATCCCCTTAAGGTCAATTAGTGATATTTTAACTTATTTTGAACCGACTATGTATATGGCTAGTCTTGTTATATGGGAATAATTGAGACTAGAAGCAGTCTACAGGCTACGTTCAAAAGAATCTTGTCCGACCTCCTGATAAACCACGTCTTTCAGCAAGGTGAATTGTGGCAATCCGATACTAACATGCGGAAATCTTCCGGTTCAAGTGAAAGCTTCCATAAGAATCAGCACCCTAATCAGTGGTACGTGCCTTGCTAATTTTTCTCCAATGTGAAAGTACCTAATTTTATTGTTAAAAATGAAAAGGTTTTTATTTCAAACAAGTTGTCATTACAGTTTTCATATTTGAACACAACACTCATGAAAAGTCATGTTAAAGCGCGACTTACTCCTGAAAAAGAATATTTATCTGTTTTTAATTTCTCGTGTTCCTCAAACTACATGCGGAATTAGTGCAAGTGCCTTCCGCTTGCATTACCTAGGTACAAACGCAATGGCGTATTTAGAGGAGAGGCTTCCGGGCTTAAGCCCCCCCCCGAAATCTTACTTACTATAGTAAACTATATGAAATATCTTGCAGAATTTTCACATTTTCAGGCAAAGCCTCCCCCCGAAAGTTAGCAAAGCCTCCCCCCGAAACAAAATCGTAAATACGCCACTGTACAAACGGCTACGATCTTGGTACTAGCACATGTTTCGGTTTCCAGATCTCAAATATTTATTTTTCAGCCTGATTCTATGTATGAATCCGAAATTTCAAATCTAGATAAGAGGCACCAAAATTCATAGTTTATTCTCGGTGCTCATATTGTGATTTACTAAATAATTATTAAATCTAATTGTAAGGTATACATTTGATATTTTGAGCAGACTGAGCAAGATAAATTTACGTAAAAAGTAGTCAATACTTGTCTTAACTGTTTATGTTTTCTTAACTGTCAATAGGAATTTTAAATATTCATCTCGGTCCTGCAACCGAGTGGAACTAGATTCGACATTTGAGCTCTCATCCGGATCATTTTTTTTCTTAAGTAAGCAAAACATTTGATCTTTAGAGTAGAATGAAGGAAACAAATAGACTTGTCAATATTCGTCTTAATTTTCTGTTCTCTTCTTCACTGTCAGGACTTCGTGAAATTACTTTCGGCGAATTTTAGATATTCATGTTTATCATAATTTGGATGGGATGTGGGTTTGGATAAGAATCAAGATCCGAGATCCGAATCCAGATCCGAGATTCGAGATCCGGATCCAGATCCGAAATCCGAGATCCGGATCCAGATCCGAGATCCGGACCCAGATCCGAAATCCGAGATCCGGATCCAGATCCGAAATCCGAGATCCGGATCCAGATCCGAAATCCGAGATCCGGATCCAGATCCGAAATCCGAGATCCGGATCCAGATCCGAGATCCGGACCCAGATCCGAGATCCGGATCCAGATCCGAAATCCGAGATCCGGATCCAGATCCGAGATCCGGATCCAAAGGATCCGGACCCAATCAGATCCGGATCTTCGGATCCGGCCAGATCCGGATCCGGCCATCCCTACTGTATATGTGCAGCTACCCGGAAATACACGTGCTGCATTAATACTGTTACTGTACAGGTATAGAGTGTCCGTAAAGTGGTGTGATTTGAACATCATTCGTACTTATAGCATGAGAACTTTTGAATCGTAAGTGCTAATGAAATGAAACTACTTCTCAGGGAAGGTCTGTCTTTATAGACATTTCTGAGGTATAAACCGTTAGGTGAGAATCTAACCTTTGTTGGGAATGCCAGTAACAGATAGATGAATAAAAATTGCACTAAACGTGAAAAATCAGGAATTGAAGGCAGCTGTGGCTTATTATTATTATTATTATTATTATTATTATTATTATTATTATTATTATTATTATTATTATTATTATTATTACAGTGCAAATGGGTAGGCTGGGTAGGAATGTATTGTTTTGAAACAAGAATGACACATTGACACCAAGTGTAGACATTCTACGGCCGTGATAATGGTGTATAGTAAAAAACCCTGTTTTCCGACATTTAATGGCAACACTGACTGTATCATACGGTGTCAAAACATGTGACTACGAATTATCCTACAGACAAACAGAAACAAACAAGAAACTTGCAAATCATTCAGAAAGACATGGTCAGGCATAGATAGATTATTACGTTCTCACCCTACCCAATAACATTCAGACAGACACCACATAACTGTCTACAGACAGACAGGTCTACAAACCACGTAACTACCTTTAATTCCTGATTTTTCATGTTTTGTGTAATTTTTAGTCACGTTCGTTTGTTTCTGGCTTTTGTGACGACGAACGCAGAGTCCCCACCCCATAGTTTATATCTCAGAAATAACTACAAAGACATGCCTTTTCTGGGTAGGAGTTTCATTTCATTCGCACTTATGGTTCTAAAATTCTGATGATCCAAAGTTCGAGTCGCTTTACTTTACGGATGCCCTGTACTATTCCCAGCTTTCATAGTACTAAAAATCAGTGGCGTAGGGAAGGGGAGGCAGAGAGGCTGCCCCCCCAAAGAGATCCGACAATATACTTTGGTCCTTTGATGTTCGTAATTTTTTATATATTTTTGTCTTTATATAGTTTTTGTTTGTAATTTTTCTATATGTACTTATAACAGCACTTGCCCCCCCCCCCAAACACACATCCTGGCTACACTACTGCTAAAAATGTAAAGGTTCATTAAATATGTGGAGCTTATTATCAAAACGTCTCTTGTCCACGGTTTTTTTTAAATCGAGATATTAATATACACGGAATCATCGAATAATTGTCTACATCTTTGCACTTTTATTTCTGGTCAAAACGTCCCAGAAAGCAGAGAAAAATGGGTTTGAAATATGCAGTTGCATTCAAAACGTTTCTTGTCCATTGCAAAATGGCGGACACCTTACAGCAATTACAGCAATAAAGTTTGGAAGCAAAACTTCCTATGTCCATTTCCATTTGAACACGATTCTTGCTATTTTATTTCTGTCTCTTGTCCATGGATTTTCCTCAGCAATTACTTGAGACAAAAGTGCATTAATTATTGCTTTCTAGAACATTTAATGGATATTTAAGTCCACAAACTAGTTGGTTGGTACCACTGGCTCAATCGAGATAATTGACAAAAGATTTGCGGAATAACCTTATATTTTATGGTGATTACATTGTTGAGGTCACATCAGTCATATTGTTCGACTTTTCTTAGTAAGATAAGTGCTTGAAGGTTGGCAAGATGGCGTAGAATGTTCTCCACAATGGAGCGTCATGCTCTTCAATTATTTCAATTTAATTTTTAACAACAATTTCAATTTTGAACATAATTTAATGTATTACAATTTTTATAGTGTTTTATATAATTTTTTATGTTCTACGCTTCTGCCTTCCTTTTTAATTCACAAAATAGTGTGGAAACAGAACTATTTGAAACAGGCCAATTCGTCCATTTTGGAACGGGCCATCTTCTACAATTATAATAACAACAAAAAGATTTAAAACAATTCTAGTGAAGCAGTCAACTTGGCCTTAGTGCTGTGACTTTTAATTATAAAATCTCCCGCGAGGGAGATGAATAGAATAGAATAGAAGTGCTTGAAGTTTGAATTCACTTAGAAAAGTGATTTGACAGACGTTTGTGGAGTATTGCAGTTCATTTTCACAGATATGAGTGGTAATCAAGAAGAAAAACCTGAACGATGTACTTTTGTGATTCCTTGTCCACCTGGAAAAGGAAGGAAAAGGCACAGAAATTATGGAAAGTGAAAAGGGAACATGGAAGTGGAAAAACGCTATTCACCCAAATCGTTACCCGTGATCATTCAGGAAAGAAGGCATTTAAGTGTAACGAACTATCTTTGCAAGACATTAGAAAGTTCCAGGAATGTTTTTACAAGAATAGAAGTAGAGTGGTGCAGGACAATTTTATTCTGAGAAATACTGTTGCAGCATCGCCTAAAAGAAAGAGATCAAGAAGCGATCGAAAACAAATTACAACACTTTGGATTCGATATTTCGTACTTAAATCTAGAAATGGCAAAAAATTAAGTGTGCAGGTCTGCAAGAAAGCATTTTGCAGGGTCAATGTTCCGTTAAGGGGGTCCAGTGTCTTTGACACCACTTCTTTCTATTGATTTTCGTTTGATTGCATACTATAACGTTATACTAGGTTAGGTTAGGTTACGTTAGGTTAAGTTAGGTCAGGTTAGGTTAGGTTAGGTTAGCTTAGCTTAGCTTAAGGGGGTCCAGTGTAGTTTTGGACCCCCTTAACGGAACATGGACCTTGCAGTACATTAGGTGTTTCAGAAAAACGAGTGCAGAGGGTTTGCAAGCGAAATTTGAACAGTGGAAATCAGGCAGAGGAACACAGAAGTGGAGATCGGAAGTGTCATTTGTTTAGTTGTAAAAAAAGAAGGCAGTGAAATCATTTGTTGAAAAGCTTGTTCCAATACAGAAACACTATTGCAGAGCAATGAGTGTTACGAGACAGTATTTATTCAGCTATTTGTCTCTGTCAAAGTTGCATGAAGTTTACAACAAGGACGCAGAGAACGACGTTAAAGTTCCATACTCCTATTTCTACAAAGTGTTTACTACTGACTACAACATAAGTTTCGGAAGCCCTAGCATTGATAAGTGTTCTAAGTGAATTCTGTTTGAATTAAAACGTGAAGCCGGGGATATGTCATGTGAAACTGATTTCCTCCTGCACAAGAAAAAAAGCGAGGCATTCTATTCCTTATTGAAAACCCACAAGAATGGAGAACTTACACTCTCGTTTGACTGTTAGAAAAATCAGGTATTGCCACGAATTCCAGACCTGAGCAGACAATTTTACTTCTTCAATTTCACAATTGGACAAGCAACCACAGAACAAAGTATTCATTTATTATTAGTCCGAAGCTGACGCGAGATAGGGATCGTCTCAGATTTCATCAGCAGTATATCATCGTCTGCAGCACACGTCTTTTCATGGAGTTTCTTAAATTAGACTCTTCGCAGATGGATGTGGTAGTCAGAACAAGAATTCGGCCATGATCTGTATGTTGTCTTATTGGCTAATTGAGTGTGCCCCGCACATGTGGAGGAAATCTGCTTATTCTTTCCAATTCCTGAACATTCTTTTCTTCCGCCTGATCGTGGTTTTGGAAGAATACAGCTCGAACTTAAAGGTCGAGATACTGTTGTGAAGCCAGACGAATATGTGGAAGTGTTCCAAAAGCATGGCACTATTGTGGAGATGTTTGAGGATTGTCCACTATATGACTGGAAACAATTAGTGCTGGAAAAAAAATGAAGAAACCAAATCAATGGCATTTCAAATTTTCCTCTGCGAAGAGAATAATCATTTCTCGTGGTAAAACTCCAACGGCACCAGTTATAGTCAAAGGTGAACCGTCATACAATACTGATGTTTGCATGGCTAAGAAATTACTGAAATCTAATGTTAACAACTCAAAATTCAGGTTGCCTGAGATCAGACAATGCATTCCTGTTAGACAACAGAAAGTTAACGATTTTGCGAAACTACTAACATTATATTTCGGTGCAAGCTGGATGGAAAACCACAACTTGCATTTCTACAGAGACATTATTCAAGATAAACAACTGATGATCCAAGTGTTGATGAGCTTACAGTTAACGTTAAGGAAGATAACGAAGATGTGTAGACATTTCCGTTTGATGACTTTCTGTATTGAAATATATAAATAAATATAGATTATATTGAAATATAGAAATATATAAATATCATTACCTTATGTATTAACATAATTGTTTTATATACGATTGTTTTAATTCAGTTTTGAATACAACATATTCTAATCATTGTAAAATGGTTAAAAATATAGAATGCAATTGCATAAATGTTGGTTTTCGACCTACAAATGTACGCAATATTAAAGTGAATAAAATATTCACATTTTCATTATTTTGCATTAAATTGTCTGTTCTCCGATAGATTTGCTTTCAAAACGTCCCTTGTCCATTTTTTAGTTTCAAAATGTCCCTTGTCCAAATTAAATACATTTATTATTCATTAATTATGTCTTGAATAATGGAATTTGTTTATAAAATAAGGCAATAACGGCTTAAAGAATTTCTACACCAAATCTTACAACAATTAATAACCTTTTAAAATAATTATTAGTTTATTTTTTCGATTTGCTAAAATTTTTGTGGGGTGGACAAGGGACGTTTTGATAATAAGCTCCACATACAATATGCAAAGTAACCCTAACTACAGATAATAATTAGTATATCTGAAATATGAAAACCAATGTGAATATTTTCTGCTCCAAAATTGAAATGTTTGATTTGGCGTAACAACAGGTCCCTTCTAAGGCTAAAGAAGCTGACCATGAACTGAATGCCCAATTCAACGCATGAAAGATGATATCACTGCTTACAGTTTTTGCATAGGCTTCATGAAAGAAAGTATGTTACTGAGATAGTATATTTATAAAACATTTTTATTACAGAAATATTTATATTTTCTTTTAAAAAAAGACATTATTTTTTCCTACGAATTATTATCTTCAACGTGGCCACAAAATCCTGTTACCCCTGAAAATAAGTTACATAAACCCCTAAATGTACGTAAATAACTACACGGAAAGAACCGAATGACACGAACAACAATGCTTTCGAGAAGTTTTATTGAGATAGGAAACATTAAATGTCCAAAGGATCAGTTTGTCGACCGTCATTCTCATGACAAAGGATAATACGCCGCCAGGTTCTGTGCGACATTTTACAGAGCATTGCTGGTGTAACTTGAGTAAAAGCTTGTTCGGCAGTGGTATCGTAACGGTTTTGTGTAACAATGCCCTTTAAGAATCCCCCATAGCGCATTATCACAGTTGTGTGAGGTCTGGGCTTCATGGTGGCCAGGCAGGGCCGCAACTAGGGGGGGCAGAGGGGGCACGTGCCCCGGGCGCGTGCTTGGAGGGGGCGCCGGAAAGAAGATATATCAATTGTTTTAAAAATCGCACCCTTTCCCATGAGGAACTTATTCTAGAGGTTAAAAGAAATCAAAAGTTTACTTGGCCTTTTCCATGGGACATCTTTTCGTTGATTATATATATATATATATATATATATATATATATATATATATATATATATAGAGTTAGAGAGAGAGAGAGAGAGAGAGAGAGTCTCATCTAAATAGGTGCAATGTCATACATTAAAAACCTAATATTGCATGCATTTGTTCCCTTGGGCGACCACAGAGAATCCGCCCCCCTTTCCTTTTCCTACCACAAGGAGCTGTTTGTGTGTATAATTCCATTGAGAACAGCTCTGAAGTTTATAACGCTGTTATCAATAGGGGCGGGGGCGAAAAGTTCCCGATTTTTGCTGCTTGCTGGTGGTTGAAGTGTTTAGCTCAGACGCGCCTCCTGTAATGTTACGCAATTGCTGTAATGTTTTTAAACTAGAGGGCAGTTTTGTGGCGGAAAAGATAATTTACACGCCTCGGTGTATTTAATTGTTTCTTGTACGCCTACCAAGAGATTTTGCGAGTGAAGGCTGTATGAAGCTTTATCTATTAGTTTGGCTTGAGAGCTTTTCGAGGCATTTTGAATTGTTATCTATCAGTCCAACTTATGCTTTATTATGCTTTATTGTTAATTTCAATCATTTTTTTACATTAATCGTGTATAATGTATAATATTTACTATACATTAAATAATCTAAATATCTTGATCTATTTATTAATATTTTATGAAGCAATTTCTTTCATATTTAATGAACTTTCTAGTTAATGCACTGTAAAGAGAGATGCTTTGCTCGAATCAGTTTTTTCTATCACTTGTGCACCTTAGAGGTGCATATATACAGAAAGAGAAAGTATACAGAAAAGTGCCCAAAAGGTACAGAAAGTGCTCAAGTTCGAGAGGTACACATGACAATATAGTGTGGAGTTCTTGTGATATTCATTGTTGATGGAAAGTTTTCTTCTTTTCTCCACATCAAAGGATTACACCGAAAAATTTACAAAAATAAAAATAAGCTTTTCATTGTTGCATTGTTATGTTCTCAATGATTTTGGAATGTAAATATTGGTTTTAAAAACATTTCTCATCAGAATTGGCATTTTGCAAACTCATTGACCATCTGATCAACACTCAAACTATAATGAAAAAACTTGGACGCTTTGGAACACCCGTGACATCAATAGTCGCGCGGGCTACAGTTGTAGCCCATGAAACTTTGCGGCAAGGAAAATAAAAAACGCTGGGCTACAATGGTAGCCCGTGCGCGTATTGGAGGGTTAAAGTACTTAAAAATCGATATAACTGGTTTCATTAAGAATGTTATTTACAGTTGCAATCCATAAGTGATAATTTTCGACTAAACCTGGGGGGGGGGGGGCGAATTGTGTGTTTGCCCCGGGTGACAGAAACCCTAGTTGCGGGCCTGTGGCCAGGCAAGTGTTGCGAGCAGATCTAGACTACCACGACCAATCTAATGCGCAGGAAAGACTTCCGTAAGATATTCGCGTACGGCGAGGACATAATGGGCAGGTGCCACATCATGCTGAAACTAAACAACATGTTTTAGCTCGTGTGGACGGTCTGCCCCTTATTTCCTACTTCTGCTCTTCAATACTGTAACTAGAAGTATCAAGCATCGTTCACACAATCTGAAATAATGGAAAACCTTACATTAACATTTATCAAGGGGAACGGGAAAACTTATATTAGCATTTATCAAGGGGTAACGGGAAAACTTATATTAGCATTTATAAAGGGGTAACGGGAAAACTTACATTAGCATTTATCAAGTTGTAACGGGAAAACTTACATTAGCATTTATCAAGTTGTAACGGGAAAACTTACATCGAGGTGATCTTGTAGCATTTTTAAATGTTATTTTCATTTCTTTTGTTTATCAAGGATGCCTGTTTCTATTATTTCCTTTGCCTCTATTGTTGCTTACTTTGTTCCCTGTAAACAAGTGAGAGAAATATGAGGAAAGTAATAAAGCAACATAAAACTTACCAAAAAAAAAAGTATCAAGTAAACAGGAAACATGCTTTCGTAGCTTAAACATATCTTGATGTGAACTTAAAAACGTTCTTCTTCTGTATTGTTCACATGGCTTTTTACACAAAACATGTTTACGTGTAACTTCACCAGTAGCGTAGCGTGGTATTCCGAAATGGAGATGCCAAAGTTAGTCACTTGTCTGATATAATACAATACAATGCAATACATGTTCAATGTGTATTCTCCTTAACAAGTGAAAAGATTCACTATGCAGCAAATGTTGTTTCGATGACTCATGTTTTTATAGCTTTCTTTATGAAATTGCCCAAATCAGAAATGCCGTTACTGTGAATATATCAGTAAATTAACAATATTCCTGGGAAACTTCTACAAATAAAACTAATAAGATTAAACATCTGATGTTTCGTCCTAGGGTAAAACGTTGGAAGGAGAAAAAAATCAAGAACTGCACATTTTTCTTTTTCCACAATACTAGGTGTTAATAAGTATGCTGCTGCATATTTATATGTTATTTTTTTTTCTTTAAAATGGTCTAGGTTCTGGAGTGAATATTGAACGTTTAACTATAGCAGTTTTGTTCATGGAAATTTTCCAGAGACGAAGACATCTTTGCTTTATGTGGAGTCCAATGATCTAAAAAATTCATTCATGAATATATATTGTATAATTTACGCAACATTATGAAAATAATAAGAAATACATACTTGGCAACATAACTTTTATCATTGTATATTACAATCACAAAGAAAATTGCATTCTATTACTATATTATGATTGCAAAGTTAAATTAGTATTTTTATTATTACAGTTGTCTCAAGAGGATTCTTTAAAATGTATAAATTTGAACGGTAGGGCCTACTAGGTTACTTTATTAAAATTTTATTATATTTAGAGAGTACGCATAAATGTATATTTACTTACAATATGTTCTATGAAAGTAAATATGTGGAAAAAATGGTATAGTAAGTCCACATATTTTTACATCGCTAAACATTTTAAATTTATAAGTAAGTGGATTTTCTAAACTTCACTCTACTACTGATATTATAAAAATATTAAATTTTTAAATGTTATAAACAAATCAGATTGGGTAACTGCCAGAAGATACATATCTCACCAATTTATCAACATGTGCGCATACATATTTATGCTCACAATATTTGCAAAATATTGACTTATGTTTAAAATTTAGCACGTAATTGCAACACCCGCCCTTTCTTCCTTCCTATTTCTCGAAATTTCGTGCGTTAATTCACATGCAAGAGAAGTCGAAGTACCTCTTCAGAAATTCGAGTCAGAGATAGGACATACCCCGACATCTATTACTAACAATGGTTTGAGGTGTATTAGTTGTACTTCATCTCTATTTCTACATATTTTCTACATTACTTTACAAACTGGTTCCTTTTCATCATTTGTAAATTAGTACTTGGCTACTTCTGAGTACAAATGGAAATGGAACTAATAAATCATATGATTAGTTATATAAAGTACAGTCAACGAATTTCATTTTTTTTAACCTAGAAGTAAATCATAATAAATGAAAATAAAGTAATTAGTCATACGGTTCTTATAATTTGGAAGATAAAATAAAGAAATGGAAATAAATTCCTTCCCGGAAATTTATACGCCAGGGAAAAAACCCGGGAATATTTCCATTTTTAAAATTCCTTCCCACCGGGAATATCCCCACTGCCCATCACTATGGCTGACCTTTCCTTCTTCGAAATATTCATCGCTAACTACATGAAAGCGTTCCCAAATATGTAAGGTAGCGTCACTCATTATTCAAACTCTTAATACTAACTATTGTATATGGGAAGCAGTGATGCCAGTTTTGTAACAGCGAATTTCCCGTCCGAAGCCTTGAAATTTCCCGATTAGACGCAAAATTTCCCGCCAACTAAAATAGATACAATTTATAATACCTAGTGATAAATAATTTTGAAAAATATCACTTTAGAGGGCCTATAACGTACAGTTGAACTCATTCTCGTAACGTAGAAGCCACTATTTACAGTTATGCATGATAATATCATAAAAATGCTGGCACAATATTAAAAAAAAATCAAGAACACTGTGAACTTTTTTTTTTTTTTTTTTTTTTTTAACGAACACCAGGTTTTTGTTTATGGTTTGGAAACGAAAGTTGTGTTCTGCAAAGAAACACAATACAACTTTCTGGTCTTAACAAGATTTTTGTGTTGCTGCACATTACTTGTTCCTTGCTAAGAAAGAAAGAAAAAAAACTAGCAATAGACAAGGTATTTTGCTATTGCATTACATTAACTAGATGCTTAAAGTTTTTTGTGTGATTCTGAAGCTCACTTTTACTACAAAAGAGCTCGACGTTACAGGTTTTATACCTAGCTTTGGTATCGATTCCCGACACGGACCCTGTTAAATTGTGGATCCGAAAGCCACTTCTTGTTAAATCTCTTAGTTTTATCTCGCTTCTTACTCTCGCTCATCTTTAAAAAATAAAAAATAATAAAAAAAATTACCGCGAAACAAATTCCCCATTTCTCTCTCTTATCCTAGCACGAAACAAGATTAAATTAGACTCTTCTGTGACACGAAGGAACTATTTCGAAAATAGGGCTATGCTTCTATTGAAAACAACTTCATAAAGATGTAGGCCTACAACAAATGATAACAGTGTGAAGTATTGTTTTCTTTCTTGTTTATTGATATCAGTTGATGTTCTTAACGAGTTTACTCATCATTTGAGACATCCTACATATTCTCCTGCTGAAAAGTGATAAGGACAGGTAGGAATGGTTTAGGAGCATCTACGTGACATTATCAAAAGATTTACACTTTATAATGGCCCCACGCGGGAAACTTAGTGTGCTACAATTTTTGTCTCTCTCTGTTCGCTTTTTCCGATCATATGTATCGGGTAGGTTTGATATTTCCTTTCATTATCGAACCATAGCAGTGACACCTGTGTACGTGCCAAAACACAGAAACACATACCAGACAACTGTACCCCATTTGTTTTGGAAACAATAAACCAATCTCATGTGCATGGGCGCCCCCAAGGATATTTTCCAAGGGGGGGGGCAAGACACACACACACACAATTGCTAGAATTAAACCCAACAAAATAAAACTTCATTGCTATCAGCACCACGTCAGCAAAAGAAACAGCAAAGAGCGAAATTATCTTTTCAACTCAACTGACGGATACCATCATTCAAAATACTTAGCATTGCATGCAGCATCAAGCTGAATATAATTATTAGTGAAAAAATATGAAACATCACATGGGGGAGAGAAGTAGATTAAAATCTTGGGGACGGGTTTGACTAAATTTTGTTACTCTAATCATTTAGTGTATGTTGATTTTAAAAGTATACTATTGTCACCAGTAGAATCTATAGAATGTTAACCTTTTTCGAAAATCCAGGGAGGGCAATTGCCTCCACTTGCTCCCCTCTGTGGGCGCCCATGCTCACGTGTGCGAGGGAAAGGGTAGCACGGCGGAAAGATCAGGTATTTACTCACGGTCAGTTCGCAGCAGGAGTCCATAGTACCAGACCCTTTTTGTTTCATTTTGTATTTACAAGTCGTTTGTGCTGGCTATATGCCTGCTTAGTTGGTCAACATTGAGATAAGTCAGGGAAGGACTTGTTCATGTGTGTGTGTGAGAGAGAGAAGAGCCAAAGAAGAAAAATGAATGAATGATAAAACATACCAGAAAAGTTGAGAATGTCAGAATTTCCCGTTTTCAGCCTATTTTAAAGAAAATTTCCCGCTTTACGGGAAATTTCCCGCCAACTGGCATCACTGATGGGAAGTGATATAATGGTGAAGCAAGGGCATAAGTATCCCATTTCTGCTTCTCTAAAAATTATTTAAGATAAATCTTTGGAAAACCTTTTTTTCTTTTTTTTAAGCTAGCCAACGGCTAGCACCCTGTTAGAGGGTTACGCCCTCTTTTAGGTAAGGGAAATTGGAACAATTATTGGATTAAGGATAATGGTTGGTCTAAGGGGTGTTATGAAGTAGAAAATCTTTATTTATATAACCATATCAACAAAACAGAGGACTTAAGGCCATTTGCGGCCTTAACATATGGAATGGAACAGGAAAAGAAAACAAAGAAACAAACAAACAAAATAAATACAATATATGCTGTGATACACAGAATCAGGAAATTACACAATATACATATTGAGAAAGAAACAAAGTATTATCATATTATGAAGCAAGAGTGATCGATGAAAGGAAAGTAATGATGATGTGAAAGTGAGGCTAGTGGCATATGTTTCTATATAAGATATAGGCTGATATAGGTATAAGTCTTGTGATTATGGAGATGAGGAATGAGATGAGGTGCAAATCACGCCACAACACGCAGGTTATGTAAGAACACAGATGAAACCATCTCCTTGCCTAGGGGCTACTCTAGGCTATAATGGAGACAGAGGGAAGCCCATGTTAGTTAAAGGGAATGTCACTGTGCACTATATGATGGGAAGATGAGAGGATGATGAAGGTGAGTATGAAAATCGTCAAGTAGAGTAAGATCAGGATGATTCGGTGGAAGTGTGTAACAGTATAGTGTGAATAATAGTGACAGGGGTGTGTGCAGAAAGCGAGAAGGTGCGGGGTGTACTGCTGAATAATGCATCGTATCCAACAAAAGAGGATGATGATCGTGGTAACGCCTAGTGATATAATTTACCCGGAGTTTCTCGATGTGGTACTGTAAGGTAGGAAATGTAATGAGACGGTATAGGTATTGTGTAGGACTGGGTAATTTAATCCGGTAAGCAATTCGGAAGGCATGTCTTTCAAGTATGAGTAGTTTCTGATAAAAACTGTCTGGAGCAGATACCCAAGCGGTATGGCCATGTGTAAGGGCCGGGCGCAAGAAGGCTTTGTAAGTATTGAGTACAGTGGCAGGTTTTAAGCCCCAGGTTGTGCCAGTTAAACGCTTCAGAAGATTTAGGCGATTGTAAGCTTTACTAGTAATCGTAGTAAGGTGTTTCTTCCACGTAAGATGCCGATCGAAGGTTACACCTAGGTATGTTGCTATCTTACTAGCTCGTATTGGAACGGCGTCTACCTGAAGCGTTAAGCGGTTTGGATTACGGCGTACTTTGGTTGACTTTTTCGGCGGTAGGAAGACGATGGCCTGAGTTTTAGAAGCGTTAATTAATAAATGCCATTTTTTGCACCACTGATAGAAATTATCTATGGCTGTTTGTAAAAGTGTATTGATTTCCTGGACTGTATTACAAAGGGCAAGGAATGCAGTGTCATCAGCGTACTGAAACATGTGCAGTTTGTCTGGAAGTTGAGGCATATCCGTAACAAAGAGGAGATATAAAAGAGGCGATAACGCAGAACCTTGAGGGACACCAGAAAGTATAAAGATTGGATGTGATAGATGATCATTTATGGAAACGTATGCAAGTCGGCCAGTCAGAAAGTTGAAAATAAATCTGATATAAGGGATTGGAATATGAAGGCGAATAAGTTTGTGAATGAGAGCTAAATGCCAGACTTTGTCAAATGCTTTTTCTAAATCGAATAGTACCAGACAAGAGGGTTTGACGCTATTATAATGTGTGATGATCAGATTCGTAAGTCGAAGAAGTTGGTCGTTGATGGAGAAAGCAGGTCTGAAGCCGGCTTGATATACCGGAAGAATGTGATGATGAGCAAGATATGTATGAAGTCGTTTGACCAGTATCCGTTCGAGGATTTTGCTAAAGGTGGAGGTAAGCTGAATTGGACGATATGATGAAACATCATCTAACGGTTTGTTCGGTTTAGGAACATAAGTGTTTTCGAAGTTTTCCATGTTGTTGGGAAATATCCAGTGCGAAGAATGAAAGTATAAATAGTTGCTAAAAGTGTCAATAATGATAAAGGGCTTTCTTTGATATGGCGGTAAGTTACTTGATCAAAACCTGGGGCGGAATTACGTTTTCGGTTGACAACAGCTCTGAGTTCATCGACTATAATTGGTGAAGTTAACGGTGTCTCAGGTAGAAGGGAATGGCAGGTATTGGGTTGTAAGGAGTAAGAATTCACATTAACTTTTTCGGCTGGATGTGAAGAATCGTCGGAAGGTAAAGGTGTGAAGATGCGTTGTAGATTGTTTGCAAAAGCATTTGCTTTGTCTATATCGTCCTGTGCTGGTGAGTTGTCGATTAAAATAGGATATGGAGTCCTTGTATATTTGCCACAGAGAGCATTAAACCGCTTCCAATACTTTGAAGGATGACTTGTGTCTGAGAGTTTATTACATGTTTTAATCCAACATCGAAGTTTGTAAGCGCGAATATAATTGCGTACTGTGCGTTGTAACTGTTTATGATGGCGAAGGGCATCTGGATTATGCGTGCGAGTATATTCACGATACAGCTGTCGAGAACGTGTTACCATGGTGAGATAGTTTGGCGGCAAAGTAGGCTGATATGGGCGGGACGTACTTGCAGGTATGAAACGTGTGCTAGCTTCATGGATTGCGACAGTTATAGTGTCTATTGCAGTGTAAAGCTCGTCTTCCGTTGTAGGTTCTGTGAGGTGACCTGTGCTGGTAGTGAGATGTGATCTGTAGTTATTCCAGTTTGCTTTATCGAAACGAAGGCTGGTGGAGAGAATTGGTTGCGCTTGAGTTGTGTTAGAGCTATGAGTGTTAATGGTAAGCTTTACTGGCACATGATCACTACCAAGTGGGTCTAAAATTTCGACAAGACTATGGGAGACTAGAGTTGTTGATAAAATGACTATGTCCGGCGTTGTATTTGAAATGGGCCTAGTATGTTTCGGTAGATCTTGTATGATACCAGTCGTGTGGGTGGTAAGGAAATTTCTGAAGTTAGTTCTTTCGTGATCGGGCCGGCTATGCATATTAAAATCGGCCATAATGATGTAGTGATTGAATGAGTTTGATATAAATTGAACAAACGCTGTTGGTAATGGGTGACCAGGACGAATGTAAATAGTTGCGACGGTGATGGTGATGTTTCGAAAATATAGAGAAGTAAGGACGTATTCTGGTAGATGAAGAGTATTGCAAATATGTCGTCGATGCGGAATTTTATGGAGGAAGCCAACGGCCGTACCACCATGAGCGCGTTGGGCAAGTAATTTGCAATCCTCACGTAGTAAGGTATATCCAGGTACTCGACAACCCATAGATGGCGTTAAGAAAGTTTCGTTCAACAGAAAGGCTGTAACGTGTTCTTCGAGAAGCAGCGTTTCAAAGAGAACTTTGTTTTGACGAAATGAACGGATATTAAGAAACAGGAACACTAGAGCCATGAGAAAGAGAATCTGGTAATGAGGTGTGAAAATGGACGGTGTTCCCAGAATAAGTTGCAGTAAAGTTAACATGGAATGTGGACTTTGCGGCTTGAATGATCTGCTGGAGAATGTGAGGTCGTTGGAATGGTTGGATGTTCTGCATAGCCAAAGTGAAGAAGGTCAGAAGCTGGTCAAGGGTTATCGGAGCGTCTGTAGAATGATGATGTGTGATAGGTTGTTCTGGTGTACGAAGAGGTACTACCAATTCAGGATGGTCCCGTTGTGGGTCTGGTTTGCCCTTGCATTTATAGCTATAAGCAGGATGTTGCTCCTGACAAGTGGGACAAGTCGGAGGAGACTTTAGGTTTGTACAAGCACGGGTAGAATGTGGACCGGAGCAATAACCACACTTGTGTGCGTTCCGACATTCGGAAGTTGAATGTGTGTTATATTGCTGGCATTTTTCACAGCGCACGGGCAAGGGTGGTGGTGAACGTGATGGTTCCACTCGATGCTTATGTTGATATATTACAGCACCATTTGCTAGCAAATCGTCGATGGTTGCTTGGTGTGATGTCAACACCCGAACCATGTAGGTGGGGCCTCGATCATTCTTGATCCTAATGGCCTTTGTGATGGTGTGCCCTTCGTATTTTAGTTCTTCTAGCACCTCTTCATTGCTGTATGAGGGATCTACTCCTCTAATAACAACGGAAAGTAATGGTGCGCGTCTAGGAGGAGGCATCTGCTTACGGCGAGTGTCTTGAAGTGAGGTTAATTTCGCGTTTTTACCAAAAATATCAATAGGTACTTTGTTTCTGATAGTTTGGAATAGTGCTTGTTTTTTTGTTTTTTTTCTGTTTTTTTTTACCGGCTAGCCAAAGCGGCTAGCAACCTATAAGAGGGTTATGCCCTCTGTGAGGTGAGTGACGAAAAGGATTATAGGTGCGAGGTACAGTTGGTGGTCTATGCGCTTTATTGAAATTATTTATTATTGCGTCTTACATTAACTAACTAACAAAAGGACGTAAGGAACTTTGATCCTTACCATTATGAAAGGAAAAAAACATACATATATATAGCGAGTGATAACAATAACAAATAACTGAACGTAAATGGAAAATATATAATATAAATAAAATATAATAGAGAAAAATTTATATGAGGATATACAAGTAGAACAAAATAATATAGATGATTACTGAAATTTTGATATGTTTGTAATGAGGATGAAGAATGAGGCGAGGTGCGAAGCACAGGACAACACGTGGGTTTTGTTAGTCAGACAAATGAAACTATCTTCTGCCTAGGGGCATCTCTAGGCGATGATGAGAAACAGGGGGGAGCCCAAGTGAGTAAACAAAGGTAGTTACTGTGCATGATATGATGGGTGAATGAGCGGAGGATGTGCATCAATAATGTAGTCAGAAATGAGTAAGAGCGAAGGATCTCTCGGAGGTAAAATGTACTGATAGAGTGTAAAAAGTAGAGTCAAGGGGGTATGGTAATAACGTTGTGGTGTGGGATTCAAAGCAAGGTATCGCATAGTATCATGAAGTAAAGGGTGCTGGGTTTGGAAGCGTTTGTTGATGTAGGTGAGACGTAGTTTTTCGAGATAATACTGCAATGTGGGGAAAGTTATGCGTTGGTATAGTTCCTGGGTGGGGCTAGGTAATTGGACACGGAAGGCTATGCGGAAAGCGTGTCTTTCGAGGATCAAAAGTTTCTGGTAGAATTTAGCTGATGCAGCTATCCATGCAGTGAATCCATATGTTAAAGTTGGCCGTAAGAAAACTTTGTATGTATTTAAGATTGTCTGTGCGTTAAGTCCCCATGACGTGCCAGTTAAACGTTTCAGTAAATTGAGTCTATTATATGCTTTCGCCGTGATAGTTGCAAGGTGTTTGTTCCATGTTAAGTGACGATCGTATGTAATTCCGAGATAGGTGACTGTGTTACTGAGTCGAATAGGTTCATGATCTACATGAAGTGAGAGATGGCGAGGATTTCGACGTACTTTTGATCTTCGACGTGGTGGTAGAAAGACAATAGCTTGGGTTTTAGCCGCATTTATGGTAAGTTTCCAACGAGTACACCAGGGGGTAAAGCGGTTAATTGCAATCTGTAAGACATGGTTTATTTGTTGAATGGTGTTACATAAAGCAAGGAAGGCGGTATCGTCAGCATACTGAAATAGATGGATCCTATCGGGAAGCCTAGGCATGTCAGCAACATAAAGTAAGTAAAGTAATGGGGACAAGGCCGAACCTTGTGGTACGCCTGAGAGTAGAAAAATAGGGTGTGACAGGCTGTTGTTCACAGAGATGTATGCGAGGCGGTTGGAGATGAAACTGTAAATGAAACGAATATATATTATTGGCAGCTTTAATGCATGGAGTTTGTATATGAGCCCAGTATGCCACACTTTATCAAAGGCTTTTTCTAGATCGAATAGCACCAGACAGGAAGGTTGAACTGAATTATATTGCTGAGTGATGAGTGACGTAAGTCGGAGGAGCTGATCGTTTATAGAGAATGAGGGTCGGAAACCTGCTTGTGTGAAAGGAATAAGATTGCGATTGGTCAAATACTGATGTAAACGTTTAACTAATATGCGTTCCAGGATTTTGCTAAATGTAGAAGTTAATTGTATGGGACGGTAAGAAGCTACATCCTGTGGCGGTTTATTAGGTTTAAGGAACATTAGCGTTTTTGATGTCTTCCAAGAGACTGGAAAGTATCCAGTGCGGAATATGAAAGTATAGATATGCGCAAGTAAGACTAACAGACTGCCAGGACATTCTTTAATGTGTCGATACGTTATATTGTCTAAGCCAGGGGCTGTATTTCGTTTGTTGTGAACGACTTGAATGATCTCTTGTATGGTAATCGGCATTGTTATGTGTGAATTGGCAGGTAGTGCATGGTGAATATTCGGTTGAAGTTGTGGTGAGGAAGTGTTAAGCCTGTCGACCACATGGGGAGCGTTGTCTGACATGGTAGGTGTGAATATAGTTTGTAAATGGTTGGCGAAAGCATTTGCTTTTGCAGTATCAGTAGATGCGGGAGTGTCACCTAGCAAGAGAGGATACTTTGGTGTGGAAGATTTTCCACATAGTATATTGAATCGTTTCCAATATTTGCTGGGATGAGTAGTGTCAGAAAGATTATTGCAAGCCTTTACCCAGCACCGAAGCTTGTAGGCCTTAATATAATTATGGACCATACGCTGGAGTTGTCTATGATGACGTAATGCTTCCGGATTGCGTGTTTGGAGAAATTCCCTGTAAGACTGGCGTGAGCGCTTGATCAGAGTGAGATATTGCGGAGGAAGATGAGGGGTAAATGAAGTAGTTGTAGAAGTTGGGATGCATGTGTTACTTGCATCTTGAATGACAGTGGTGATTCTGGCGACTGTAGCATCTAACTCTTCTTCAGTAGTAGGGTCCGTGAGATGAAGGGTGTGACGGGAAATGTGTAAGCGGTATTGTTCCCAATTAGCTTTATCAAAGCGTAAACTAGTCCGTGGTGGTCGTGAACGTGCAGTATTCAGTAAACGTGATTGATATGTTAATTTGATAGGTGCGTGATCACTTCCGAGAAGGTCAAGAACTTCGACGGTGCAGTGAGTTATGAGATTATTAGAAACTATAACGATGTCGGGCGTGGTATCGGAAATTGGGCGAGTAGCTTGAGGAAGATGAACAATAATGCCTGTGGTGTTAGCTGTGATGAAATTCTGAAGATTTGTTTTTTCCTGATTGGTGCGACTGTGCATATTAAAATGGGCCATGATGATATACGAACGATAAGTATTCGAGATGTATTGCACAAATTGATACGGAAGGGGGTGCCCTGGTCTAATGTATATAGTGGCCAGTGTAACGACGATATTTTTAAAATAAACTGTGGCAAGAAGGTATTCTGGTAATGGCGTTGTGTTGTAGTGGTGCTGCCGAAATGGTAAAGAAGGCGAGAAACCAATGGCTACTCCTCCGTTAGCTCGTAGTGCTGGAAGAGTGTTTTCTGCATGGATCATTGTATAATGTGGTAAACGGCAGGCATGAGATGAAGTCAGAAAGGTTTCATTAAGTAAGAAGGCCGTGACGTGGTGTTCTAGAAGAAGATGCTCAAATAAAAGTTTGTTTTTTGGAAGGGAGCGTATATTGAGAAATATGAAGACTAGAGCCATAACACAAAGAAATTTAATCGATGGATGAAGCATGAGATTTATGGAAGTGCACAGTATTACCAGAATAAGTAGCAGTGAAAGTAACATGGAATGTAGTTTTGGCCGCAAGTATAATTTGTTGTAATATGTGAGGTCTGATAAACGGATGGATGTTTTGTAACGCTAGTGTTAAGAATGTAAGGAGTTGATCTAGATTAACAGGAGTGTTGAGCGGATGCGGAGTGTCATGTGCCTGGGCCGGAGGCCGCAGTGGGACGATCAATTCAGGATGTTCCTGAGCAGGTTCTGTTTTTCTTTTTCTTTTTCTTTTTCTGTTTTTTTTTGCCTGCTAGCAATTGCTAGCAACTACCCGAAGAGGGTTACGCCCTCTGTAGGGGAAGAGAGGTAGATGTACTATTGCAATATATTGGAAAACAATAGTTGGGCTATGGGTTGTTAAAGAAGCATTTTTATTAACAAGCAATTCAGGTCATTATGGTTTTAATAACCATAATCATTAGGTTGGTTTAAGGTTTAGATGTGAAAGAGCATCTGAAGGATGAGAGCAGATGGAAAGCAGATGGATGAGAGCAGATGAGAATGAGGTGCAGTTCACATCACAACACATAGGTTTTGTTAGTATGACAAATGCGTGTTATCTTCTCGCCTAGGGGCGACGCTAGGCATTAATGAAGACAAGGGTGCCCTGTTAGAACGGTAGGTATTACTGTGCATATGATGGCCAGATATGAGGAAGATGAGCATCTGAAGAATATGGTTCGTAGTAACGACTGTCTGGGTGGTCAGGGGGAATAGTGTAGCGGTAGAGAGTAAGCAGTAATGAAAGCGGAGGAATGAAAGCAGCAGAGGGGGAGAGATTACGGGCGTGTTCTTCAAATGTTTGCTGTAAAAGTGGATGGTTTGACTGCAGACGCCGGGTAATATATTTTGTGCGAAGTGTTTCCAGATGATAGAGGATGTGTGGAAATGTGAGGCGATCATAGAGGTCCCGAGTTGGACTGGGCAACTTAATTCGAAAAGCAATGCGCAAGGCATGTCGTTCAAGAATTCGTAGTTTCTCATAGTATGATGGTGGTGCAGATAACCAGGCGGTAAAACCGTAAACAAGTATAGGTCGCAGAAAAACTTTATAGGTGTTCAGGATAGTAGTCGCAGAGAGTCCCCAGGTTGTTCCAGTAAGACTTTTCAGCAAATTGAGACGACCATATGCCTTTTTTGCGATAGCTTGCAAATGGGCCGACCATGTAAGGCGGTGATCGAAAGTAAGACCAAGATATTTGACAGTACGAGAAGGCTTGAGAGGCACATTTTGAACAGTAAGATTCAAGAGACTAGGATTACGGCGTATACGAGAGCGGTATTTCGGTGATAGGAATACAATAGCTTGCGTTTTCGTCGGGTTTATTTTCAAGCGCCAGTGAGAGCACCAATCGACAAAGGTATTGATAGCATCTTGTAAGGCCAAATTGAGTTGGTGGATAGTTTTACCAGTGGCGAGCAGTGCAGTATCGTCTGCATACTGAAAGAATTGTACTGTAGCTGGAACAGCAGGAAAGTCGGCAACATATAGAATGTACAGTAAGGGCGACAAAGCCGATCCTTGTGGAACCCCAGAATGAAGAAAAATTGGAAAGGAGCAACTGAAATTAATATAGACGTAGGCCAGGCGACAAGTGAGAAAATTACAAATGAAGCGGAGATAGGCAATAGGCAATCTGAGCTGCTTCAGTTTATAAATAAGAGCTGGATGCCAGACCTTATCGAATGCCTTTTCCAGGTCAAACAGGACCAAGCAAGATGGATGTCCTGTGTTAAAATGGTTGTATATGGAATTAGTAAGGCGAAGTAGTTGGTCGTTGATGCTGAAAGAGGGTCTAAAACCAGCTTGTTCAAGAGGAAGGCTGTTGTGTAGTGCCAGATAGCAGTGAAGACGTTTGACAATGATACGCTCCAGAATTTTGCAAAATGTTGATGTTAATTGAATGGGACGATAAGAGCTGACAGTGTGAACAGGTTTGCCTGGTTTGAGAAACATGAGAGTTTTGGATGTTTTCCAGTCGACAGGGACATAGCCAGTACGTAGAATAAATGTATATATAAGAGAAAGCAAATATAAAACAATATAGGGGCTTTCTCGAACGTGCCTGTATGTAATAGAGTCTATACCAGGAGCTGTGTTACGTCTATGAGCAACAACAGAAGTAATGTCAGATATCAAGATTGGCTCAGTAAGAGGATTGTTCTCGGGAAGAGTATGTTGAATATTTGGTTGTAAATGTGGAGAGTTCAGATTGAGCCTGTCGACGGGATGAGGACGATGAGGTAAATCAGGTGTCAGTGGTGTAAATATTTCCTGAAGGTACTGTGCGAACGCATTAGCCTTGTCAGTATCGGTATGAAGAGGCGTATTATTGTCAATAAGAGGGTAAGTTGTTCGAGTATTTTGCCCAGTGAGTTGCCGAAAACGCTTCCAATACTGCGTTGGATGAGAAAGAGAACCGAGATGGTTGCAAGTTTTGATCCAGCTCCGTAGTTTGTAAGCTCTGAGATAGTTGTGAACGGTGCGTTGAAGTTGTCGGTGGTGATGCAGGGAGTCTAGGTTGCCAGTAGCGACGAAATCCCTATAAAACTGACGAGAACGTTTTATCAACGGCAGGTATTGTGGAGGCAAAGATGGTCGAAAGGCAGAAGTAGTAGAGGTAGGAATGTACTTGGCAGTAGCATTTCGCATGACAGTAGTCAGAGATTCGAGACAATGATAGAGGTCTGATTCGGTACTTGGTGGCGATAGCTCAGAAAGATTTTCTGTGAGATGCGATCTGTATGCAGTCCAATTTGCCTTATCATAACGATAGGTAGTTCGTGGAGGTATATCCTGAGAAGAAGTAGCCGAACGAGTTGTAATAAGGAGTTTTATAGGAGCATGATCGCTGCCAATGAGATCAAGTACCTCAACAGAGCTACGATGAGATATGTTGCTCGACACAATAACTATATCCGGGGTAGTCTGGCTAGAAGGCCTGGTAGGTTTCGGCAGTGGTAGTGTCACACCGGTAGTAAGGCTAGTGATATAATTGAGAAACTGGTCTCGCTGAGTCGCCGGACGGCTATGTAAATTCACGTCTGCCATGATTATATAGGTGCGAAAATTATTAGAGATGTATTGGAAGAAACTGTATGGAATATCATGACCAGGACGGATATACAAAGTTGCAACTGTTACATAGAGTTCTTTATAGTATAAAGATGTGATAAGATGTTCAGGAATATTTTGTAAAACAGGTAAATGACTGCGAAATGGGATGGAAGGAGAAAACCCAATCGCTACTCCCCCGTTGGCTCGCCTGGCTGCTATGGTGCTATCCTGCCGTAACAATTGAAATCGAGGTATACGACATGTCATGTTGTGTGAGAGACGAGTCTCATTAAGCAGAAAGGCATGGATCTTTTCTTCAAGCAAAAGCGCTTCAAAGAGCGGCTTGTGCTGTGCCAGAGAACGTATGTTCAAAAACAAGAAGGAGAGCGCCATAATGCAATGAAGAGAGACATGGTGGCTTTTAAACCTCGGTTTCCAGTACATTTGAATGATAGTAAACATTATTGCCAGAATATGTGGGAGAGATGTTAACGTTGAAAATTGCCTTGGCTGCGTACTGAATTTGTTGAGCGATGTGGTTACGTAAGAATGGGTGAATGTTTTGTAAAGACAGAGTAAGAAATGTTAAAATCTGATGGATAGTTACAGGCTGTTGAAGAACGGGATTTGTAGGTGGTTGGATTTGTTCAGGTATGCGCAGTGGCACTACTGTTTCTGGTTTTGATGGCTCAGGAGCTGGTTTGGATCGGCATTTGTAACTATATGTTGGGTGTGAATTTTCTTGACATGTGGAGCACGTCGGAGGTGATTTCAAGTTAGTACAACTACGTGTAGGATGTGGGCCGGAACAGTAACCACACTTAAATGGGTTTCTGCACTGAGATGTAGAGTGTTGTCCATAGACCTGACAGCGCTCACAGCGAAGAGGTAATGGAGAAGAAGTCTTGGATGGTTCCACACGATGGCGCTGTTTGTAGATATATGCACCACGAGTTAGCAGATCATCAATGGTCTGCTGTGAACTGGTAAGTACGCGCACCATGTATGTCGGACCATGGTCGCCTTTGATCCGGATGCATTTGATGATAAGGTAGCCCTCTAACTTGAATTCTTCGAGGATCTCATCGTCGGTATAACTCGGATCTACCCCACGAATAACTACAGAAAGAGTAGGTGTTTTCTTCGGCGGAGGTGGCTGTTTGGTACGTTGGTCACTGAGCTTGGTCATTGTAGATTGTTTTCCGAAAATCTCGAAACTGAACTTGTTCCGAATCGTACGGAGAAACTCTGGATCAGGTGTCTTGATAATCATTCCGTTCCTGGTCTTTATCATTTGAGTGATATTGACACGAGGCAGGTATTTAGTAATCTGAACGAAAAGAAGTTTTGTATTTGTGAATTTCGGGTCAAAATTCTGAAGTAAATAAGAATAGATAGCAGGGCGACCCGGTGGAGGTAGATTAGGAAACTGGTTATCGTCTCGAATGTCAATATTCATGGAAGATTCAGAGCTGGCGTCACTGATCTTATGCTGTCGTTTAGCAGGCGGCAGTTTTGTTGATGCTACTGGTGAACGGGAGCGAGCTGAAGAGCCCTGGCTGGCAGAAATCCGTTCTAGTGAATGACATCTTCGTCTGACCGATGTCCCGGAAGAACAAGAGGGTTGCGGTATAACTGGTGGTAAACCGGAGTGTTGGCCACTCACAGGTTGAGATGCCATAAGGCACGTTTGGGTTGATGGTAATCTCCGTACTGTAGTAAGGTATAGTGGAAATGATGATGAAGAAGAAATGAAGTATGAATGATGAAGCTAAGCTTCCAAAAATCTTGTACACTGGTGTGTACGGTAAGGCAGTATCCACTTGGGTGAAACCCTTAGTCTCTCTCACTCTCTCGCCCGTAACTAAGACTTGCCGTGCTTGCGTCCAGAAGCACGTAATAATCCTAGCCTAGACTTGGCAATGCAAGCAGTGCCTCCAGTGAGAAAGCTGGAAACCAGCGAAATGATGTTCTTTTTCTGTCTCCTCAAAACAATAAATAATGTAAATCTTCAAAATTACTAGTGTATATCTTTAATTTTTTTGCTTCGTGTGTGGAAATTCTATCAAGACTACATATTTTAGATATACCAGCTAAATTGACATAAAATCAGGGTACCTTCGTGAACGAATGTTTATGTGCATCCGGAAACATAGATTAAAATTTCTTTTAATATCAATGACAATATTTCTGCTGCCATCTGACGAGCATAGTCAACACCACCTAGATTTCAGATTTGTAGTTTTTTCTTTCAAATTTTAACATTGCCCTCAGATCAGTATAACGTGGAGGGAACTTCAACTAAAATGGACAGAAGAGAAAATCTTTAATATTTACAATGTTCAGATAATAATAATAATAATAATAATGATAATAATAATAATAATAATAATAATAATAATAATAATAATAATAATAATAATAATAATAGAAGAAACGGATAGATTAATTGCATATAACTAAATGGACAGCGCCTATATTCCTAGACTTTCTCCAGTCCCCAATGCTCAACTTCTGGTGACGCCACTGTGACATAATAGACTTAATAATATTTAGTACTATAAACGGAGAATATGCTGTTACTTACCCTGGAGTAGGCTACTTTGAAGGTATAAAACCTTCTCTTTTAATCGCATTTATCCATTTTGTTTTGAGGCTTTCTTCTTCTGGAAACTTAAAAACGTGAACCTTTGGCCCGTTGTTGTAGTTTTCATTTCAGAGAGGCACATTTAATTAGCCATCGATGAGGCATATTTAATTAACAAAATAACATTCCTCACAACACAACAGTAAACTTTTACATGTACATAATACTATATCCACAATTAATATATAGAATATCTCAACACATAACCACACGCACATACGCACATAAGAAAAACAATGCACGTAACAAAAATCACAACACATTCATTAACAGCTAAAGAAACTCTGGCAAGTCCGAGGGAATAGGAATTTCCTTTGGGGAGACGCGCAATAAATAACTATACCAACACCTCACACAACAGAGGGATGACAGCAAGGGTGACAGCGAAGTTTGAGATTTCTGGACCAGACCACTTGTGCTGACGTCACAGGCTTCATCGAATCCAGCACTCTGGCCTTCTCAAATCTAGGTGGTGTTGGCATAGTTTGGACTAAAGATAAATTGTAAATGAAGCTTAACAATTTTAATCAGTGATTATTTTAACGAGTGCTGAGCTCCCTCGTTAGCGCACGCGCATTTGACATGTTCGATTGCTGGCAGTAGCTCATGTGGTTCGGATCTCACGTTCAGCTGTAGATGCATGTCTCATATAGCCTCGCTGCTGAAAGGAACGCTAAACTCAAAATCAAATCGAAAATCAACGGGTGGCACTGGGTATTTTGGGGGTATTTTCGGAGTCATATTTCAGACGGTGCTCACTTTGGATTACCAGGTTTTTTTTTTTTTTTTTTTTTTTTTTTTTTTTTTTTTTTACCGTGTGTATTTCAAATTCCCCTTGTGAAATCTTTTGAAATTTCACTGTTGACAAATCACTCGAAATACTAATCTTCGTGTCAAATAGTTGTAAAATAAGACATAATTGCAAATTTTAGTTTTTTCCCACAAGTAGAAGCTTTACTTTGTTATAATTAAATACCATATAAACTAATTATTTGCTGAGCAAAACTATATATTTTCATTAAATTCAACACGTGTTACAGTTCCGCCAACTAACTCTATGGCTTCATCAGACCACTAGCGGATCCCGCAGGATCGTTTGGGAGGGGCGGTTCGCTTCCTGGAAAATGAGCGTAGCTTCAAGGTGACCAGAATTTTAATTTGCAAGAATGGGACGCATATGAATCCGGGACTGAAGCGGGGCCGGTGTAAACCTGATTCCACTTTACGACCCGAATTTTAAGTTTTTTTTTTTTTTTGTTTTGTTTTGTTTTAAGTAATGGAAGTACATTCTTTCTGTACATTTAAATTAAGTAATGGAAGTACATTCTTTCTGTACATTTAAATTAAGTAATGGAAGTACATTCTTTCTGTTCTGTAGTGTCATTATTCACTTCACGTACAATCACGCAACATACCAGATGCACTGTCTGGCACAGTACTTGCACAAAAGAAAATACTCTATTGACGATAACATTCATTTTAACGAAAGAGTGCGGGACAACAGTTAGAGCCTGTCGTTCTTTCAGAAAAAGTGTTCCGGGAGGGGGGCACACGTAGTATTCCGGGGGGGGCACTCTCAGAGCTCCGGGGGGCAGTGCCCCCACAAAAACATGTTTAGAAGAAACACTGGAGGCTCGGGATAGGCAAAAATAGATAGCAAAAGTATATGTGCATAAAGAATAATACAAAATTATCTATCTCTATATTTGTGTGCGGTCCACGAAACTTAGTATAATTATAGCTATGCTTACAACAACAATAAAATTATATTATACTAGCCTTCGTCTAGGTGGGGCTTCGTCCCAGATCCCCAATTTGCTCGGCATACGGCCTTGCACAATATAGCAAATGCTCTTACTTGCTACTGTGGCACAATATTTCGCGTTCCTCCTTCTGTCTTTCATATAGAATTGGATTGAGCTAAATCTCCGTCACGAAATTCAAACATCTCGTAAAGCACTTTAATGAACCACCCCCATATCTTTTCCTTCTTTTCTACGTTAAGTGAAAAAAAAAAAAAAAAACGCTCAGATAGAAAAATCAAACTACCAACTTTCATGTTTCTAATCGCAAGGGATCCCGAGATATGTACATGTTATAATAATAATAATAATAATAATAATACTAATAATAATAATAATAATAATAATAATAATAATAATAATAATAATAATAATCAAATACGCTGGAACAAGTAATTAATTATTTTAACTGAAAAGTCTATATACTAAATTCCATGTTTCTAACCTTCAGAGATTCTTAGACATTGATATCTTATTATAATAATTGCAATCCCCGACCCTTTTTCTTTCCCCCTCTTTTTTTTCTCCGTTTTACTAAAATATCAAAAACGTTGAAAAGCGTGTCAAATTATTTTAAATGAGAAATTCAAATGCCAAATTTCAAGTCTCTAGTCTTAACGGTTTCGAAGAGATGACCATCTTATTAAAATAATTTCCACCCAATCCTCCCTTCCTTTCTTCGAATTTCCAAAAATCCTTCCTTAGTAATACCCTTCGTAACAAACCTTACCTACTGTCTGAATTTCAAGTTTCTAGCTTAAGCGGTTTGGCCTGTGTGAAGTTTTTCACTCAGGATTTCGTCTTTTATATATGAATTACAATAATAGCTTGTGTTATTTCTCAATAAAAGATGAAATGCCATTAGAAGTCACAATGAATGCCTGGTCCTTCCTAATGTTTCCGTGTTAAATCTCAAAAGTCACGGATCTCTTTGTTGGTTTAGTAGCTAGCGAACGTACCTTTGATCTTTGATGCATGAGGTCCTATGGTTTGATTCCCGGTGAGTGAGCATGGAATGCACTACGGTGGTTCAGATCAAGGGCGCCCATCAAGGGGGGTAAGGTGGGGCGCCCGCCCCTAAGAGGAAATTGTACTTGGGATTATCGAAGACTCAATAGAATTTTTACATTAGTTACAGCAAAATTTGAAACTATATTTGAAACGTTGCTTATACTTGCCCCCCCCCCCTTGGAAACCACAACATGGGCGCCCTTGGTTCAGATCCAAATTTAAACTCTAGTTCTCGTTCTGTAAAGCATCGATTTTGACAAAGGGCGTAAGTACAGTACATATTAATCAACCAACAGAGAATTCTCCTTGCAGATTCAGAGAGCTATTCGGTAAGGAGCGCTGTAGATTCTATATTTCTCTTTATTCAAGGTCGTAAAGGTAATTGAGGTTATAATCCGGAATTCTGAATTTCATTTCATATTCTTTTTCTAGGACATAATAACACATTTTTAGTTCAAAGAGTGAGCCGTCTTACCATCCTTCCTACAGCTGTTCGTCCAACGAATGAATCATATTCTCGCTCCTTTGGAGCTTATGGTGACCGTCCAAAGGAACTAGGGAGAGAAGTATTCACAATTCAAATATATCTGTATTAAGTAAGATTTGGAACCACAAATTTTGATTAGACTCTGCTAGGCTTGTCACACAGATTGGATCGGTCGGGAAAAGACCATATTAGTATTTCCCAATAATAAATGCTGTAAGTTCAAAAAACTCTTTGGAGGGGGCGGTCGCTCCCTCCGCCCTCCCCGTGGATCCGCCAGTGCATCAGACACTATGTGATACAGGATAACTGTAGGGTATACAATCGTATACATATATATGATTATACAGTTATCCTGTATCACATAGTGTCTGATGAAGCCAAAGAGTTAGTTGGGGAAACTGTAACACGTATTGAATTTAATGAAAATATATAGTTTTGCTCAGCAAATAATTAGTTTATATGCTATTAAATTTTAGTTACATGTTTTATTTAGACAAGGCTGTGACGTAATGTATCCCATAGGATACATTCAATGTTCGAAGTGGAAAAACAGCAGAGGCGGTAATTATGTTTTATTATGATTTTGACTCAACATACCGGCTATTTAGATATTGTCTTGATCACTGAAAAACCAGAGACGGTATGTCCTCATTACTGAAAAACCAGAGGCGGTATGGCATACCACCGCATACCGTCTCACTTCGACCACTGGATACATTGCCAAGAATAGGTGGTCACAAAGTAACCAAAAAAATATTCAAGAACATTATGTATCCCAAAAGGATGCATTGCCAAAAAGAGGGTTAAAGGAAAAAAATATAGATTTCATTCTCTTTTTTTTTTCTTTCTTTCTTTCTTTCTTTCTTTCTTTCTTTTTTTTTATTTTTTTTTTTTTTTAGAGTAGAGCAGCGTGGACAAAACAAATCCTCTATGTGACTGAACATCAGGCCCGTAATCAGACCAAAAATTTAGGGGGGACCCAGTCGAAGTTTGGGGGGAGGGGCGATCCAACCACATTATAGTTCATCACCATATTATAGTTCACTTGTAAGCTTAGTGTGAAAATTTTAGGAGGGGCCAGTAAAAATTTAGGGGGGCGGAGCTCAGCCCCCTTAGACCTCTCCTGGATACGGGCCTGCTGAACCTGCGAGTTCCTGTCACCATGGAGTGGGTGTTCTCAGGTTGTGGAAGGTCTCAGGGGGAAAGTTTCTATATATGGATGTTATACTTCTGCTGCTGTAACTCCCAGTTTGACCCAGCATACTTATTTATCTATGCTTACCTGGAAGCACGTAGAGTTAGGCCTGTATCTGTGTTGCGATTTAACAGACGTATGTGAAGTTCTCCCGCCCACCTAATGATTTTAGTTTTTTAAAAATATCTAGATCGTTAGTTTACCATTAGTAAACACTAGTTTTGCTATAAAAATTATCATTAGTTTCTAAAAAATAAACGTTTTATTAGAATAATAAATGAGCAGGTCAACTTCACGGTTCCCCATCCACTAACGAATTTCAACATTTCTCCACTCATATCATTAGTTTACGACAGTTTTGCTAAAACTATCGTTAGTTTTGAAAAAGTACATGTTTTATTCGAGAAATCAAATTTCTGTAATTTTGTAGCTTGGAAAACATTATTTGAAAGTTAATTGGTGAAAATTACTGTTTAATTTCAGTATCGAAACTTTTAAAAAAATAAACTTCATACAACAGAAGTTTATAACGAAGAGGTGAAATATCAAAGTTGATTTTTAATTATAATTATTATAGTACTATATTTACTATGGTATGATATTTACTTACTACAGTAACAATTCTGATAAGTGCTTCCTACAATTTTTACGATTTTAAAAAAAAAATTAAAATTTTGAATTTTTAAAGAAAGTTGGAGTATGATATGATATCTCTGGTTAGACACGGAATATATACACAGGGCAAGTCCAAATGATGGACCCGATGTGAGAAATTTATTCTCTGAAATTTAATAAACTATAATAAGATCCTAACACTTTCATGAGGTTAACGACTAATTTTATTGAAGGCCAGCTACAACTTCTCCGAACACAGTTGGAGAAATCAATATTAGAGAAAATACGGTACTTTACTTGGATTTCTCTCAATATATTTGGACAACCCTGCGGAGAAATACTGATTGACCTTTCTCGAAATAATTGTTCGCTAAGTTCACGAAAGCGCTTGCAAATATAGAAGTTAGCATCACATATTACTGAAACTCTTAATACTAAACTGATGTATTTGAAAAACGATATAATGATGAAGCAGGAGCTTTTCTGCTTCTCTATCCCATTTCTGCTTCTCTAAAAAGTGTTTGCTATAATTAACAGGAACTGTGCATAACTTCTTTCTGCTTTTTTTTTGTCGTCTACCCGTTTAAAGGGTTACGCCCTTTCTTAGGGGAAGTGTTTTAGCATTATTTCAGATTCTATAAAATTGATAGTGCATCTAAGAGATTTTTCCTTTATTCATCATTATAAAATAATTAACATATATACACAATAGACAAACTAGAACAAGTGGCATACATACATTAACAAAATAATAATAACAAAGATAATATGTGCGTGTGCATGGAGTCAGTTAGAAATATGAAACGAGCATAACAAAAATAAATGTGCTAGTGCCTGAAGGATAAGTGCTTGAGAATAACAATAAGAAATATTAACAAGAATAATAATTCCAAACAAAAAAAAAAAAAAAAAAAATTGAAATAATCAGGAAATGAAATGAGGATGAATTGTACTGGACGCCAACACACGAGGTACTGTTAGTGGAAAGATGCAGTTATCTTCTGTTCCTGGGGCTATTCAGGAACTGATGTAGACAGAGGAGGCCCATGTTAATTGATTATTACTGTGCATATGATGGATAGATGGAAGATGACAGATGGCGTGGATGATATATAGCAAATACTTCTGGGTCTCGATTGGCAGGATCCATTTGCAAGTGATACAGTGTAAGATAGTGTTGGAGCGGAGTGTCGACGTATCGTGGCGGTGCATCATTGTCTCGGTCATATCGTAGTATATCCTGAAGCATGGGGTGTCGTAAATCAAAGCGTTTTGTGATGTAACGAATGCGAAGCTGTTCTAGATGGGTGAGCAGTGGTGGAAAGTCTATGAGATCGTAGAGAAGTCTGGTTGGGCTTGGTAAGTGAATTCGATAGGCCAATATAAAGGCATGCCGCTCCATTATAGACAATTGTTTATAAAATTTGTCGGAGCTGCGGCCCAAGCTTATAGCCATAGGTTAAAGTAGTCCTCATAAATGCTTTGTAAGTGTGGAGGACAGTAGGTGGTCGTAAACCCCAGCTGGTGTCAACTAAACGTTTAAGTAGATTTAATCTGTCCTTAGCTTGAGTAACAAGTTTCTTAAGATGAGGAGTCCACGTAAGCTTTGTGTCAAATATCACCCTACGGTAAATAAGAGATGACGTAAGAGAAACTGGCGTGTTGCCCACATGAATATTTAATTAATTCGGATTGCAAAACACTCTGGATCGTCTGCGTGGTGGTAGAAAGACGACAGATTGTGTTTTCGCTGAGTTAATACTGAGACTCCAGACTTGACACCAACGGACAAATGTGTCGATAGCTGGCTGTATGATTCTATTAATTCGCTGGATAGTGCGAGCTGTTGTGAGAAATGCTGTGTTATCTGCGAACTGGTAAACTTGGACATGAGGAGTGAGTCTGATATCAGCAACGTATAATAAATATAACAAAGGAGACAGAGAAGAACCTTGAGAAACGCCAGAATGTAAGAACAAGGCGCCGATTTCTCTAAATTTGGGGGACATTCAGATGCAGAAGGTACCGGTATATATATGAGGATTTTAAGACAAATTGCATTCAAATTATGACAAATATTGTATATTCATAAATACAATAGGGAGGCCCACATCAGCTTTGGGGGGCCCGGGACCCGATCCCCAGAATCGGCGTCCTTGTGTAAGAATATGGGGTGTGATAAAGCGTTGTTAATAGAAATGTATGCAAGACGATTTATTAAGAAAGTATTGATTAATCGTATGTAAGATATGGTCAGCATATAGTTATGTAATTTGTAAATCAATCCAGGATGGAACACGTTATCAAATGCCTTCTCCAAATCAAACGTTACTAAACAAGAAGGAAATACCTTGTTGTATTGGCTATAAATAGCAGTGGTGAGTCTTAAGAATTGATCGAGAGTACTGAAGCGCGGTCGGAACCCAGTTTGTTGGATCGGCAGAAGATTGTGCATGATGAGGTTGAGGGCGTTTGCAGACACAACTTGTTAAATGGATCGGGCAATACGACTGTACGTTAGATGGTGGTTTCTTTGCTTAGGAAATAAAAGAACTTTAGAATACTTCCAATGGAGCGGAAAGAAGCCAGTGTGCAGGATAAAACTATAAATATGGCTTAGAATCAGAAAAAAAGAGGAGGTGCCTGTTTGATGAGAGCATACCTGATGGAGTCGAATCCAGGTGCCGTACTGCGTTTGGTTGCTAAAATAGCCTTGTTCTCATCTGGGTCTATAGCCTGAGTAAGTGGATTATTAGGTTCCAGAATATGGTGGTCAGATGGCTGGAGATGAGGAGCGGTCGGATCGGCGTGACGGTTGATCGAAGATTGAAGGCGGTCCGGTGTGTGCCGTTCAGAAAGAGGAGTGAAGACTTCTTGCAAAAAAAGTCCAAAAAGATTCGCCTTGTCGGTGTTAGTATTAAGAGCTTGATGGTTGTGAATAAAGGGATAGGGTGTACGAGATGTTTTGCCAGTAAGTTGATGGAATTTACGCCAATATTTGCTGGGATGAGTTTCTGTAGTAAGAGTATTACACGTTAGAATCCACTGTCTTTTCTTGTATGCTACAATGTAGTTATGTGTTATTCGGAGGTATTAGCGGTGTAAGTGTAGTGTCTCCAAGTTGCCGCTGGTTCTATATTCACGATAATCTCGACGTGAAGCAGAAATTAGTGCAAGATATCTTGGTGGTAAGATAGGTTTATGCGGTTGTACGTGAGTAGAAGGAATGCAATGTTCCGCTGCACCTTGAACTGCTGCAGTAAGGTCAATGATGACTTGATCAAGACTATACTGCGAGGAAGGTATAGTGAGTGAGCTAATGGCGCAATCGATTGTGGATTGATACTGATCTAAATTAGAATTATAATAGAGATAAATTTTCCTAGTTGGTAAGGGATTTGACGACTTCACTGTACATTGCAGTTCTAGTTTAATATGCACATGATCGCTGCCGATTGAATCTAGTACAATAATGTCGATGAAAGGAGATAGAGAAGATGAGGTTATTACAACGTCAGGCGTTGCGTTGCTAGCTGGTCCCATAGGTTGTGACAAGATGTAAAATTCTCCTGTAGTGAAAGTTTGTATAAAATCAGGAAGTTGTTGTTTGTCGCGCTGTGATCTACTATGGAAATTCAAGTCCGCCATGATAATATAATGCCGAGATTGTGTATCAATGAAACGAAATTAGTCATAGTTAAGAATCTTTCCTGGACGAACACAGATTGTGGCAAAGGTGAATGTGCGACCATGAAAGTAAATAGTAGTTATATTGTATTCTGGCAGATTGAAAGTTTGAAGCACGCTAACAGTCCGATATGGTAGACGAGTGCTAATGCCGATAGCTGTACCGCCGTGGTCCGGACGGGACATCATGGTGTAGTAAGTTATATTTTGGTATGTAATACTGTAAGAAGTTGGCCAAATAGGTTTCATTGACCGCGAAGGCTGAGATGTGTTCTTCCTGTAGTAACTGCGTGAAAAGTACTTGATGTGTCAACAGTGAGCGGTTGTTCATAAATAAGAAACTATAAGCCATTACGAAGAAATAGAAAAAGTTGCAAATGAAAGCTGCAATATTAAAAGTAGACTTAGATAGGTGTGATTTGGAAATGAACTGTTGGCCCAGAATAGGTCGCATGGAGCTGAAGATTGAATAGGATTTAGTTGAGAATGTGAGTGAGAACGTGAAGAAACGGATGAATGTTCTGTAAAGTAATCGTGAAGAAGCGGATCAGATCTTCAACAGTAACAGGATGAAGTAACGAATTAGGAGGTCTTTGTGCCTCTTTTTTTTAAACCTACTATTTCAGTCCCAGTCGAAACTGAGCGGGCCACAGAAGGTAACGCCTTCTCTGGGGCCAGTGAAAACGAAGTTGTTTGATGCTATGGTTTATGGATGGAGTTCAGAATGCTATGAGAAGTGGAGTTTTATTATCATTATTCTATTTATAGATTCCGAAGGAGAAGTGCATGGACGTGGATGAAAACCAAATGTGTTGAGGTCAGAGGTTATGGGTAGTAGTAATGGGGTTACTTTGCCTACCTTTTTGGCCCCTGGGTCCCTGCCTCAGGACCCATGGTCCCTGGCCGGGGTCAATGACCTAGGGGTACATAGGACCACCCCTCTAAATTTTGGCAGGGGTACCATGGCCCATCCCCTAAATTTTGGCAGGGGTACATAGGACCACCCCCCTTAAATTTTGGAAATTGCCAAATTTAAAAATTTGGTATGGTAGCCTAGGACCATAGTATGTACCTCTATCAGTACTGGATGTCTATGTCGTTCCCTTTCATGGGTAAAAAATTGCCAAAAATTCAAATTTCGGGGGTTTTTGACCTAATTTATCCCCTTTGATGAGGTATTATTACCCTATATAGTTATATGGGCGTATACAGGGGTCCATTACCTTTCATAAGACATGGGTATATTAATGCACCCCTTGAAAAATTTGGGAGGGGTACCTTGGCCCACCCCTTAAATTTTGGAAATTGCCCAATTTCAACATTGGGTATTATAGTACAGGACCCTAATATGTATTATGATAAATTTGGGTGGTCCACCTCATTCCCTTTTAGGGGTACATAGGACCACCCCCTTAAATTTTGGAAATTGCCAAATCTAAAAATTTGGTGTGGTAGCCTAGGACCATAGTATGTACCTCTATCAGTATTGGGTGTCTATGTCGTTCCCTTTCATGGATAAAAAATTGCCAAAAATTTATATTTCGGGGGTTTTTGACCTAATTTATCTCCTTGGATGAGGTATTATTACCTTATATGATTATATGGTCATGTATAGGGGTCCATTACCTATCATAAGACATAGGTACATTTGTGCACCCCTTTAAATTTTTGGGAGGGGTACCTTGGCCCACCCCTTAAATTTTGGAAATTGACCAATTTAAACATTGGGTATTATAGTACAGGACCCTAATATGTATCATGATAAATTTGGGCGGTCCACCTCGTTCCCTTCCAGGGGCACAAAATTGCCAAAATATAAACGTAAGCAATACGTTATACCACGTGTTTGGTTTTTGGTCGATTTTATCCCCTTTGATGAGATGTTATTACCTTATATGGTTATATGGTCATGTATAGAGGTCCATTACCTTTCATAAGATATCGGTATATTTGTACAATCCTTTAAAAATTTGGGAGGGGTACTTTGGCCCACCCCCTTAAATTTTGGAAATTGCCCAATTTAAACATTTGGTATTATAGTACCGGACCTTAACATGTATTATGATAAATTTGGGTGGTCCACCTCGTTCCATTTTAGGGGTACAAAATTGTCAAAATATAAACGTAAGCAATACGTTGTACCACGTGTTTGGTCTTTTGGCCCAATTTATCCTCTTGGATGAGGTTCTATTACCTTATATGGTTATATGGTTATGTATAGGGGTCTATTCCCTATCATAAGACATAGGTACATTTGTGCACTCCTTTAAAAATTTGGGAGGGGTACTTTGGCCCACCCCTTACATTTTAGAAATTGCTCATTTTATATATTTGGTATTATAGTACTGGACCCTAACATGTATTATTATGATAAATTTGAGTGGTTCACCTCGTTCCCTTTTAGGGGTACGAAATTGCCAAATTTTAATACAACCACGTGTTTGGTCATTTGGCCCAATTTATCCTCTTGGATAACGTCCTATTACCTTATATGATTATATGGTCATGTATAGGGGTCCATTACCTATCATAAGACATAGGTACATTTGTGCACTCTTTAAATTTTTGGGAGGGGTACTTTGGCCCACCCCTTTAATTTTGGAAATTGCTCATTTTATATATTTGGTATTATAGTACTGGACCCTAACATGTATTATGATAAATTTGGGTAGTTCACCTTGTTCCCTTTCATGAGTAAAAAAAAAAATTGCCAAATTTTACTACAACCACGTGTTTGGTATTTTGGTTCACCCCTTGGATGAGGTCCTATTACCTTATATGATTATATGGTTATGTATATTGGTCCATTCCCTATTATAAGACATGGGTATATTGATGCACCCTTTAAAAAATTTGGGAGGGGTATCTTGACTCATCCACTCAGTTTTAGAAATTGATTAATATAAGCATTTGGTATCTTCGTACAGGTCTTCAATATGTACCACTATAAAATTGGATGGTCCACATCGTTCCCTTTCATGGGTAAAGAACTACCAAAAATCAAATTTCGGAGGTTATTGACCCTATTTAATACGTTATATGGTTTATTACCTCTATATGTTTATGTTTTCTTTTAAATTTGGGAATTATCAAATAACAAAATTCGGTAAACGTTTTCTAGGACCCATTGGTATTCCTCTTATGGCCAAATATTCAAAATTTAAAGGTTATTGACCGGCTTTATTATTGAATAAGTACAGGATTTATTACTTTTTCATAAGACACAGGTGTATTTGTGTACCAATCTTAAATTTTGGGAGGGGTACATTTCTTATTGTCATATCAATAATTGGTAATTGTTCTTTCGGTAAATCATTGTCAAATATGAGTATGATCACGTGATCAGTTATTAACCTATGATGGGATTAGGAGTCCAGGACATTGGTACATTGAAACTTTGTAGGATAATTTGAGAATGCGTCATTGGTTTTGATTATTCCCGCCAAATATAAACGTAAGCAAGACGTTGTACCACGTGATTGTCCTTGATGAGGTAGTGTACCACTATAAAATTGGATGGTCCACATCGTTCCCTTTCATGGGTAAAGAACTACCAAAAAACAAATTTCGGAGGTTATTGACTCCTATTTAGCACGTTATATGGTACCTTATTGAATCTTATGACTCATAGTCTTAAGGGAATACATGCTACAACACTGGCAAAGTTATTGTTGATGCAATTTGATTGGTTGATTACTATCTTTCGTGCAATCTGATTGGCTGATCACTATCTTTCGTGCAATCTGATTGGTTGATGAGTTTCAAATCTTTGCTGCATTCAGTTTTAAGTTTTGTTTAACATTTAAAATCTTGGTTTCGTTCAACATTTTGCACTCACTGATAAATATGATCAAAACCGTTTATTTGTTAATCGAATAGTTAAAAACCGGATAAAGTTTGACGGTTAACCGTGAAACGTAAAATTTTTTAGTTTGAAAATTTTTTTGTTTGAAAGTTTTTGTTTGAAAACTCTTGTTTCAAATTTGTGTTTGAATTTTTTGTTTCAGAATTTTGTTTAAAATTTGTTTCAAAATTTTTTGTTTGAAAATTTTTTTGTTTGAAATTTTTTTGTTGCAAAATTTTGTTTGAAAATTTTTTGTTCGAAATTTTTGTTTTGAAATTTTTCGTTTCCAAATTTTTTGCTTCGATTTTTTTTTCAAAATTTTGTTTGAAAATTTGTTTCGTTTCAAAATTTTTGTTTGGATTTTTCGTTTCCAAATTTTTAAGTTTGTGCACTCATTAGTAAAGAACCGGAACTGTTTAGAACAAAAACCTCTGGCAACATTATGGTGCAATAGTACACGTCAGAACATGTGGTGTGTTCTTGAAATGAAAAAACACAATTCATTGAAATGGATCCTTTTATTACACTCCACATACATCCATACCAGATAGTGGTTCTGGATATTGTCGATACAATGTATTTTGAACTTCTTGCACTAGTTTGTCTTTAGCATATAATTTTAATTCCAGTTGAAGTCTTTTAAGGTCTAATGCAATATCAATTGGTGGAAACTCAATGTCCATTTGATCACAAATAAACTGTTTATCAATACAGGTATGCACCCAAGAACGATGTTGACAACCATCACAATATCTAGATACATGTTGTACAATATGCATAACACATTTTTCAAAATAGTACTTTTTCAGGAATATACTAGTTTTGTTGCACACTTCCACTGCATGTTTCACACACTGAAATACGTTGATAAATTTGTTCCATTCTGTTTCCGTTAGATACAACATATTGCGAGAGACATGAAATGTACTCTTTTTACGTAACAGCACCATTTTCTCTTCGAGGACTGTACGCAGCACCACTTCATGATTTGAGCCTAATGATTTGACTATGGTCACATTTAGCTCATCATGAAAATAATCGTTCATTTGGTCGATTCGTGAACATAATATTTGCCATTCTTCACAGGTCAGTTGTACACCAAATTGTTCTGCTTTGCCCAATCGAATCACTGGTTCAAATGTTCTAGCACTGATACCAATCATCACATGTTTTGTTTGAAATATATTTATTGGATAATAGCTTGCGAAGATGAACTCTTTATCGTTAGAAGTACACATCTTTCCTCCTGAAAAGCACTTGCTCAAATGATTTCGTGGGATGACACTGTATTGGTTGATTTATAGAACTACGGCTGACGTCATTGGAAAGGAATGTGCTGACGTTTGAATTCATGATTTCATCACAGTTCCTGACGTCATGCTGACCAATCAAATTCATACAACTATGTCTGACGTGTTGATGTTTGAATTCATGATTTTATCACAATTACTGACGAATCCGGCTGTGTACTAAATTCAAATTGATGACTTCGACCCAATAATCCTTTGTAACATAAAGATAAAGATCCAGTATTTAAGAAACGTAACAGTTCTTCTTGTTTTGATGCCTCCATGGGAAAATATCTTGCTGGTAAAATTATATTCTTTTCACTTTCAAGCTTCACTACGATTCTTAATCCAAACTTTGTAGGGATCATTTGGCTAGCTAAGATTCTATAAGGTACATTCTGTTGTAAATCAGTAATCTTGGTAAATGATTTCATCACATCACGTGTGTTTAGAAACTGCAGACAAGTAGCCATGATGATGTTATCATGAATACTAACGCGAACGATACTTATATATGATGCAAAACTGATGACGTTGCGTTATCATGTTCTGACGTGTACTATTGCATCATAATGTTGCCAGAGGTTTTTGTTCTAAACAGTTCCGGTTCTTTACTAATGAGTGCACAAACTTAAAAATTTGGAAACGAAAAATCCAAACAAAAATTTTGAAACGAAACAAATTTTCAAACAAAATTTTGAAAAAAAATCGAAGCAAAAAATTTGGAAACGAAAAATTTCAAAACAAAAATTTCGAACAAAAAATTTTCAAACAAAATTTTGCAACAAAAAAATTTCAAACAAAAAAATTTTCAAACAAAAAATTTTGAAACAAATTTTAAACAAAATTCTGAAACAAAAAATTCAAACACAAATTTGAAACAAGAGTTTTCAAACAAAAACTTTCAAACAAAAAAAATTTTCAAACTAAAAAATTTTACGTTTCACGGTTAACCGTCAAACTTTATCCGGTTTTTAACTATTCGATTAACAAATAAACGGTTTTGATCATATTTATCAGTGAGTGCAAAATGTTGAACGAAACCAAGATTTTAAATGTTAAACAAAACTTAAAACTGAATGCAGCAAAGATTTGAAACTCATCAACCAATCAGATTGCACGAAAGATAGTGATCAGCCAATCAGATTGCACGAAAGATAGTGATCAACCAATCAAATTGCATCAACAATAACTTTGCCAGTGTTGTAGCATGTATTCCCTTAAGACTATGAGTCATAAGATTCAATAAGGTACCATATAACGTGCTAAATAGGAGTCAATAACCTCCGAAATTTGTTTTTTGGTAGTTCTTTACCCATGAAAGGGAACGATGTGGACCATCCAATTTTATAGTGGTACACTACCTCATCAAGGACAATCACGTGGTACAACGTCTTGCTTACGTTTATATTTGGCGGGAATAATCAAAACCAATGACGCATTCTCAAATTATCCTACAAAGTTTCAATGTACCAATGTCCTGGACTCCTAATCCCATCATAGGTTAATAACTGATCACGTGATCATACTCATATTTGACAATGATTTACCGAAAGAACAATTACCAATTATTGATATGACAATAAGAAATGTACCCCTCCCAAAATTTAAGATTGGTACACAAATACACCTGTGTCTTATGAAAAAGTAATAAATCCTGTACTTATTCAATAATAAAGCCGGTCAATAACCTTTAAATTTTGAATATTTGGCCATAAGAGGAATACCAATGGGTCCTAGAAAACGTTTACCGAATTTTGTTATTTGATAATTCCCAAATTTAAAAGAAAACATAAACATATAGAGGTAATAAACCATATAACGTATTAAATAGGGTCAATAACCTCCGAAATTTGATTTTTGGTAGTTCTTTACCCATGAAAGGGAACGATGTGGACCATCCAATTTTATAGTGGTACATATTGAAGACCTGTACGAAGATACCAAATGCTTATATTAATCAATTTCTAAAACTGAGTGGATGAGTCAAGATACCCCTCCCAAATTTTTTAAAGGGTGCATCAATATACCCATGTCTTATAATAGGGAATGGACCAATATACATAACCATATAATCATATAAGGTAATAGGACCTCATCCAAGGGGTGAACCAAAATACCAAACACGTGGTTGTAGTAAAATTTGGCAATTTTTTTTTTACTCATGAAAGGGAACAAGGTGAACTACCCAAATTTATCATAATACATGTTAGGGTCCAGTACTATAATACCAAATATATAAAATGAGCAATTTCCAAAATTAAAGGGGTGGGCCAAAGTACCCCTCCCAAAAATTTAAAGAGTGCACAAATGTACCTATGTCTTATGATAGGTAATGGACCCCTATACATGACCATATAATCATATAAGGTAATAGGACGTTATCCAAGAGGATAAATTGGGCCAAATGACCAAACACGTGGTTGTATTAAAATTTGGCAATTTCGTACCCCTAAAAGGGAACGAGGTGAACCACTCAAATTTATCATAATAATACATGTTAGGGTCCAGTACTATAATACCAAATATATAAAATGAGCAATTTCTAAAATGTAAGGGGTGGGCCAAAGTACCCCTCCCAAATTTTTAAAGGAGTGCACAAATGTACCTATGTCTTATGATAGGGAATAGACCCCTATACATAACCATATAACCATATAAGGTAATAGAACCTCATCCAAGAGGATAAATTGGGCCAAAAGACCAAACACGTGGTACAACGTATTGCTTACGTTTATATTTTGACAATTTTGTACCCCTAAAATGGAACGAGGTGGACCACCCAAATTTATCATAATACATGTTAAGGTCCGGTACTATAATACCAAATGTTTAAATTGGGCAATTTCCAAAATTTAAGGGGGTGGGCCAAAGTACCCCTCCCAAATTTTTAAAGGATTGTACAAATATACCGATATCTTATGAAAGGTAATGGACCTCTATACATGACCATATAACCATATAAGGTAATAACATCTCATCAAAGGGGATAAAATCGACCAAAAACCAAACACGTGGTATAACGTATTGCTTACGTTTATATTTTGGCAATTTTGTGCCCCTGGAAGGGAACGAGGTGGACCGCCCAAATTTATCATGATACATATTAGGGTCCTGTACTATAATACCCAATGTTTAAATTGGTCAATTTCCAAAATTTAAGGGGTGGGCCAAGGTACCCCTCCCAAAAATTTAAAGGGGTGCACAAATGTACCTATGTCTTATGATAGGTAATGGACCCCTATACATGACCATATAATCATATAAGGTAATAATACCTCATCCAAGGAGATAAATTAGGTCAAAAACCCCCGAAATTTAAATTTTTGGCAATTTTTTATCCATGAAAGGGAACGACATAGACACCCAATACTGATAGAGGTACATACTATGGTCCTAGGCTACCACACCAAATTTTTAGATTTGGCAATTTCCAAAATTTAAGGGGGTGGTCCTATGTACCCCTAAAAGGGAATGAGGTGGACCACCCAAATTTATCATAATACATATTAGGGTCCTGTACTATAATACCCAATGTTGAAATTGGGCAATTTCCAAAATTTAAGGGGTGGGCCAAGGTACCCCTCCCAAATTTTTCAAGGGGTGCATTAATATACCCATGTCTTATGAAAGGTAATGGACCCCTGTATACGCCCATATAACTATATAGGGTAATAATACCTCATCAAAGGGGATAAATTAGGTCAAAACCCCCCGAAATTTGAATTTTTGGCAATTTTTTATCCATGAAAGGGAACGACATAGACACCCAGTACTGATTGAGGTACATACTATGGTCCTAGGCTACCATACCAAATTTTTAAATTTGGCAATTTCCAAAATTTAAGGGGGGTGGTCCTATGTACCCCTGCCAAAATTTAGGGGATGGGCCAAGGTACCCCTGCCAAAATTTAGAGGGGGTGGTCCTATGTACCCCTAGGTCATTGACCCCGGCCAGGGACCATGGGTCCTGAGGCAGGGACCCAGGGGCCAAAAAGTTAGGCAAAGTAACCCGTCAAAGGTCAATGACCTTGGCCCGGGGTCAATGACCTAGGGGTACATAGGACCACCTCCTCTAAATTTTGGCAGGGGTACCATGGCCCACCCCCTAAATTTTGGCAGGGGTACATAGGACCACCCCCCTTAAATTTTGGAAATTGCCAAATTTAAAAATTTGGTATGGTAGCCTAGGACCATAGTATGTACCTCTATCCGTATTGGGGGTCTATGTCGTTCCCTTTCATGGGTAAAAAATTGATAAAAAGTCAAATTTCGGGGGTTTTTGACCTAATTTATCCCCTTGGATGAGGTGTTATTACCCTATATAGTTATATGGGCGTATACAGGGGTCCATTCCCTTTCATAAGACATGGGTATATTAATGCACCCCTTTAAATTTTTGGGAGGGGTACCTTGGCCCACCCCTTAAATTTTGGAAATTGACCAATTTAAACATTGGGTATTATAGTACAGGACCCTAATATGTATTATGATAAATTTGGGTGGTCCACCTCGTTCCCTTCTAGGGGTACAAAATTGCCAATATATAAACGTAAGCAATACGTAGTACCACGTGTTTGGTTTTTGGTCGATTTTATCCCCTTTGATGAGGTGTTATTATCCTATATAGTTATATGGTCATGTATAGGGGTCCATTACCTTTCATAAGATATGGGTATATTTGTACACTCCTTTAAAAATTTGTGAGGGGTACTTTGGCCCCCGGGAAATTTCCAAAATTTAAGGGGTGGGCCAAAGTACCCCTCCCAAATTTTTAAAGGAGTGTACAAATATACCGATATCTTATGAAAGGGAATGGACCCCTATACATGACCATATAACCATATAAGGTAATAACATCTCATCAAAGGGGATAAAATCGACCAAAAATCAAACACGTGGTATAACGTATTGCTTACGTTTATATTTTGGCAATTTTGTGCCCCTGGAAGGAAACGAGGTGGACCGCCCAAATTTATCATTATACATATTAGGGTCCTGTACTATAATATCCAATGTTTAAATTGGTCAATTTCCAAAATTTAAGGGGTGGGCCAAGGTACCCCTACCAAATTTTTCAAGGGGTGCATTAATATACCCATATGTTATGAAAAGTAATGGACCCCTGTATACGTCCATATAACTATATAGGGTAATAATACCTCATCAAAGGGGATAAATTAGGTCAAAAACCCCCGAAATTTAAATTTTTGGCAATTTTTTACCCATGAAAGGGAACGACATAGACACCCAATACTGATAGAGGTACATACTATGGTCCTAGGCTACCACACCAAATTTTTAGATTTGGCAATTTCCAAAATTTAAGGGGGTGGTCCTATGTACCCCTAAAAGGGAATGAGGTGGACCACCCAAATTTATCATAGTACATATTAGGGTCCTATACTATAATACCCAATGTTGAAATTGGGCAATTTCCAAAATTGAAGGGGTGGGCCAAGGTACCCCTCCCAAAAATTTAAAGGGGTGCATTAATATACCCATGTCTTATGAAAGGTAATGGACCCCTTTATACGCCCATATAACTATATAGGGTAATAACACCTCATCAAAGGGGATAAATTAGGTCAAAAACCTCCGAAATTTGAATTTTTGGTAATTTTTTACTCATGAAAGGGAACGACATAGACACCCAATACTAATAGAGGTACATACTATGGTCCTAGGCTACTATAACAAATTTTTAGATTTGGCAATTTCCAAAATTTAAGGGGGGTGGTCCTATGTACCCCTGCCAAAATTTAGGGGGTGGGCCAAGGTACCCTGCCAAAATTTAGAGGGGGTGGTCCTATGTACCCCTAGGTCATTGACCCCGGCCAGGGACCATGGGTCCTGAGGCAGGGACCCAGGGGCCAAAAAGTTAGGCCAAGTCATGCGATTACTACTTGGGTTATAGATACGTGGATGGCAATGATATATTCTACGACGAGGGTTATAGGTAGCAGTGGCCTCTTCAAGTTCATGTAGAGCGAGCAGATGGTCTACAGGCGTATAGGCATGCTGCGATCGTGTAGAAGTCTGATCTAGTAGTTCACCAAGGATGGGATGTGCTTCCGCTATACGGCGCTGAATATATTGAGTGCGGAGGCGATAAAGATGCGGTAAAAGCATGGAGATGGTGGTGCGGCGATAGACCTCTCGAGTAGAAGTATGTGGCGGCAATGATTAAGCAATGCGCAGAGCATGACATTCCAGGACTTGTAATTTGGTGTAGAAGTGCTGTGGAGCTGACAACCAGGTAGCATGACCATGTGTAAGGGCAGGGCGGACAAAAACCTTGTACGTATTGAGAACAAACCTAGTGTTGAAACCCCAGTTGGTGCCGCAGAGTAGATGGAGAAAATTGGCTATGAGGCGAACGTACGGTAAAAGAAGAATACGGAGTAGTTTGAAAATAAGGCCTTGATGCCACACAGAGTCGAATGCTCGTTCGACGTCAAAAGAGAGAAGGATAGAAGGCAGCCGTTTATTGAGTAGTTAACCTAGAGGCTCGAGAGTTTGAGCAGTTGATCCGTAGTGCTGGATGATGGTCTGAATCCAGCTTGCGTTGGGGGTAGATGATGATGAGTTTGTGGATAAGAATGAAGGCGTGTCACCACAATATGCTTCGTAGTTTTACTGAAGGCATTAGTTAGACTAATTGGGCGATAAGATCCGATGTTTGTTGGATCTTTGTGCGGTTTCAAAAAAACTACAATTTTGGCGAGCTTCCAGAGTAGAAAAATGGACAGTCGTGAGGATAGTCGTATACATCTGAGCGAGGACAATATGGAATGCCGCTGGGATTTGCCGAACTTTGTTATATTTGTGGTGTCGGCTCCAGGAGTTGTATTGTGACGTATATGAAGCATAGCGACTATTTCAGGACTAGTGATTGGAGCTGTCAATGGATCAGTCGGATCAATTTAATGGTCTATAGCAGGTGTAAATAATGGTCGCTCAGTATTGCCCAAAGTGGTAATATGACGGTGAAATGTATGGTAAAACAATGGACCACTGTGAGGAGTGAAGACATCCTCAAAGTAAGTAGCAAATGCAGCTGCTTTGTCAGAATCCGTTGTAGAGACGTTGCCATCGACAAGAATAGGGTATTGTGAGCCCCAGCGTTGGTAAGTAAGATGTTTAAACAAGCGCCAGAATTTAGTGGCATTGGTTTCGTTGGGAACTCACTGCAAGAGTTTCGCCAGTCGAGTCTTTTAAGGGCTATGATGTTATATTGGACCATGCGTTGGAACTGTCTATGAAATATGAGAAAGTGCGGATCGTGAATCCACTGTATTCGGTCGAAAGGCATGGGATCGGTGAAGTAGAGTGACTGCATGAGGTGGTAAACTCGGGCGACGTGAGCGTAATGTACGTTTCGGTACTGTGTGTTCGGTAGCGCCTGTAATGATTGTACTAAGGGACGTGGAGACATGGTCAATGTCATCTAAAGATAAGATTTCGGTGGAAGTAGAAGCTAGTTGCTCGGAGATATAGGTTCGATATTTCTCCCAGTCGGCTTTGGCGAAATTGTGGGACGCAGAGGAAGCTGGTGGTTTCCTGGGTTGAGCGCCAGACGAAGTTATTGTAAGCAGAACTGGGAGATAATCTCTGCCTACTGAGCTAAGTATCTCCACAGAAGATTTGGGTAATAGATTGTTATTGACTATTACCACGTCAGATGTGGTGTGACTCTCAGGCCGAGTTTCGTGTGGCAGAAAAACAAAAACTATGTGTAGTATATAAAAGATCCTGAAAATGCTGTTCCTGCGCCGCAGTGCGTGAGTGGTAATTGATATCTGCAAGAACTACGCTTGTTTTAAAGTTGACATCCAGGTAAGTGAGAAAGTGGTATGGCAAAGGTTGAGTAGATCGGACGTATATAGTTGCCAGGGTTAGAGTAAGTGCTGGAAAGTAGACGGTGCTGATGACGTGTTCGGAATACTGGTCAGGATACGGTGGTATGACGTGACGACGAGGTAAGGATTGCCTGATGGCAATGGCGGCTCCACCTCGAGCAATATTGTTAGAGAGATCACAGCGTATCAAATGGTAATGTGGAAAGTAGAACCGGTCAGTAGGTTTCAAGGTATCATTTAGTGCAAGGTTTCATTTAGTACGTTTAGTGAAGACGCCATTGTTTCAAGCAAAACTCGATTAGTCTTGAGCGGGCGTATATTGGAGAATAGAAATTTGACTACCTTTTTATTTCTGTTCACAGCCATCTTGAACAGGAGGAGTAGATTCAGAATGAAAATGGGAATATAGGCCAGAATAAGTGGCTGCCATATGGATAGTGAAGATGTCATAAGTAGCTTCTGTTGCATGTGACAGAATAGAATGGCTTCGCGTTGAAACGGGAAGATATTTTGTAAGACTGAAGTGACACACTGTAAGACATTTTCGACTGTGGGAGGTGAAAGTAAGGAGATTTGAGTGCCAATCGAAACATTTGCGGAAGTGGAAGAAACATGTAGTCGGAGCGGCACGACTGTCTGTGGTTTATCTGGCAACGGTTTCGGTTTATTTTTGCATTGGTAAGAATAAGTGGGATGGTCGCCATTACAGGTATTGCACACAGGAGGTTGTTGAAGGAGTGTGCAATTTTTGATTTTGTGTTGACCTTTGCAGTGTGCACATATGGATGGAAGAGTGCATTGATTGGTCGGACGTAAGTTTTAGATTAGGCACTTTTCGCAACGTCGAGAGAGAGGTGGTGGCATGCGAGATGCCTCAACTCGATTGTAACAACGATAGATAAAGACACCATGTTGGAGAAGATCGTCTATAAGTGTTTGGTTGTCAGTAAGCAGTCTGACCATGTAAGTAGGACCTGTTGTATTCTTGATGCGAAGCGCACGACTGGGATGGATATCATCAGCCTTGAGTTCATCTAACAGTTTTTGTTCGGTAATGCTAGGGTCAACGCCACGAATCACTACAGACAGTAAAGGTGTTCGTTTGGGTGGAGGTGGTGTTTTCAAACCAGAAGATTGTAATAGTTGGACTTTTACATTGGTACCGAACATGGCTGGCCCGACTTTGTAGATTATATGTTGATATAGAGTCGGGTTAGTAGTTTTGAGCATGATACCATTTTGTGTTTTTATAAGTTGTTGTAAATCAAGTCGAATGCAGTAGCAGACCAGTTTTAGATAGAAAGACTTCACATTATGTGGTTTTGGATCTAGTTGCGTGAATATTATGGTAATTAGCACAGGATTGGGAGTAATACCATCCAAATGTTGGACAACAGAAGTGAATGCGATAGAATTGGAATCAGATTCAACAGGTGTGGTGTTGGGGGAAACTCTTGTGAGCCTCAGTGTAGGATGGTTTGGAGGGGAAGCGAGGGAGCGAGAGTGCTCTCGGTCCCTAGGTGGGAAGCCATCGGAAGACTGTGAGATGCTAGGTGGTTTGGTGCGCTTTTGTGAACGTGCCGATTCCCGACGTGATTCCCTCGGTGGTCCCATCGGGGGTAAGATGTGGTGTTTACCCTGGGAAGAGAAGTCCGGTGTCTTAGGCATGGGTCGTCGTAGAGGGCGTCCAAAAAGCCAGAACCCTTCTTTCGTCTAGTAATATTAAGTTTTGAGATCACTACCAAATAAAGGATAAAGCGATACTCAATTCAACGAAGCTAGATGTTAGTAATAATTAATTGGCGTGCTCGCTAAACACAAAAGTGCTTCTGCTTCGCCAAATTATGAGTGGACTTTCGAACCTGTTAGTAAAAACGAGAAACAAAGAATTCACCACAATGCAAAGCACTAGGTGAATACAAAAATTAAGTTTCCCTCCGAAAGATGAAAATCTTCTGTCTATCTTTTTAATATAATGACTGCACGAGTCTCAAGAAGCATGCTATACTCTATCACCATTCGTGCAGCGAGAACTATAAGTAGTTTTAGGAATATATCAGTATGTTCTGCTTCATCATCATCATATCAAGAATTTCATTCCTCTTCCGGAGATTGGCGGGCCGTAGAAGGCAATATCTTCTGTGACCAGAGAGTTTGTAATTGTATGGAGCGATGAATTTGTAGAATGGTTACAGGATATATGATACTATGGGCTGGAGAATGAACTATGTGGGGTCTGTATTAAGGCATTCAGTTAAGTACAATATATATGCGGATGGTGGTGGATTGGTCTGTGGATTCGGTGCGTTCGTATATAGGTAACAAACAGATGGTCCAGTGGTGGGTAGTTATAGCGAGGTAAAGCCGGAATTTGATCTAACAGCTCATGGAAAATTGGATTTGAAAAATCGATTCGTTTTTGGATATACCGTTGGCGTAGATGGTATAAGTGTGGCAAAAGCGTTGGAAATTGCACACGACGATAGATTTCAGCTGTGGGAGTATCGAGAGGAAGAGAAAAGTCCAGCCGTAAGGCGTGCCGTTCGAGAACTTTTAGGTATTCATAGAAAGTTGGTGCTGCTGATAACCAGGCGAGATGACCGTGTGTAATTGCTGGGCGTACAAAGTAGGGATGACCAGAAGCGGTTGCTGTTGGAACCGGTTTTCGGGTCTGAACGGACCCGGTTCGGGAACCGGTTTTTCGGATCCACGTCTGGAACCGGTCCCCAAGATCCGGTTCTGGAACCGGCTTTTTGGATCCAGGTCTAGAACCGGTTCCCAAGACCCGGTTGTGGAATCGGTTCTGAAACTGGATCTCCAAGAACCGGTTCCTCGCAGACTATGTGGAGAAAAACTAACTTTGACCAATTACAGTGAGTATTGCATGTTTTTTTTTCTTTCATGGTGAAAATTAAAACTTTTGGATACTCCCTCGTACCTTCTTGAAAAACACACTGGGTTTTATATAGAGTCATTTTGACGTATGATTAGCGTTATACTAAAGGCATGACTACTGCAGGAAATATTTGTTAGTCGAACTCTTTAGTATGTCACTAATCACGCGTCAGAACGACTCTGCATAAGACTCACTGTCTTTAAGAAGGTTCTTATATCTTAAAGGCTTCTGTTAAGCAAACGCAATTAAAGAAACGTGTTACTGACACTTTTCTGGGAGCGATTTTCAATGTATACTATGATCACTTTCTATTTTGTTCACTTTTCCTTTTATTTTGTCTCCCTGAATGACCATAACTAAACCTCCGTCTATTATATCGATCTCTGACTTTTTTTTGTTGCTTGAAATTTAGCACGCTTTGCAAACTGTTGTAAGTCTTCCTCGCTTTGATCTTGTTAGTTCTTTGGCTTGAGTCCATGCTCAGTTGGACAATTAGTAAAGGAGCACCTATAACCAAATAGATTTTCTCTTCTACGTACATTTAAAAAGGTAAGTGTAGCAATATAAATTTCATAATTCATATTAAACAAAGAATTATCATTATCAACAGGAATATCTATGAACCAATGATAATTTACCGTGTTTAATTTAGCACTACAGTTGTTAAGTAACATGTATCTTAGCATAGAAAAGGGCATAAATTACCGTCTTTATCTTCTCTTCCGTAGCGTGGAAATTAGTATTTTTGTTATTTAGTTATTCTGTAACATAGAAAATACAGTCTGTGTCTATCTCGTTCTTCCCTAGCATAGAATTATGGTCACTTGCTGCAACTGAAAAGTACGGTATCGATGCTCCATCGTTTCTGCTAACCTCTTCGTCTTCAAGTACGATTTGTGTGTTTCCATATTGTCCATTAATTGTAATCTCCTTCGCTCTCTCTTTCCTGCCATCATACCCTCTAGACTTCCCTCATGATACAATTCTTACTTAGCCAATGTCCTAACCTAATTATTATAACCAGTTTCTCTTCCTTTTCTTAATAATACCTAAAATTGTTCCTTTTTCCACACCATTTCTAACAGTCTCTCATTTCTTTTCCGCTCGACCCAGCTAAGTCTCTCCATTCTTCTCCATACCAACATTTCGAATGCTTCCAGTCGTTTTTCCATCATTTTTGTGTATTGTCCATGTTTCTGTCCCATACAGTAAACTAAAATGCAGTACACGAAGAATTTTATGAGCCTTTTCTTCAACTGTTCATTCAAGATCCCACCAGACCCGTATCCAGGGGGGTCTAGGGGGCCGCCCCACAAAATTATTGCTGTGCCCCTAAAATTTTAACGTAGGCTTACAAATGATTTATAATATGGTGATGAACTATAATATGGTTGGACTGGTCCCCCCTAACTTCAGCCGGCAGCCCCTACATTTTTGGGCTGGCTACCGACCTGGATCCCACAAGATAAAATTTTCTTCCTCCTAAGGGCTTCTTTCGTCATTCCTATCATTGCTGTAATTTCACGTTTAAATTTCATATCATCACTATTAATACCACCCAGGTACCGAAAACTAGTCACCTTACCTCCTACTTCTATTTTCTCCCCCTCCTACTTCTATATTTGACACCGACCCCTTCGTTCCAATCACCATGGCTTTTGTTTTTCTAACATTTATTATCATCTCATATTCTTTACAACCCTTAATCAAGTTTTCTAACATTTTATTGATTTTGTCTTCAGATTCTGCAACAAGCGCCATATCATCAGCAAACCGTATTTAATAATAATAATAATAATAATAATAATAATAATAATAATAATAATAATAATAATAATAATAATTATTATTATTATTATTATTATTATTATTATTATTATTATTATTATTATTATTATTATTATAAACTTTATTCCTCGTCTGGTCTGGTTTCGTTTCGTGGACAACACATTTTCAAGTGAATAATATCTGCTTTTTTACAAACAAGAAACCGTATAATAGGCGTATCAGTGTTCAAAATGCTGCAATGTATTTTCTTTTGTAAATTATACGTGTCTGTTAATGTTGAATTGTCCAGAAAGGTAATGCGCAATTGTGATTCAACCTTGAAATATTTCTTTTCCTTCTTTTAAACATGAATCATGTTATTAAAAGAACGTTAAAATGAGCTAGTTTATTTTTTTCCCGAACAATCAGCTTTCATTATCTGTATTGGAAGTGCAGCTGCAGCAAAACATTGTTTACGGGTCAGTTCGTGTTCCCTTACGCGTTTTGCTTATGACTTCATTATAAGCGAAAAAAGGTCAAAGTACTGTGCAAAAACACTTTTTTTTCTGTTAGTATAGCAATAAAATAACAGTTATTATTATTATTATTATTATTATTATTATTATTATTATTATTATTATTATTATTATTATTATTATTATTATTATTATTATTATTATTAGGAGCACAGTACGACTATTGTATTTTATCTAATAGTTCGGAACAAAGATGAAAGTATTCTTGAAACGTCACTTGAATTTTAATGATATGCTCAATTACTTGGAGGCAAGCGGAACAAATGCTTCTCTAAGGTTTCATTCTACAAGATCTCGAATTAAAAAAAAAAAAAAAAAAGAGTAGAGAAAGACAACGTATAGGATTGTTCAAAAGTATAGGAACACGCATATACAATTAGGGCAATGCGAAAATAAAATAAATAAATACATAAATAAAACAGGGTGACGCAGGAAAACGGGAAAATTTAATAGATTTATCTTTCACTAACATAATAGCTTGCCGATATTATTTAAAGAAAAAAAAACAACAAGGAGATTGTATTTGTAGTGTTTATGCCCTGCTGAGTGCGAGTACTCTTTCCATCCCCTTCTTTATTCATGATAAAGTAACATACTTAACATCGCGGGTTTTAAGATTTTTTTTTCTTTCTAGAGAAAGGAGGGGGCGGTAAGTTGTCTAGGGCCGGCCTTGTACTAAAGCATTTGTAAATTTTGTACATCAAGAACGAGAGGTAAAATGTCTGACTTAGAAACTCATATATAAACAAATAAATCAACACGTTTCTGCAGCAACGCCGTTTATCAGTGAACGACGAACGATACAATTTTCAGCCTGGGTACCGTAATAATAAGGCAAAAGCGAAACTGTCACTTTTTATTGCGGGACTCTTATCACTAATTACTGAGGATTATTTGCCACAGTTATTTACTTCTAGAGATTGGAAAACTCCAAATATCCGTTTTCATAAATTTCTAGTCATTTTTTTTTTTTTTTTAACATTTTAGCTATTGATTTTAGTTACTTTTTTTCGTTGCGTGCCGGCAACAGTACTGTCAGGACACATTACTGTTATTTCCAAACCACAAAACTCACTCATGGGCAGGTTAAGAAAACTCCAACTTCGAAAAAATAGTTTGTGAACTTATGTTTTTTTCTTGTATTACGTTTTCCTAATATATTAAGACTGCGAGAAATATTTTGCAACCTATATTCCTACCAATTAGGCCTATCGCTCACTGGCGACAAAACAGTTGCGCAACTATCTCGTCGCTGTCGCCTGCAGTCAGCAACTTTACGGAGACAAAACAGTTTTGTTGCCGTACCCTCGCTCACTGGCGACGGCAACAGAAAAGTTGCCGAGCATTTGATATCACAATTTACATAATTGGCAACCGGAACAGTTCATATAATCGCTGGTTTCGGTCATTTAAAAAAACTATAGCCCATTCCAATGGTTAAATAAATATAAATAAATGAAATAAGACCTGCTTGGATAAATTTCAAAGTCCTCCTTTTCTACTAATTTCAAGACGCTCAATCCAATAGAACTATTTTCTTAACATTTCCCTCTCTGGGGTCTCGAGAAAAATAATCTCAAAATTGGGTGGATTGAGCGTTCTCAAATTAGTACGAAAGGTCTATTAGACATGTACCCTATCGTGGGCACCTTTACCATTTGCATGAGTTTTTTTTTTTTTTAATCAATTCACACTCGGAATTAGTGCACAAGTTTTTGGGCGTGTTAAAGGTGTATAAGTTCAAAAAAGTCATGAGTGGAACTAACAATGCGGAACTAAATAATTTGAAAAGATTAACAATGAGGACGGAGGATGGACTCAGACGACATAACATTATTATAACATGATCTTCTAAAATGTTCTTGCAATGTTTAGTCTAGAAGTAAGGGGCCATGGCTCTCCAGCAAATTACCCTAATTACACCAATGCTATCAAATTTTGGAAGGTAGCGTCAACAGGGGCGTCATTTCAAACTTCGCTTGAGGGGGGCAAGAGCACTACCGACATAAAACTTTCACGTTTTGTACTAGTATATTAATAGACAACAGATTAGAGTATATATATATATATATATATATATATATATATATATATATATATATATATATATATATTCTCAAACTCTTGGGTGGCAATTGCCCCCTCCTGGCCCCCCTTAAATGACGTCCCTGAGCGTCAATGAGTGACAAAAAATAACAGCATTATGTAAGCTAATACGAACGGGAACAATTATTCGAATCAAAAGATAACAATAATAACGAAAATATAAAACGACTGGAAATAACTAACAGAACGAAGCTAACAAAAGCGGCAATCCGACCACACTGTAACGTAACTGTATTCTCAGATGTTCTATGTATAGCCATAAAATAAAAATTGGCTTTCTTCGTTCTTCCTGCGTATTCTTCACGTTTTAAAATCGGGGACTTTTATACCGTACATTTTTTCTTTTTTATATTTGAAATGGAAAGAAAATTGATAATGATAATAATATCTCTATTTTTCTACTTGTGGGAAATTAATGAAAGTGGTAGTGTGTAGTATGCCAGCGATATGTCATTATCAATTAATGTACACTCATGTTCAAAATTATTGCCGTATATCTATAACTGTATTCTTGTAAGAATATAATTTGATAATGATTTTGCAGTATACTTTTAATACTGCCTACTATGTGTATAATCGGGAAATGTATATTTGTGGTAAATTTCATAGAAAAAGAATTATAAATACGAAAATTAGAATGAGTAAAACAAAATGTTGCTAAATGGATAAGAAAGTTTTATTTTCATTTTATTGTTCTTACTCTTTTGACATGAAATTTTCCACATACATGTCTTTGCTGATTATACACATATTAACATTATAAGACTTACCGAGCGAATTCGTTATCAAATTATATTCCTACAAAAAACATATTTATAGACATGCGACGATGATTTTGGACATGAGTGTACCTACCTGTGTTGTTTTTTCTTGGCTGGAAAGCTCATTCTAGTTTCTTACAACAGCAAAACACACTTCCTTCAACAATTTCTTCTTTATATATATATATATATATATATATATATATATATATATATATATATATATATATATATATATATATATATATATATATATATATATATATATATATATATATATATTCTTTAGCGCTGGGCGTTTCTCTATTTCCTCAATTAATTTTTCATAGTCTTTATCACTAATTAAAGACATACTAGTCACTAATCAAAGAATGTGTTAGTTTCCTTTGCGAACACTTCTTTTCACGCGCTACACACGGAACGAACTTGTAGAAAACATTTATTTTTAACCTTTCTACTTGGCGGTACCTCGGCAACTTTTCTGTCGCCGTCGCCTCAGTGAGCGGACTCCCATAAGACTCAATGCATTTTTAGATGTTGCGCAACTGTTCCGTCGCCGAGCTGTTGCCCTGCTGTCGCCCTGCTTGGTGACACCTCGGCAACTTTTCTGTCGCTGTCGCCTCAGTGAGCGGACTCCCATAAGACTCAATGCATTTAGCCAGAGCAACAAGATAGTTGCCCGACAAAATGTTGCCAGTGAGCGGTAGGCCTTAGTGTTCGTCATAGACAATATAATAAACAAATAAATTTGTTTACATTTTTTCTGCATGCTACCTGTGAAAAACAACGAAGAAAATGTGTTTGTGGTCACGTGTTCCGTTGCTCATTGGAAAAAGTACTTTTTTCATGATATGACCTTGAACTTGACCTTTTCTACAAGTGTTTAAAAGTGATTTAAGTTTACTAAAAGCAAAGCCTGTACAATGTAAAATATTCAGCCCCGTAGCCAGAGAGGGGATAGAGGGGGCACTGCCCTCCTAAATTATCTTTTGCCCCCCTAAAAAGTAATGCTGAATAGAATTTTGAAACTGACTCAAGACCAGTGAAATTTTTGCAATTATATTTATTAAATTAAATTCAACTTCGCGAATTCTACTCATTTCTGTGTAAAATTATGTTTCTTGCTAGATGTATACACACATCTTCTATTGCCTTTATCCATTTCAAGAATTTCAAACCGTACCCTATTATTGCAACCATGACAAGCATCCAATATACCACGTGCACTTTCAAATAACAGTGTCATAGTCCTCAACATTAGTTGTGAATACATTAATAAACTATAGTGTCTTGCTTATTTTGGAAGGTAGAAAATTGAGTGCAAACGTTGAATAAAACATATACTTCTATTTTGTATTGATATAATCTAAAATTGCTGTACAGTACAACCTCTCAAATCCGAACCCCGGAAATCCGAAAACCCGGCAAATCCGAACACGTTCTCAGGAGAAAAAAATAACTACAGCTGAAAAATGAAAAAAAAAGATTTAATCACACAAATTTAGTTTTTTTTTAAGGTTTTAACATTTTTAGACTTAATGCTTATTCTAAATCATTATCTAATTATATTCTTACAAGAAAACAGTTATAGATATGCGACAATCATTTTGGACATGAGTGTACACCCGCCAGTCAAGGTCACTGCCCTTTCGACCACTGGGCCACCCTGTCTAACCTCAGTCGTTGTTTTACCGCCAATTCAGTGACGAGATAAGTACGTAATATTATTTCCCGGGTAATCTGAACCCCCCGAAATACGAACAGGCTTCAGCCCCAATTAGTTCGTATTTGAGGGGTTGTACTGTAATATAATGTTGTTCTAATGTTTAAAAAATAAATACTTCGATTTTAATTATTAATATAAAACAAGGTACCTCGCAAAGAGCTTGTATTAAGCACACAAAAATGAAACAAAAATTTACGATTATGATAATTCAAAAATAAAATACAGATTCTGTAGATAATAAATAAGTACCCCGGTATACAATTTTATGGTGTTCTTTGATGATTGTCGTTGCCTCCTCAGTCTTCATTTCCGTCCTCCCCTAATAAATCAGGCTGGTTACAGGCCTGAAAATATTGCAAATGTTTGTACCATTCATGTGTTACATATTTCGTGTGTTTATTTCTGAGTAATATCCGGAAGGTTTACCTTATCATTATAGGCTGCATAAACAAAAACACGAAAATTTATTGTCTGCCACGTAACCACACATTCTCTACTTGAAATTACATCTTATCATATGAATGAATTATTCCAAATGACAATAAAGAGAATCACACGAAATGAACATTATTTTCTATTTTTAGAAGTTTCAATTTCGTCCGGTAGATGTCAATCACTTGAGAATGAAAGTCAAACTACGTGTGAGAGATGTAGCTTGAAGCTGTACATATTTTATTCCATATTTTGCTTCTCTTTCAACAAGTGCGCGTCCAAACCAATAGTCTCTGTGCAGTACACAGATTGTGTGAAGTATAATATACTCCATGGCGTAGAAACATGGACATATCACAAAAATTGTGAAAATCGAGAAGAGGCTTTCAAGATATGGGTATTGAGAAGAATCGAGATAATTATCTGGGTCGGACGGAAAACGAATGAAAGGGTGTTATAAACGGTGCAGGAGAAAAGAAACAATTTTAGACATTATTAAGAAGAGGAAGAGAAACTGGTTGAGACATTAACTAAGAAGAAACTGTATCATGAGGGACATATTAGAGGGTCTCGTGACAGGAAAAATAGGAAGAAAGCGAAGGAGACTACAATTAATGAATGATATCAAAACAGAAAAATAGTACGTAAAGGCTGTGGAGAATGGAAGTTTATCAGTTGCAGCAAAGTGACCTGCCAATAATAGCAGAATACCTATGATGATTATGATTTGTCCTTATTTTAACAAGCTGTAATTAGTTTTCCGATTGCGGGAAAAGTTCCCTTTTCGTTGATTTTAGCAAATGTTTGTTATACACACTGCATTTTAGTTAACATATAACAAAATAACAAATATACACCATGCATTTTCCAGTAATTTTTGTTCTCAATAGCATCAGTGAATTTTTTTACGAAAATTTGAGTAATTCTAAATCCGAACTTTGAAGGTTAATAACTCGGAAACCGGAGTTACGAGTAAAAATAAACTAGGTATGCAATAATTGTAAATTTGGAGCGAAGGAATTGACCTTTATTAATTATTCATAGATTTTTGTTTTTAGTGCATGAATTATTTTCATGAACGAACACGACATGCAAATAGTTGAATTTGGCAAAACAGTGAAAAGCATAATGACTTGTAATGTACCTTTATTTGTCAACCATAAAGATATGTCATGTATGTAGAAATGTGGTTTCATGTCCTCTTTTATTAAGATCTTTATGACACTTTTTCCCGGGATCTCTCACGAGTGGGACACCCTGTATATTTCTGAGTAAATAAGTTAAATTCGCTTTTAAGAAACATGACCAAAAATATGTTTTTATATCACTTTGGGTCCAAATGTAACCTTAAGCTGAAACATGGTTCAAATGTGCGTTTATATGGCCAATGGAAAAACATATATTAGTGCACACAAGGGTCAGAAATATGTAAAGAAGATACCAGCATAAAAATGTGACATGCCATAGAAATCCGAGCCTTACTTATAACATTTGTATTTTTTAAAAAATATTTTATATGCATATTTATATTTGCAGAGCGCTGGAAGATGGCTATCAGTGACTCCAGAGAAGATCTTTTAGCCGTTGAAGAGGAAATCATTGCTGATGATGAGGATGACAGAAGTGTACATGATATAATTTCCGCAAATGGTCTATCACAGGTTGAAAAGAATTTTTTGCTTCAAGCGGACCGAGGAGATTGTGCAACCATCAGAAGGTAATTGAAACACACATAATTACTCAATGATTTTTTCATATGAAAGGTTATAAGATTAATTTTAAGTCATGTTAGGTTAGTATGGACAGAATGGCCAATAATGCTTTTAGGCTTCTCGGTTTCTCATCATTCAATGCAATTATCATGCGACTTCTTGACCCTGCAGGAGGTTCACGAAAGACGCTTAAACAACAACAACAACAACAACAACAACTACTACTACTACTACTACTACTACTACTACTACTACTACTACTACTAATAATAATAATAATAATAATAATAATAATAATAATAATAATAATAATAATAATAATAATAATAATAATAAAGTTGCTCTTTCTGAAACCATCAATCTGACAATTGGTTTGAAGCACATTTCCACTTTTCTCTGTCCCGAGCCAATCTCTTTACTTCTAAAGATTCTACGGTTTTACACTGTAAACAATTAATTCTGGCTGCCAATACCCTAAAATTTACGGAATTAGTGTTTAAGTTATGGTAATAGGATATAAGATTGGTCTTTTTTTATGGCCTATAACCATAAATTTTACAGCAATACCGTAAATTTTAGAGTAATTTGTTGGCAGCTAGAATTGACAGTAATCGGTCAGTAAATGTGACCATAATTGTTTACAGTGTAACGTCATTCCGAACGCTCACGTTTCAATTTGCAGATTTTTAAAAGGAAAGGAAACAAGTGAAGTTAGTTAAAGAGAACGAAATCCAGGTGCATCTTTTTGTGTAATAAGAACGAGTATTATATACCTTTTTTTTTTAAAAAAAAACTTGTTTTTTAAAATAGTCTTTGTAATATAAGAAGTGAAAAAATAATCTAATTAATTTTAAATACTCATCGAATTTCTAATTTAGAAAGGAATAGTCACCTCGTCGAGATAAAAATTACAGTGAAAAGAATTTTGCCACTTTTGACCCTAAGTGCCATAAATGCAGAATTTCATGTTTTCCATCCCTGGTAAATTCTATGCACAAACTTAATATCTTTTTCTTGCTCTATAAAAAAATTGGGCCCTACTATATCATTTAAGAAACACGGCGAAATGTTGGAATTTCTTCTTTCTTTCTTTTTATCTTCTTGTTTTCCTTCTGTTCTTTTTTTATGAGAGTACTCAGCACCAGTGATGTCAATTTCGGGAAAAAGTCGCTAAATCTAGGGGATTCGACTTTCAGGATAGCGACAAAAAATATCTTTTTCGATTAGCGGCTTTTTTGGTGATTTTTGAATGAGAATTTGGCGACTTACGTACAAATCTAGCGACGTTTGTGCTACCAACAACTTGTCCTTCTATAACGAAGTACTATTAGTCGAATCAGTTTAGATACATGTTTGTTTTCCTTTTGTTTATTTGAATTAGCGCAAGCATTGATGAGCTGGGAAAGTATATACCATGTATCTCCATATTTCCACTATGATTGCTGTTACCTCTTGCCCTTTAACGGAGACCAACTCCAATTTATAATGTCGTTTAGGTTGCAGAGCTTCCGTTTAAAGGCAAAAATAATACTTTAGCAATAGTAAGTTGATAATTTGTAGAAACGTAAGTAAAAGTGTAGTAGATGTAAGATGGGATCCTTTGTTCGTTTCTCTAAACTCATTTTTGATTTTGCTAAACTGAAATTGATCATAAATTAAAAAATATATATATCGTTCTAAAAATGAATTATTCTTAGTTATATATGATCCTTTCAAATTGAATTGACCACAAATTTAACACACACACACACACATACTCTCTCTAACTCTCTCTCTTATATATATATATATATATATATATATATATATATATATATATATATATATATATATATATATATATATAGAGAGAGAGAGAGAGAGAGAGAGAGAGAGAGAGAGAATTCCACTAATAATTTTTTAGCGACTTTTCACCCGAAATTGTAGTCATTTCATCTCCCATTTAGCGACTTTTTGTGTCAACTTGTTGGCAACACTGCTCAGCACGGACACAAAGAATCTAGGGGCTGGAGCACAGGAGCACCTCCGGAGTCGGCGGTCCTGCTTTACATATGCTTTCATCAGTCTTTTGTTACTAATAACCATAATCTATAAAAATGAAAATTAAAATGACTATGTATGTGACTTAATAACTCCTGAAGCATCCAATTGGTCTCGATCAAATTTTCAACATAGTTGAGATGGTTTCTGTCATTTCACTTTGACGCTGCAACTTAGGGGAGAGGGATATGTATATATACATAAATGATCGAAAATGGCCGTTATTAGTGTCGAATCCATTGTTTTCGGGGTCGCTCAGATGAACAGTGACACTTCCGATGCCATTTAAGTACAAACTGAGCCCTGCAACTTGGGGAAGGTGAAAGGGGAAATATATAAAAATTTTCGAAAATGACCAATATCAAAAAGTACTTCAGTAATAGTAAAAAGAGACTGAGTAAAGGAATATATTACTAATATTTCTTATTTTAGCCAAGCGAAGTGGGTAATTGATGCTAGTTGAAAATATTCTTGTTTTTTTTTTTTAAATCATAAAACCGCCCTCCGTAGTATAGTGGTTAGAATGCATGCCTTTGTGCATAAGATCCTCAGTTCGACTACCAGTGGGAAAGCATCTAACGCACTACTGTGGAACAGACGTTACTTTAAGCTTTATGTCTAGTAAATAACATCACTACTAGGATAGCACTTAACCCCTTTCTGCATGATTTTTTTTTTCTTTTAGCGAAAATAATAATTAGTATTGGAAATCCTCATATGGAAGCTTGAAAAATGAATTAAAAACTTGAATTTTATATTTTTCACTTAATTTCGACGAGAAATAAGTAAGTGGCATATATGACACACTTATAAGTCACAAAGAACATGCCAGATGACACCAAAATCTCTTAGTCATACACGTCAATATCTCACACAGCAGAGAAAATAGTCATTTGATGCCTTTGATAAATCAGAGAAAACCTAAAGTGAAAAACGGGTATGTACCATATATGGCACGGCATGGGGTAAGGGGTTAAATGAAAACAAAACCCTCTAATAAAGAAAACTCAAAAAACACACTGGAGAAGATTTTAATGATAAAGTTGCATTTCGTAGGTACTCTAATTTTGTCTCGTGACACAGTTTACACACCTAGAGTAGTATCATCTTTACTCTCCTACGAAGAGTACGTGATTTATTTTTTAGCCATGTCACATTAAATAATGTCACACGAAGCACAATATTATCCCCTTTGCGTTAATTCAGAGGCTTCTCTTTAAACTTCATAATTACTATAAAATCGATATGTAACGTATAATTCAGAATAGCACGCGAATTATTCATAATAATATCTATTTATTAAATTGTAAATAGCTCTCTGTGTGTATTTGATTTATTGTAGACATCTACCTAGATACGTACATGGATTGTGTTATGTGCTTATGACAAGATATGATTGTGATAAGTATTATTTTTAAGAAAATAATTTGTGCATATATGATTCTAATCAGCTTATATTTAAGGCTATCCACTTAACACAAGAATATAATTTGAAATTATTCTTTTAAAAATAAAAATAGCATTTATTGCATAAGAAATGTTCAGAAGTTTGCTGTGAGGAATAGTTACGGGCTTCATGGATGCAGAAACCTAGGATCTACTGCAAATAGCTGTCTATATTAGTGGCCTGGTATCTTATCTTACTTTAATTCAAATTTTCCAGTGATAATACATCAACTATTGGTCATCCTACTGGATAATGAAATACGGTTGCTCTTCTGCATACTGTACGTTATAGACCTACTTGTATAATAAAATATAATTTGAATAAGTTTGAAGGTTATTGTTGAAGGGGAAAATGCAATGTTTCCCATATCCTGTTTCTTTCTTTCTTTCTTTCTTTTTTCTTTTCTTTTTGTCACTTCTATACAATAATTGACACTTCCTCTTTGGAAGAAAAAAAAAGTCCATACATTTTTTTTTTAATTCTGCGAATAAGGTTAGGAAGAGTTTAATGTATTCTGGAGCAAGGCGAAAGCATAGTATAACGAGAGTACGAACCAGAGAGGGAGTGGACCAGAGGGTCGTGGGTCAACAGAATGTGACCCACTGTGACTCACCACCAACCGTGACCCACCATGACTCACCGATCCATCATGGCCACTCTGACCCACTACGGTTCACCAACTCACTCTGCTCAGTGCATTGTAGAAAGCATCTCTGAATTCTAATGAATTAGTCTAGTTTAACTTTCAAGGCCCCCGTTTTTCTTCCTTTTACATTGGTTTCTATTTACTTACCTGAGATAAGTGAAAAAAGTTCAGGCACTTTTTGATATTGATATTTGTAATTGTAATAATAGCAATAGTACTTACTACTTGGGTTTCGAGACACAGTCGAATTTTACACTGTTTTCTTTTATTCTTTTACGTTGACCTACTTTACGTAGACTTTCAAATTTCATTCTATTTTCTACTGAAAAGTATCTGTAATTCAACAAGGAAATAATTATTTTAATATGGCCCATAACAAATACTTTACCATTCTATATTGTAAAGATCAGATCCACCGTTATTGTAACACAGCGGTGCTTGAGCGATTGACCGTAGAAATTCAAACTCCGATTAGTTAGAATTTCACAGCCTTGTGTAAACTCTTTAGTCAGTGGAGTAGAGGCCGTGGATCATGGGTCAGAATTGATGCCGATGGGTTTTGGTGGGTGGTGGGTCAGAGTTAGTCACGCTATCTGATGGGTTATAGTAGGTCACATCGGGTCGTGGATCATGGTGGGTGATGGGTCAGTGGGTCATAGGTCAAATTTTTATTGACCCACGCCATCTCAGCCTACGAATTACATAAGTTTCTGTTAGAAATGGGGTGAAGGACAACCATTTCCGCCTTTTTTTTTTTAGTTTAACGTCCCATGATTATACAGCGAGAACTAGAAAGATAATAGTGATGAGATTAATAAAAATGGAGAAACGATGAAAGTAGGAAGAAACGGAAAAACTTCGAAAAACCCCCACACACAATGTTTGCCCACCGCAAAGCTCACTTAGCGGAGCTGGGATCAAACCAAGGACACCACGTGCCAGAGATGAGAACTCTACCAGTGAGTCATCACGGTCGCGAGAACCAGTTCTGTTGGAATTCCCCTGAACAGAAGAATCAACCATAGCCTGCTGTCATATTTCATATATGAGCCCTCTCGCGCGGAAGACCTGGGTTCGATTCCCGCCAGGAACTCATGTGATTTGGATCTGACGTGAAATTGTATGTCCATGTCCCATAAAGCCTCGGTGCTGAACGGAATGCTAAAGCTAACTCAACTTAATTCAATACTCCCATATATATATATATATATATATATATATATATATATATATATATATATATATATATATATATAAGTTTGGCCCCCCACTGTACAACACATGTTTGGGTTGCCGATCTTTTTTTCGTTTTTAATTTGTCATGTGGACCTTTCTCTTCACCGTCAGCAGTAACCTGTTCACCTGTGAGTGTCGTGCTGTGAAAGTGGTGCGGTAAAATGTGTGACCTTACAGACTTCCAAAGAGGCATGATCGTTGGTGCCCGTCTGGTTGGAGCTTCAGTGGCAACAGTGGTGAACATTGCGGGGGTATCGAAAGGCACTGTGTCCAAGGCAACGAGGATATACACAATTCATGAGCAAACGACGTCTACAAAGCACAACAGTGGTCAAAAGACAATCCTGTCAGATAGGAACCGGAGGGTATTAAAATTGATTGTAGCAGCTAAAAAGAAGACCACTGCAATGAAAATTACGTCTGAACTCAATTCCGGCCTACAGAACCCTGTTTCATCGAAAACAATGCGACGGGAACTTCATAAAATGAAAATTCATGGCAGGGCCGCTATCGGCAAACCGTGGTCAGAGCAGTAAGTGCAAAGAGGAGTATCCAGTGGTACAAGGACCACAAGACGTGGACTCATGAGCAGTGGAAACACGTAATGTGGTCCGATAAATTGACCTTCACCTTGTTTCCAAGAACCGGCCGTGTTTACGTATGGAGATACGCAGGCCTATGATACAGACTGTCTGCTCCCAACTATAAAGCATGGGGGTGGTTCTGTTACAGTATGGGCACTGATATCGTGGTTTTCTGCAGGTCCCATCACAGCCTTGCATGTAATGATGAATGCTACGGCGTATGAGGCCATTTTGGGGAACCAGGTTCCACCTATGGCACAAATATTATTCCCTGATGGTGATGGCATCTACCAAGATGATTTGGCACTCTGTCACGCTGCAAAAAAAAAAAAAAAAAACGTTGAAATCATGGTTTGAGGAGCATGACCATGAACTATCATACCTTCCCTGGGTCCCACAATCAGCAGATCTGCACATCATTGAGCCATTGTGGTCTGAGTTAGAAAGGCGTGTTCGGTCTCATTACCCTCCACCAGCATCCCTTAAGGAACTGGAGCATGTTTTGGAGGAACAATGGTACAAAATTCCATACACCACGATTCAGAAGCTAATATATATATATATATATATATATATATATATATATATATATATATATATATATATATATATATATATATATATATATATATATGTGTGTGTGTGTGTGTGTGTGTGTCTGTGTGACATAACTCTTTTTAAAAATACATTACATTTTCTAAGAATAAAAAGTGGTATCATATTAAAACAATTAATAGCACATAGTAACTAGAATTACATTGAAGTTAACTGATAGAAATGGTTACCTTTTGAGAGAACTCATATGATTCAGATGTCACGTTAATACATAGAAATACATATCATATACTATAGTTTCATACGGGATATTAGACCAGACGCTGGGAAGCAACTATCCACAGCGCAACACTTGGTAGCATCATAGATATCAATAGTTTATATTATAGTACGTTTCACTGCTATAAATACGAGGCGCACCAAGAAAGTAAGTTTCCCACGCGTCCCATAGCCAGGAAACCGTATGTTGCGCGAAGCGACTGCGTGCACGTGAGAGAGTAAGGTCCTAAAATGGGACATGCGCCAGTGGAACTTCCCTAGTGCTCTAAGTAGCGTCGTGGCAGTGTTGAAGATTGGCGTTTCTATTTCAGCACCCGCCAAATGTGAACTGCGAGCAGTGGTAGTTTTTGAATGTACAGGGCATAGCCCCAATCGAAATCCATCGTTAGCTGTGCCAGGTCCATGGGCCTAACGGCATGAGCAAACAGTTCCTGCAGATTTTCCGCTCCTTATTGCACACCACTGTCACGGAGTGCCTGTTGATCAAGAAGTTTTGTGTTGAAGCAACTGACCCTAGAGCACAAAGCAAGGCGCACAGGGTCAGCATTGACATTTTTACAACGATACAGCTGACGATAGATTTCAATCGGTGCAATGCCTTGTGCATTCTAAAACTTTACCACTGCTTCCACTTCACACGCGGCGGGAGCTGAAATAGGAATGCCAATCTTCAATCACTGCCACGACGCTACTGAGAGCACTAGGGAAGTTTTGCTGGCGCATGCGCCATTTTAGGACCTTACTCTCTCACGTACACGCAGTCGCTTCCCGTATCATACGGTTTCCTAGCTATGGGACGCGTGGGAAACTTACTTTCTGGATGCGCCTCGTAATATATATACGTTTCACTCCAGGCTGTTACCTTACTTTCTGATCACGACTTATACTTATGTTACAAATTGAAATAGGATAAACTAACAATAATACATAATCGAACAGTCAAAGGAAAGGATGTAATATGTTTCTCCATATTTTTTGAAAATTCTTTCTTTTAGCTCCAATGCAATATACACTACTAGAGTTAAATGGTCCTATTTAGGAATAGACGCAAACGCAACGCAATAGCTGAGCACTCTCGAAACTTACCCCAATAAGCCTATACGAGTATAAGCCGCCCAGAAAACAACTGCATTCTTCTGAACCACGCTTCAAAATATTTTATCAATTCCAGTTCTCTAAGATATTTTATCATCTGTGTAATTCTAACTTCATTTCATCGAATTATTTTCAGAAGTAAACCCTTATCTTTATTGTTCTTGGAACAAATATCACAGACAATCCGGTAGAGAGAAGAATAAAGAATGAAATGAAATGAAATCTTTAAGTTTTACGTCCCATGGTTATGCCGGTTACTTGGTGCGAGCTGGGATCGAACAAAGAATCTCAATGCACCAGAAGTAAGCCCTTTACCACTGAGCCACCGCGGCCACAAAGTTTTATTTTCAATTCAGTCTTCGTACGTAATCAATTTAATTTTGTGGGCACGGTGGCTAAGTCGTAAAGCACTTACTTCCGGTGCACGGGGTTCTCTGTTCGATCCGCAACAAGCAAGTTTTTGGTGGACAACATAGGGTCCGTGGGTTTTCTCGGGATACTCCTATTTTCTTCCACTTTCTCGTTTCACCATTATTCCATCCATAATTCTTCCATCATTATTCCTTACTGTAATTATCGTCTCCTTTAGCCTAAAGGGCATAAACGTGGGACGTTAAACTGAAAGATTTAATTTTGTAATCAATTTATTGCTTACTCAGTCGAGTACGTTGATATTTTCCAGTACCTGAAATAGGACACACAAGTTTTGTAACCACTTTTGAGACTAGTGACCTAATTGTTAGGTTTAGACTAACCTTTGGTATGTACAGTGACTTCCACTTTGTTTGGCTGAACTAATTTGTTGTGGGAGTTTACTCAAATAAGTGCTGTTACAAGAAAAGTCACGCTGTAGGTCAAAAGTCACTTCATTGCCACATTGTTTCCCAGTGGAAGTTGTGTAAATGTGCCTTTTTACGCTGTTAAAGTTTGATATTTCGAAAAGTTGTATGTCACCAGAATTTAACATTGAAATTTCATAAGAAATAAATCACATTTTGACCTTTGAGCTTTTAGCTCATTAACCCTTGACTAAACTTCGGACCTTGGTCTATAATTAGGGTCGACCATAGGCATTTGGCATCACGTCCTATGGAATTGGCCCTTCCTTTCTCCAGAAAGAACAAATCTTAAAAGCCATTATTTTGTGTAAGTATGCTATCCTATCATGAACAACAAAGAGGAGAGAAAGTGCACTCGCACTCAGAAAGGCCTAAACACTACAAATACAATCTCATTGTGTCTATTTTCTTCTTTAAATAATAATGTATTATGTTAGTGAAAGATAAAGCAAACGCACCTGCAGAAGAAAGATGGTAATCCTTTTTTCTAGAATTCAATATCGAGCTTCAATCTCAATACATCAGTTTGCAATTTCAGTGTAACTGTCTTTATTTCTTGAGTTTCTTTTTATTTGATGAAAAAACGTGTTTGCATCTCCAATGATAAGGAACTTGATTGTGACAAAGACAAAACTAGTTTTCATATCGAAACTGTGATAACTAACTACTGTAAATGGAACAGGTGTTCGCTATTGTTCTAGAATTGAGTTCTTGTATTTTACAACAATCAAGCAATTCATTCTGTTATTTGATTGACCATTTGCTTTAGCTCTGTCCATGTAACCCTTAAAATAATGTGCTTAACATGATTTATGAGTGTAGTATTCAAATGGAAGGTTAACTTAGTAAACGTTGTGTAATGAGTGTAATATTAAAATACATAGAACAATTGGTATAAAGCCTGTATGAATTAATTAGAAAAATTAATTGTTTTTAAATTCGTTGTGGCAATGGGGCTCAGTGGTAGAGCGTTCATCTCTGGTGCAAGGGGTCCCGGGTTAAAACCCTGCTCACGCCAAGTGAACTTTGTGATAGACAAACACCATGTCCATGGGCTTTCTCTGGGTTCTACCGTTTCCTCCCACTTCCTTCATTCCACCATTTCATTCACATTTCATAATCACTGTCTACTTTAGCCTAGCCGGCATAACCGTGGGACGTAAAACTCAAAGATTTTTCGTTGTGGCAATGCTCTTGGAGCATTCTGAACTGGTTGTATATGTATCTTGACAAGGTAAGTATTCTTTCTTTCATAATATCTTGTTAAAGTATGCCTGTGGGGAGAAGGGCTGAAATTCGGATTCACCTTCGTATACGCCATAAATTTCAAACATTCATTCGTACTTGTAGATTGCTGGAGAAGTGGAAAGACCAACCAGAAATATTGAACATCAACTGCGTGGATCCATTGGATAGATCAGCGTTGATTACAGCCATTGAAAATGAGAACATTGAACTCATTAAGATTCTCCTTGAAAATGGAATTAAAGTCAAGGTAAGTTGTCGTTACTTAACTGTTTTAGGAACACATAACGTTGCACCACGATAACTAATGCAAAACTATTATGAAATCAACTCTGAAGACTTCATAAATAATAATTTTATTGTTTGTAAGCAAAAGAAAAAAAAATGTTTGCGGCTTCTATGTAATTTCATAATCTACAAACACTTTCATGCCCTGTTTTTTAATACTTACAAATGTTAAAAGCAAAATAATTACACAGAAGCATTAGTTTAAAACTGAAGACATTATATTGATGGTTTAGTACATACTTCTTTTATAGGAGCACCATTCAGCCCAAATTTAAACTTTATTATAAATATGCAAATTGGTCTTATAATATTTTAACCGGAGATTAGTCCGTACGCCCGTTACTTCACTGAGCTCGTTATGGAGCTAATCCGATAGCATCTTCAAGGGTGACGGTGATTTTAACGGTGACTGTCCAAACCCCGTTCATTCATTAAGGTACGTTTCGCTCAAAGATCATATGCAAACCGAAAAACATTGGTGAGTTGCAGGTTGCATAAACACCTACGAAAATGTTTAGATATTCTTAATCCTTATGAGGATCACGCAGTGGGCCTTATGAGATTGTGTTGTTAGTTGTAATCAGGCTAGTGGGCCTTATAAGGTTGTAATGTTAGTTGGAATCCCGCTAGTGGGATTTCCAAGATTGTGTTGTTAATACTTTTGCTATTCCGTTACTTCGCACAAGTGTTGAATGGATTCTGCTTTTTTTTTTTTTTTTTTTTTTTTTGCAATAGGTAGTTAGAACGATTATCTCGCCAGAGTTTGTTAATGCGATAAATCTGTTAACATACGACGATGGCTATCTATAGAACATATCCCATGCATGTAAACGAATTTTTGAATTTTGTTTCTTTTTGCCATAGAAAGTTAGAGCTATTATCTCAAACGAGATCGTTTACGGTAGCTATTCATATCTCGTTTAAAATCTATAGCATTCCCTAGTTTCTATGCAACCTGCACAATAGCAACGAAATTTTGGTTGCATATGATACAGGGATAAATAGCTTTCCTTAAATTGCAATTATTCGACCGAGTTCGTTAGCGGAATCAATCCATTAACATCTTAACGGATAACGGTGGGTAACGCTGTCGAAACCGTTGTAACCAAGAAGTTCGTAAGGCGAAAATCGAATTTGCTAGAAGTCTCCTGAGCCATACGACCCAACCACGAGAGCTATGGCAAAAACTGAAGTTCCTTGGTATTGGTGTCAAAGCCAAAATCGATAAACTTCCAGAACTTCATATAGACACCATAAATGAACAGCTATGCTATACACCAGATATCACACCAGATAAAATCAATACTTTGAAGAATATTAAAAAAACGAGCCCTGTAAAAAATATATTTAACCTTCACCTCGTCACTGCTCCGGAAGTCATGAAGGCAATAAACAAAATCAAATCACCTGCTTCAGGAGCTGACGACTTGCCAATCATTCTTATTAAAAAAATATTACCGTTCATTGTAGATGTCATTGTGCATATTTTTAATAGTTCCATCACAACCGGAGAATTTCCATCAATTTGGAAACTCTCTCACGTTCGCCCATTGCCTAAAACCAAAAATCCAACAAAAACAGAAGATCTTCGCTCTATTAGTATACTCCCTGCACTCTCCAAAGCATTAGAGCATATAATACATGACCAATTAACTAAGTTCCTCGAAAAAAATAACATCTTAAATCCGTTTCAGTCAGGTTTCAGATCTCAGCATAGCACTTGCACTGCTCTAGTAAATATCACTGATGATATTCGTGCCGCTATGGATGAACGCCAAGTTACACTGTTATCCCTACTAGATTTTTCTAAAGCTTTCCAAACTATAGACCATGACATACTGATTGCCAAACTGTCTTCCTTCTACAACTTTTCCCAGTCAACTTTATCTTGGTTTAGCTCCTATTTATCAAATAGAAAACAAAAAGTTGTCACTAATAGCATATGTTCTAATACGACACTTGTTCCATGTGGAGTCCCGCAGGGCAGCGTCCTAGGACCTCTCCTGTTTTCCTTATACATCAACGATTTACCTGAGCACATCACCCATTGTAAATATCACTTATATGCAGATGATATACAATGCTATTTAACCACTAATCCCCTAAATTTAACCACCGCGATTGATCACTTAAACAGTGACATTGAAAGTATCTGCACATGGGCACGTAAAAATGGACTGCAAGTAAACCCAACCAAATCAAAATATATCATGCTTGGTTCTCGTAAACTAATCTCCACAATCAATATTACAAGCCTACCGAATGTTCTTGTAAACAATGTAGCCATTCCTGTAAGCGATAGTGTCAATAACCTAGGACTCCAGATCGATAAATTCCTAAATTGGACAGACCATATTAATAGAGTATGCAAGAAAGCTTACGGCTCTCTCCATTCTCTTCAGCGTTTAAAAAACCTTCTTCCGGAATCCATTAAAGCGTCCCTGGTTCAGTCATTGGTAATCTCTCATTTAGATTATTGTGATGCAGCATATGTTGATTTAGCCGAAGATCTGGCAAAACGTTTACAGCGCATTCAGAATGCTTGCGTTCGATTCATATTTAATAAAAAGCGCTTCGACCACATCTCCCATTGTTATCAGAAACTAGGATGGTGCAATCTTAATACCCGCCGCCGCATTCATTCTCTAACACTTTTATATAAAATAATTAATAGCAAGAAACCTACTTATCTATCCTCTAAATTTAAATTTCTCGGCGATACTCACCCACTAAATACCCGTTCTAAAGGAAATACAACTCTCGCTGTTCAAACGCACAAATCTAATTTCTTTTCCAAATCTTTCACACTATTTGCCACCAAAGCTTGGAATGACACCCCTGAAAGCATCAGAAACTCTGGTTCAGTGTTGACTTTTAAACGTCGGCTTAAAGAATATCTTTCTGATGAAGGTCTTCAGTAAAAAAAAAAAAAAGTTACACACGAAACTATTCCTGGCGTTACCATGCAGTCGTTTTTTTTCTCTCTCTCTTTCTATTTCTTCTCATTTTCTTTTCTATTCCCTTCTGATACAGGTGTATGAACGTATACATTATAGACAATCACTTAAGCAGGTGGATCATTTTATCTATAGATAGTAAATCATAGGAATGTATTTTATGTTATATATAATCAAGATTGACGTCTTTGTTTCTTCTTGTATAGTTTAACATATCTTTAGCATTGTCTCTTGTTTGTTTTAGTGTTTATTTTATATGTAATAAGTTTTATTTTCATTTTTCATGTTTTATTTTCTGTATTGTTATGTATGTCGGTAACTCTTTAACATGCCAAACTGCATATCATTTTTATTCTCGTCGTAAAAAAAAAAAAAAAAAAAAAATGAGATCCGACTGTATAAGAAAAATGTAAATGGTTGAGTGGAAGAAAAGGTTATGCCTTAACTCCGCCATTTTAAATAAGAAATAAATAAATAAATAAATAAAAATAAATAAATCTTTCGCGTGATCCCCTTTACTTTGTATACCAGAGTTTATTATAAACTCAAATCCATTCATTTACGTTTCATAAGCGTGTCTCCTATTTAGTATCTCTAGCACAATTAATTTTTGTGGTGCATAAGAAAAGCATGCGTCCTTAAGTATATTATATAACGATCCATTAAGTGTATCTTTTACAATATGATTTATTCTAAAAGTAACCCAGATACTATTTGTATAGAAAGAGAAAAAAATCCTTTAAAATATTAAATGAAATTTTCTTTTAAAAACACATAAATTGGCAGCTATAAATTCATTTGTCTGCGTTGAATCTGTTGCTATATTGCACTGAATAATATATTTGACCAAAAAAAAAAAAAAAAAAAAAAAAACGGAATAAATAGAAGCTTTAAATTCACTTATGAATTTTCGAATATTTCTATTTCGTTGTCTATTATTAAGAAGAGGAAGAGAAACTGGTTGGGACATTGACTAAAACGCAACTGTATCATCTCGGACGCGGTAGAGAGTATAGTGGCAGGAAAGTGAGGGAGGGGGAGAAGCAGACTACAATTAATAGAAGATATCAAAACAGAAAAATCATATGTCAAGACGAAGAGGTTAGCGGAAGATCATGGAGCATGGAAGCTTCTCAGTTGCAGCAAGTGACCTGCCAATGAGGGCAGAATACGTATTATGGTGATGATAATTTTCAGCTGATATAATGTCAGATTTTATTATTCTCAAATTAAATTTACTGGTAAGACATGTAAAGTAGTAAATCGTGCAAATAGTTACACGTTACAATTTATTTGGTACATTGATATTGCTTAACAGTCAAGTTGTTCTGGATGTCAATATGCACCTTCAATTTCTTGAACCTCAAAACCCTACATGATCAGTTCTGACGTGTACAACTAGTTTTTTTTTTTTTTTTTTTTTAATAATTATCCTTTTATTATTACTCTTTGTTTCTCAGTATCTGCATCATTAATCAATGTTTCTTAGTTGCAATATTCTCACAATATGCAATATACGTGTATATGAGTCAAAGGTCATTATTTCACGATCTTCCATGCGAAAATTCAAACACTGTTTCACGATCACTTCCAGCTTAACTTTATGGCCTATCAAACCCGGAGGTTCAATGCCACGTTCATAAAAGTTATCCATTCACTTTTTGTCCTTAGCCAGCTGAATCCATTCTCTTGTTTATTCCTATTTCTACGAAATCCATCTTAATATTGTCCTTCCATCTGCACCTAGGTCTTCCTAATGATCGTTTTCCAATTGGTCTTCCAGACAAGACTTTGAAAGCGTTCCTACTTTCTTCCATCCTGGCTACATGACCTGCCCACCTGAGCCTCCTAGACTTGATGACCCTAACAATGTTTGGTTTTAAAAAAAATGTAGTTCCTCTTTATGAAGTTTCCGCCATTCCTCATCACGTTCCTGTAGGGTAACAATGTTGGTTTCGGAATTTTATTCTCAAATACTTTCAGTCGATGTTCTACCCTCAGCGCAACGACCATGTTTCGCAACCATGCAGAACAACAGGCATTATTATCGTTTTATGTATTTTTTTAAAGTTTCAAATTCCTCGACAGAATTCGCGACGACAAGAGATTTTGAACTGAATAATAACACGAATTCCCTGGTTTTAATTTGCATTTAATTTCTTCGTGAATATGGTTTTGATCTGTCAACATTGATCCTAGATATTTAAAAGTATTTGCTTCGTTGAAAGTATTATTTGATAGTTTGACGCGTCTATAATTTGCAGTATTACGATCCCGACGAAACTTCCATGCATGTAGTTTTCTCTACATTTACTTTCAAACCCATGTTTCTGCAAATAGTGTCGGACTGGAGCTGTCAGAGCTAGGCGGAGATGGAAAGTTAGAGGGGCGCCTCATGGACAAATTTATATAAACATTTTGGCTTTCAAAATGACCTTTTAGTTTCTTCACAGCATTAAGCATACATAGTTACACACAAAACGGCTAGGACGAAATACCGTAAATGTTGGATAGCACAGAATAATATAATAACAGCCAACAAAAATGTGAATGTAGGATAGATAAATTAACAGTAGCCTACCCATTCAAGTACAAACAGAGGAAAAAAATTACCATTAGTATTGTATGAATACATTACATTTCACACCATGAGTTATCTTTTAAGATTTCTTGACATTTTTGCTATTTCGCTTCCAATAACATCGTAATCTACAGGAAAATTCTGGACATATTCAGCGTTAAGAAGCATTAACTTTTCCAGTACACTTTGCTCCAAAAGTGGCCTCAATTTTTGATTTAATGATCTTCAACTTAGAAAGTAAGCATTCACACGTTACCGGATTAGTTGGAAGAGGTATATTATATTTATACACACAATATAAATTGCTATAAGTGCTTGCATTTAAAGTCAGCTTATACAAGAGTGTAAATTCACAGTGTATACAATATTGGATTCAGCTGATCGTGATCTTCCGTTTTGTTTTTTGAAGCATCAAAGATGTTCACTACATTACATAAACAAAACATCACACAAATGGTAAATAAAACAAAAATGAATCGTGGGGCCATGTCGATGCATATATTAAGGGCCTTAGAAATAATATTTATTCGTATGGCTTCGAAATTTGTCAATATTGTTCCCTTAATTAATTTGTCATGTGTGGAATGGTCCGACGGGTATAACTAACGGCCCCGCAGACCTTGCCATGCGGAAGGGTCCACAGGATCCGGGGGCCCACAAAGAGTAAGAGAAAGATGACAAGAGGGGCCCAAGAGTTAGGGAAAACGTTTTCTAAGGGGCCCAAATACGCGTATTAATGCTTGCCCCAACCAGAAAAAATCTAAGTTACGGCGCTGGTCATTAGCCTACTTCCCAATCATAGAGAATTTTGTTGGTGTCGATGAAATAAATATGTAAAAAAAAAAAAAAAAAAAAAAAAAAAAAAAAAAGTGCTACCGATTTTGACGATCGAAAAATTAATGTCATAAAATCCCACAAACTTGGATTTTTCCGAAGGAGTTGCCATCACTACATCTTGCAAGTGAAGGAGCAGTCTTTGACGTTGATTGCGATACGACCTCTGTTCTGACTTTGCGATGGTCATAACAAATCCATTTTTCATCAAAGTGACAATCGGATGTAGAAAAGTTTTGCATTTATTCGTTAGACTCACAGAACTACACACCTCCAGATGCTGATTCTTGTTGGTTGGAGTCAAATCATAAGTTCAACGTTTTCGCCACACTGATTAGAAATTGATTTAGCTCTGTGTTCAAACTCATGAGTATTCTTTCCATGCAAACAGATTATTATGGTTTCGCAAAATGTAAAAACTCTATGCAAATTTTACTGGTTCATTTTGGCAACATTTCAGAGATGAGCAAGAGTCATTGGCTGCATTGCAAAAATACATGGCCTTTGGCTTCAATTCGGCAACATTGCAGAAATAAGCAAAAGCTTTTCGCTTCAATTTGGCAGGATTGCTGAGATTCGCAAAAAAATTTGACTCCATTTTAGCTGCATTATAAAGATCGGCAAGTTGGTAACACTGCAGAAATAGGCAAGATCCTCCGGCTTCACTTTTGTGCAATTATAAAAAATAGACACGAACTTTTGGATTCAGTTTATAACATTACAGACATAGGTAGGCAAGGGCGCCCATCAGGGAAAGCAAGGTGAGGCGCTCGCCCTCCCCCCTTTAGAGGAAATTGTGCTTCGGAAGATCGAAACACCAATAGATTTTTAGAATAGTTACCGCAAAATTTGAGACTATATTTGAAATGTCGCTTATAATTGCCCTTCCTTGGAAACCACAACATGGGCACCCTTGCAGGTAGGCAAGAGTATTTGGCTTTAATTCGACAGTATTGCATAGCAGGAAAGAGCTTCCAAATTTAATTTGACAGTATTGCAGTAATAGGTGAAAGCTTCTTGCTTTACCCTTGCAACATTCTAGAAATAAACAATAGTTTTTGACTTCAATTCGGCAGTATTGTACTCAAGGCAAGAGTTTTTGACTTCAATTCGGCAGTATTGTACTCAAGGCAAGAGTTTTGACTTCAATTCGGCAGTATTGTACTCAATGCAAGAGTTTTTAGCTTCAGTTCGGCAGTATTATACTCAAGGCAAGAGTTTTTAGCTTCAGTTCGGCAGTATTGTACTCAAGGCAAGAGTTTTTAGCTTCAATTTGTTAGCATTTTAGGAATAGTGGAGGTACTCTGAGTTCAATTTGACAATTTTTCAGAAAAAGAATCGAGATACTTAGATTTAGTTTGACAGTATTTCACTTTTGCAGAATTGTAGAAACAGACAATATCTCTAGGTTTAGCCTGGCAATTTTTAAGAGCCGAGCCTTTGGCTTGAAAAAATGAAATCTTTAAGTTTTACGTCCCACACTTATGCCGGTTAGGCTAAAGGGGACAGTGATGATGAGAGATGAGTGAAGTGGTGAAATGAAGAAAGTGGGAGGAAACGGGAGGACCCCGAGAAATCCCACAAGCACGGTATTTGTCCACCACAAAGTCCATACGGCGCGAGCTGGGATCGAACCAGGGACCCCAAGCACTGGAGGTGAAAGCTCTACCACTGAGCGACCGCGTCCCCTACCTTTGGCTTGAGTTTGATGCATTGCAGAGATAGACCTTTGGCTTGAATTCCGCTGTATGGCACAGATAGTTAAGAGCTCTTGTCTTCAACTTGGTAGCTTTTCATATACAGGGTGGTAGGTAACTCCACCGACAAACTTTGGGAGGTGATTTCTTATATAAAATGAAAGAAAAAAGTTCTAATAAACATGGTATGAAAAACGTCTCCTTTCAGAGTTATGAGCCGCCGAAAATTCGAAAATTCACGTTTCGAAACGCTCTTCCTTAGAAACTACAGGACCGATCCCAAGCGGTTTATGGAATTACAAAGAAACTAGTATGCGCTCTATCTAAATATCCATATTCCACTGTGGTCCGTTATCGGCGAAACGAACTGTAAAAAGGAAAAATGAAATGAAATCTTTGAGTTTTACGCCCCACGGTTGTGCCGGTTAGGCTAAAGGAGACGGTGATGATGAGAGATGCATGAAATGGTGGAATGAAGAAATGGGAGGAAACGGGAGAACCCCGAGAAAACCCACGCACACGGTGTTTATCCACCACAAAGTTCACCTGGCGGGAGCAGTGTTTGAACCCGGGACCCCAAACACCAGAGGTGAACGCTCTACCACTGAACCACCGCGGTCCCGAACTGTAAAAAGGAAGTTGAGATATAGGGATACTCCTTTAAGTACTAATGGCGCGTTGGTTTCGCCGATAACGGAGGATGTTAAAACATGGATATTTAGATAGATCGTATACTAGTTCCTGTGTAATTCCTTAAACCGCTTGGGATAGGTCCTATAGTTTCTAAGGCAGGGCCTATAGTTTCGAAACATGATTTTTCGAATTTGCGGTGGTTCATAACTCTGAAAGGAGATGTTTTTCGACCTATGTTTATCAGAACTTTTTTCTTTCATTTCATATAAGGAATCACCTCCCAAAGTTTGTCGGTAGAGTTACCTACTACCCTGTATAGGAAGGAGCCTACGCATGTTCTTTACTTTACCCAGCTGACAGTTACTGCTCGGAAAGCTCCAGTGATCATGCTTCCTTCCGTTAGCTTTTTAAATATTAGGTGGGACATGCGACATTTCATATGCACCAACAAGTATATAGGAGCAAAGGCAGAAGAAGAGGTTACGAGGTTACGGGAGGTTATCCCTCCTCCCGAAAATCGTAAAAGAGATTTAAAAATAACGTGTGAAATATTAATTCTAGTAAAAAAACAATATTTTCTGAACACCTCCCTAAATAAAATATTATATTTGTCCCTGAAAGTACGAGAGGGAGTCTGAATATAAGTTTCCCCTCTCGTAACGGGGGAAACAAGACAATGGTTGCACGTGCAGCACACCCAGACTCAAGTGATTATCGTTCGCCCGCGATCCTACAGATGGCGCCATCGCCGCGCCTCCGCAAAGAGGAGACGAGTCTCTTAGTCTGACCCTGGTAGCTATGTAGAGAAGACGCGTTTTGACGTCGTGGTCAAAGGAAGAAGTTGAGAGCGGGTGTCCGCTTTGAATGGGCACGTGGCGTATCGGGACAGAAATCCATAACCGTCTCGTGGAAGTCTGTTGTTGGATGACAATGCGAGACCACATTCAACGCAATGCAACTCTTGAGTGGGAGCGCCTTGCACATCCGTCATACAGTCCTGATCTCGTTCCCACTGCCTTTCATCTGTTTCCGACTTTGAAGAAAACTCTCGGCGGCAGGCGATTTGGAAGCAATGCTGAAGTCACAGAAGTTGTTCCACCTCTTCTATATGCAGAGCCATGCATTTCTCCTGGAAGGGTTTTTAAAGCTTATAGATCGATATGACAAAATGTGGTGCATATGTGGAAAAATAAAAGTACGTCTAATCTTAATGTCACATGTTATTTTTGGTCTTGCATCCCCGCCTCTGTCCACAGTCGTCTGGGGAAACTTATTTTCGGACTCCCCTTCGTAATTCTATCTTCAAAGCCTAACAAAAATACTACACATTTAGTTGTTTTATTTGGAAAATATCGTTGATTCCAAAATAATATACATTCTATAGAAAATGATTAATTAACATACCGTAAGACCAAACGCCAATTATGTGACGGATAAATCTCATTTCTCACAGACAAAATATAGGAATATGAATTTCAATTATTTATGAATATTTCACATATGGATATTTCAATTACACGAACATAAATTATCTCCCTTTCAATCAACAGAGTGGTTAATTTTATTTACAACTTAATAGTAGCACCGCATAGTATTTCAATCGTCGAAATTTACTTCTGTTTGTGAATGGAACTAAGTTTTGAACTATTGAACTATTACAACTTGCCGCTCAACGATGCCGCCTAATAAATAAATAAATAAATAACCAAGTATCACAAACAAGTAACGTAACTAACAAGAATCAAATATATGAGCTAATATATCTAAATGTACAGATAGTTACAGAGCAATTTCTTTGCTGAAATTCTGGTAGTTCTGTTCAAGTTTTCATACTGTAATATACTGTAATTTACTGAAGTCGCACTGAACAACGTCGAAGAAATTAAACATTGATGTGACATGACTAGCATTCCCAACTCTGGAATATAAAATTGCCAGCAGTCTCTCACAAATTTCCTATGATATAGGCCTGTCGTAATCAAGGTACCAGCGTTATCTCCGACCCTACCAGTAAAATACTGCCCAAACGATAATCTTAAACATGACATAGAAAATTATTGGGGGTATATGTCCCTCCCCTTGTAAGGACGCCGGTGCTTCCTTTTTCGTTACACATTGCTGTCAAAAGTTGACAACTTTATAATTTCCTTTATTTAATGAAGTTTTTTAAACTAAGAGATATCCACAACAAATGACCTAACGAATTAGTGAATTGCGTTAAGGTATGAACTAAGGACTCTAGGCTTTGAGAACTGCGTTTAAAATGTTTATGTTTTTTTTTTCTTTCTTCTTAGGATGCATTGCTTCATGCTATCAAAGAAGAATATGTGGAAGCTGTGGAATTGTTACTCGAATGGGAGGAGAAAACTCATGTACCGGGACAATCTTATGTAAGTAAGTTTATACATGATATATCGAGTATAAAATGTGTTTATTGAACGTAATGACGGAGCAAGAGTTTCAAGGACACACATGACATGAAAATCCCAGTACGAAATTAGAAGTGAGTATTAATTTAGGTCCATTACTCTATGCAATAATAAACTGAAAGGTTCAATTTTAAAAAAATGTTGTTGGATGATATTCTATATTAATCTAATTTAACTGGACCAGAATTGTGCTTATTTTTTCATTCTCCTCTGATCATATATTATGTCCTGATAACTCCTTCATGGCCAAACTCAAAACATTTTGTCTCAGGGCCTTACTTACATCATGTGCGTATTTCTTATTAGAATGTCGGATGTGGTTTCCAAAGTCTTCAACAGGAGCGGGACACTCGGATTCGATTCCCAGTGGTACCTAGTGTGGTTCGAATCCTACGTTAATTTGTAGACCCATGTCTCATATAGTCTCGGTGCTAATAATAATTTGGTCTTTTAGTCTAGAAATACTCTGCATACCTATAGCTATAAACACAGTTTCTCTCTTTCTCTTTCTTTCATAGGGGATACAGTGGCTCAGTGAAAAGCGCTTACTTCTGTAGCGTGGGATCGCTGGTTCGATCCCCGACCATGTAAGTTTCTGGTGGAAAACATCGAAACTGTGGGTTTCCTCGGGGCACTTCCACACTCTCATTCCATTATATATTCCATCATCATTTATTTACCTTAATCATTCATTTCCCTTAGCCTAAAGGACATAATTGTGGGACGTTAAACCAAAAGATGTCATATGTGATGCCTTTCTTTCATTCTTTCTTAAAAAAAAAAAAAAAAAAAAGCATGTCCTAATGCATTACAAATTTCTACCTTTATCATCAACTTTTAATTTATACTAGATATAAATTAAGCTGTGAGGGGCCTTTAGAAGCAGTTACTTGTTTTTATATGTTTTTCATTAACTTAGTATGGTTCAACTGTGTTCTGGTTCAACCATGTCCTCAACTCTTGTCACTTTAATTTAACTTATTTTCTGATGTCAGACAATGATAAAATTTTGCACAGCAATATAAGTTGGGTGACAACGTAGTATTACATTGTCATTTCTACATATTTTTGTTTATTTCTATTTTTATTAAGTTATTAATATTACACTCTGCTAACTATCTATACATATACTAAAATGCTAGGTTTGTATGTTTGTGATCAAGAAGAGGTTACATGTCTATTATATGTTTGTGGCCAATCCTTTCGACAGTGAGTTTTCTGGAACCATAGGCTCTAGGCTCAGTGATCGATTGTAAATTTTGTGTAGATTGTTTAGTTCTAATTGAATATTTAGAAACTATGTCTGTTATTTCTTTATTGCATTATTTAGAGGTATATTGGGAGTATTGAAATGTAAAAAACTAAAGCTACATATCCTGCGAGTTATGCATTACAACACCACATATTTGTATGCGGGGTTAGTATATCTCTCCGGCGTTTGTTTCATGACTAAATGATAATCAAAAACGAAGGATAGGATATAACCATTTCTCCAGTCTAAGATTAGTCTCTATTGTTTCGAGTGTTTTGCCCAATGAACACCATATATCACTGACATTATAATTACTTATATGTGTAATGTATTTGGTTATTTCATACTCCATGCAAGAAGAAAGAAAACATTGATTATACATGAATTTGAAACTCCAACCGGAAGTAGGCTCAAATGTTCCAAACAGTGCGAAATACTAACAAAATGAATAATAAAAAATCTTCCCTTTATAGTACCGTTTGCCGACTTTTCTCAAGACGTCTTTGATTTGTGTCTATAAAGGAACATATATTGTGAGGAATGACAAGGAAATTAATGCTCATATGTGAATAATGCGCTGTGTAGAGAGAGTAGATTCAGCTAGCATATCTTATTCCGTTAAACGACCAAAAATGCTGTGAAGGGAACATGGGTAGCGCTCTCATATAATAAATTTATAATACTCAAAGCTGAAGGGAAGAGACAAAAATTCGAGAAAACAGGTTTTTCGACCAACTAATGTAGTCGCAACCAAAATTCGAGATACAGTGATTCCACGTTTCTCATTAAAAGTGACTATAATCTCTATAACTTGAAGCTATTTTTTTTTATTCAACCTCTAGAAGTTGAAGTGAAAGTTCTTTAAATTAATAAAGTACTGTACATATATTGTTTTGAAGCGATGAGAGGAGGAGGGGGCATTTGTGTCTAGACATGAGTGAAACAATTATAGTACACATTAGCAACAATACAATTTCGTGAAAGCGTATAGCTTCGAGTTATCGAGGTCACATCAAGAGAAATTCGATTTATAGAGGTAAATTTCGATTTGAAGAGGTTCGCAAATACGAAAGTTCGAGTTAGCGAGGTTTTTAAATAGGTTTATGAAACCCTTAAAATTCGACTCACCGAAGTTCTATTTTTCAAACATTCGATCTATAGACGTTATTTCAGCATTGGGTGCTATGGAAAGTTCAAGGGAATGTTTAAACAATCGAGTTACTATGGTATTCCAGTTATCGATGTCCAACCAGGGAGTAAATGTGAGGGGGAACGGGGAGGACGCCATCCCCCGACCTCGAAAAAATATGTACGGCGTCTCTTCAGTTTGTAAAGAATTACAATGGGCAAAGATAGGCACGGGGAACGGCGTGACGTCATGCCGCTACCTACCGTCCACCACCTTTTTGAGATCCACTTTGACCCCTGTGTCCAACTGTATGTGAAGCGCTTCCGATGCTTTATTTTTGATGATTCATGAAGAGATTTTTGAAAAAGAAGTAATTTTCTCGAAAACAGAATTATTTATTATTCTTTATTATATTTTAAAAGAAACCATTCTTTTTTAAAAAAATAAATATATAGGTCTATTATTTTAAATCTCTTCTCGATGTGTTACAAACATATGTTTTATTATTTATTTTTCCACTTTTGTTAGGCATATGCCACGAGGTTATTTATTTCGTGACCTATCGAGAAGTGTAGGGGCCGGAGTGAGCAATAGCTAGAAGGGATAGATAAGTGGTGCAGAGGATTAGGGCTCCAAAAGCGCTGGTCTGTACGGTATCCGAGGCTTGATTTACCTTTCTACAGTAAAGGTGCTTGTCTTGAATCTTATACACAAATTCATTCAAATTGATATAGGGACAATTAAAAAAAATTAATAAAGAAAGAAATTAATATTTACAGTACTAATTTGGTTCCCATCTCTGTCTGAACTTCACTTGTACAAAAAGGGTGCCCTTGTACCCTTGCCAACCATACGATAATTTATCGTGATATGCGATAATTTAAACCTTAATACGATAATGCCCTTCCGATAATAGCTGAATATACGATAATTTTAGAATTCATACTTTTTTCTTTTTCTTTTTTTCTTCTTTTCTTTTGCAGTTTTTGAATGTACAAACAAATTGTAGATGTGTTTTTAATAATTATAAAACTCACACAAACACTGTAGTTTTTAACAGTCATTCCCCTAAGATAAACCAATACCGATTTGAGAATTGGCAAATGACAACCCTGTATCCATTCTTAAAATTCAATTACGTTCATAATGGGTGGGAATATTGTTTTCCAGAGTAATATTAATAAGGATATTTTTAAAAAATCGTGAGAACAATGACGCCGATTTGGAGTTCGAAACTCAATATTATTAGATAAATGTATTATATATTACAGTGGTGCCCCCCTTATGTCCATGACGCACCCCCCAATTCTCTATCCATAGGTATTCTTCCATGAAAAAAATCTTTTCGATTAATTTTTACACCCCTCAAACATATTTATATAGATTTTTACCCCCCAAATATTTCAATGACGCAGTTTGCGTCATAGCCCCCTTTGTGGGCACCCCTGTATATTATAACCAGTGTTGTATTTAGGATTTTGTTTCGGGGGGGGGGGCTATGCACAACATATGAATAAGCACTCATTTTACCTTTTGGGTACCGGCAAATTTTAATGAAGTTTTGCATATAACAAATTTATTTCGAAGCGTGGCGGAGCTTGAGCCAGATAGCCACTCTCCTAAATACGCCACTAATTATAGTTATTATTAGTAGTAACATACTTGTTTTTACAATTATCACGTGCGTAACAAATAAACGATATTTTTTGTAATATACGATAATTTAAAAGACGAAAATCGATAATTACGGTTTCTGAGGTTGGCAACTCTGTTGCCATTCTCTATCCGTGAACTTTCATTTGTACGTAAAGGATGTATCGTGTCCACAGTGCATATCTTGCTCAGAAAGGTACTTTCATCGTTTTGAAGGAGTTTTCAGTTTTGAATATCCCGAATCTTTTTCTCTGAGTTGTCACGTAACGTTAGTTTACGTTAAATTTGCTCCTGTATTATATAATATTTATTTTGTTGACTACAGAATTGATTCTTTATAAATATGTATCTTTAAGTCCACGATTTAAATTTACGTGGAAATATATGACATTTTAATGTCTTTAGACATAACCTGTATCTTAAATTTATGTTCAGTGTGTTTTGAATGAAAGCATAACCTGTATTCTATTATTTTGACAATGTACTAGATAACGGTATTCAATTATGTTGCTAGCATGCCATTTTGTCCCACAAAAATATATGAGAAAAGACAGTATTGTCTTTCAAATATGGGTGTGTAGTTCACGCATTGTTTACAGTTGTCGTGCAGAGTCATCTGTTATTCAATATGTGTGACAGTATTGTTTTTTATACAAGGCTTATTGAATATTCTATTTCCCTTTAGAAGGCGAGAGGCAACATGCCAAAAGCATTACAGCCGAGCAAACTTCACAAACGGAACTATAATTAGCCATAAGCAAGGTCATTGTTCTTTAATCATTAGAAAACTAATAGATATGCATATAATGTTATTTTGTTTGTACGAGAGAAACCGAAGCTGATAACGAGTATTTGTTTCAGAATGAGTTGTGCAAATGTGTGTGGGTGATTGTTAGAATTTGGTGAGAATTGAAAGTACTTGGCAACAGTAGCAGGACCGTAACTTGTTGGGAGCAGGAGGGGCAACTGCCCTCCCTGAGGAAGCTCACCGCCGTTCGAAGGGGGTCCATTTTGAGACAAAATTTTCTTACGCCATACGCGATACGAACATAAAATTATAAATAATGCTTCAAATAGGTTCACTACATTACATAAACAAAGCAGCACACAAAAGGTAAATAAAACAAAAATGAGTCGTGGGCCCATTTCAGTAAAAAAACGTCTACTATTATGGACCTTAGAAATAATATTTATTCGTATGGATTTGAGATTTGTCAATATTGTGCCCTTAAGTAATTTGTCATGTATGGAACGGTCCCAGGGGCGTAACTAATGGCCCCACAGACGTTGCCGTGCGGAAGGGCTCACAGGTTCCGGGGGGCCCATAAAGAGTAGGAGAAAGATGGAAAGAGGAAATCCAAGAATTAGAAAAAAAAAACTTCCCTAGGAGGCCCAAATACGCGTATTAATGCTTGCCCCTCCCAGAAAAAAGTTAAAATTACGGCACTGAACAGTAGTTATTAAGAGTATGTGTCGAACAGGGGCATACCCAAAAATTTTTGTTTCAAGGTGTTCCAGCTTTAGGGAGGGAGATCCAAGTAGCTACTACATGCCACTGTCCATGTAATATTAAACGGGTATTATTGTACACTCGAAAAGACGATAAGTGAATTGTAAAATACTTCAGAAAAAGAAATGCTAGAACTAGATTGTTTTTCGGTGGCTCAATGGTGGGTCCTGGGTTCGATTCCAGGTGAATTTTAATTGGCCTTTGGAATTTTAACTGTCCTCGATGTTTCTGTGTTCGTGTCCTGTCGTTCTAGGTTAATAGAAAAACAAATAAAAACCTAGTAAACAGTAGTTAAGCAAGTCAATGAGGCACGTTCGGTGAATCTGTTAACTTTTTTTTTTTTTTAAAAAAAAAAAAAGTGGTAGAGCGTTCATCTCTGGTGCATGGGATCTTTGGTTCGATGCTGGCTCGCGCCAAGTGGGCTTTGTGGTGGACAAAAACAGTGTGTATGGCTCGTCTTGGTGTTCTCCCGTTTCCTTTCACTTTCTTCATTTCATCATTTCATTCATTTCTCATCACCGTCTCCTTTAGCCTAGAAGGCATAAACGTGGGACGTAAAGTTTAAAGATTTAATTTTATTTCATTAGATTGCTTTTATAAGAAAATAGTACAGACGAAGTGTAAAATCAACTTTTCACACTATTTTAATAATTTCCTTGTTAAACAAGTATATTTTTATTGAGAAACTGTATGTTGAGTTATTTTTAGGAGGGCCCGTGCCCAATCGACTCTCGTGCGTGCGAGTCTGGTGTCGAAACGAATGAAAATTAAATCTTTGAGTTTTACGTCCCATGATTATGCCGGTGAGGCTAAAGGAGACGGTAATGATGAGTAATGAATGAAATGGTGGAATGAAGAAAGTGGGAGGAAACGGGAGAACCCGAGGAAACCCACATACACGGTGTTTGTCCACCACAAAGTTCACTCGTCGGGGGGTGGGATCGAACCCGGGACCCCAAACACCAGAAGTGAACCCTCTACCACTGAGCCACCGCGGCATATCTATAACTGTCGCATATCTATAAATGTCTTCTTGTAAGAATATAATTTGATAATGATTTTGCAGGGTACTTTTAATACTGATACTATGTGTGTAATCGGGAAATGTATATTTGTGATAAATTGCATAGGAAAAGAAGTATAAATACGAAAATTAGAACGAGTAAAACAAAATGTTGCTAAATGGACAAGAAAGTTTTATTTTCGTTTTATTGTTCTTATTTACTGATGTTTTGACATGAAATTTGCCATATATACCTTCGGTATGTCTTTGCCGAATATACACACACTAACATTATAAGAAATATCTGGCAAATTCGTTATCAAATTGTATACCTACAACAACATATTTATAGACATGAGACAATAATTTTGGACATGAGTGTACATACTAGTACTATGAGCTCATGAAATAGATTGCATGTAACAAGATGATTTACCTACTAAGTATGACACATGACTGCTCTAGCTGATCTGATAACAAATAAATTATTTCTTGATATTTCTAAGAAGGAATCAATGTTATACTGACGCAAATTGCTATAGTATGATCGGAATTTTTTAAGTGAAATGTATTGAGACATTCAATAATTATTCTATTGTTCTTAACTTCCAAAGAAATGCTATTTGTTTATTATTGTCTTCAAGAAGAAGTGTTTTGTTTCCCGTTGCTTTGGAAATTAATATTTCTTTCAGTAACAAGGTACAGTCCGCTGCAAGAAACCTGCAACATGAACATGTACAGTAAGTTTATTGTGAAACGACGAAGTCTTTTGCTCCAAAATAAGTGTGCAGGGGAGGACGCCGAGGTTTCTCCTGGCGTGATTCTTGCCACTTAGATGTTATGTTGATTCCCTGCGCTATTAGGCGTAGTTTCACAATAAACTTACATGTTCATGTTGCAGGTATTTTGCTGCGGACTGTACAAGCTGCGGCAGTGAATTCGGCATTTAAAAACGTAATTACGAGGAAGCGATGAAATGTATTTGGGTGTAACAAGTTGGAATGCATTTAGTTATTTTTGAGTTTAAGTTACCAAACAGAAAACTGTGTGGCACAAAATAAGGAAAATAATGTTTCACCGAAAACGTAAGTATCCCAAAATGACGTCATGCAGATGACTACTATTCCGCTGTTCACATTCAGTACTCTCTTCCTAAAAATTCGCATTACTCTTTGCAGCATATGAAGAGAGTTCGTGGAATTTCGTGAATGCAAACTTTCAGTTCTGGAATTGACATACAGACACAGTCTCGGACTGGAGGATATAGAACCCCAGCAGAAGCCTCACTTGGGGACCCCATCTTCCCTTCCCATGTAGCATGTAGGAACCTCACAAAGTATACTAAGTTACAGAGTCTTGTAAAATCTCTATGATCGGGAAGGGGGGGGGGTCTCTTGATAAAGCTGTCAGCTTCGTTTACGTGTGGTAATGGGGCCCCAGGGTGGGAATATGTTCTGTTTCCTTATGGTGTTACAATAACTTGTGAAACGAGTAACAGAAGACCCCAGCAGGACTTTATACAAATTACTCTCATTTCGGCATTCCTGAGGCCCCAATACACATTAGACAATATGATGCTGGAGCCCCATTCTTCATTGTTGGGCCATATTCTTACTAGGTCACAAACAAAGGGCCCCAAATAGAACTTTATAATACTATTAGTTCCATTCCAGTAATGGGACCCCAACACTACACTCAATACTGGGGGCCACTGAACTTTGGGAACGGAACAAACTACGAGTAACTATGCCCCAACACAGGAGACATGTTTTATCTTACTTTCCATGTTATTCAACATTCATTATATATATATATATATATATATATATATATATATATATATATATATATATATATATATATATATATATATATATATATATATATATATATGACTTTATGTAGCTATATTTAATATAATATATTTAGTGATGGTCCCGCCAGGAATCCCTGCCCTTCTGGCCCTGGCCAGTCGGAGCCTGTATAGACAAGAAAGCTCCATCTTTGAAAAACAAAATCATTGTGATAATTTTCTTTTGCGGTGCAATACTATTTTTTTCTTAAATTTTATTTTGCGCAACACTGTTTTCTATTCGGTCATCTAAATTCACAAATAAATAAATGTTTTCACCGCGTCTAGTTCCTATTCCAACTTGTTGCACTCAAATAAATTTAATAATTGCCTCGTAATAGCGTTTGTAAAATCACCCAATCCACTGCCGCACTTTGTATATGAGACAGAAACCCAAAACTTAGCATGGAAAAAAGAATATAGAGTTCCCACGGGGAAACGAACCCGGCTTTCCCACATTAAAGGCAGCTACCCTCACTAGTAGGTGACCAGCTAGGAGCTAAAACTATTTAATTCTTTTACATTATGCATTGGTTAATCATTACTTGTTATACACGGTAATTACAAATGAATAGAATAATTTTACCCACGTATCTCAAATAATGTATGCACTGTAAAATAAATAAAATAAAATAAAATAAAAAGTACACAGGGGAACAGAGAACAGGAAAATTCTCAAAGTTTATGGATGAATGGATGGATTAGAGTTTAGTATCCCTTTCAGCAGCTAGGCTGAATGAGACGTGGAGATTAACGCTGCACTAGGAAGTAAACAAAGGTCTCGCGCTCTCAAAGCTTGTATATACGTTATCGATAATACTAATAATACTAATTATTTTTACGGTTGAATAGTTGTTATGCTTGGTTAGAGACGCTGTTATTGAAAGGGATTGAGTAACCTTTACAAGGAGTATGCTATGTTGGAATTAGTTGGGACAATTTTTATTATCCCGGCGGGAGCTCATGTGGTTCGGATTCCACGTTAATCAGTAGGTCCACGTCTCATATAGCCTCGATGCTGAACGGGACGTTAAACTCAAAATCAACTCAACTCAATTTTTATTATACCAGTGCTATGATATTTCCGTACAAGTTTTACTAAAAATCTACCAAGTTGGAACAATATCTACCATTAATGCAGTCAGTTTGTAGAGATTACCTCTTAAAATTCACGATGTTTATTGAAGAATTATTTGCCTCACAGCTACATAGATCATATAACCAACAACAAAGATGAATATCGAAAATGGCCACACAGGTCACCAGATCTTACTGCTTGGGACTTTTTTTCTGAGGGCATTTAAAGGATGCCGTTAGATGCCACAAAATATATCTGACTTGGAATTTCGTGCAGCTACTGCCATTGAATCCATATATATATATACTGATCCATGTTTGACAAGGATTTTGGTCTCGTCCAGAAATACGTCACGTGACACACAGCTTTCACATTGGCTGTCTGCGACTTTGTTAGCATACATAACATTTTAGACTCTCTTCATGGCTAATGCAAGTGGCTAATGCACGTGTGATTTCAGGCTCGACTTCGTGTAGGGATACCTACTTTAGATACAAATCAGAGTAGTAGTTGGAATATTACTATAAAATTCTCTAGTAATGCTGTAGAGATGGTATTTAGGTTGTTTTCCGGTGGTGGCGGATATACCCTGGGGGCCTCGGCTCCTCAGTTTTTAAGTATCAAAAATAATTGATGCAATTATTCATATATTTTTTAAAGTTTATGGTAAACGTTCCCTTTTATTCTTTATTAGAAAATTTTTGAAACAGACATATTTTCAGTTGCAATTTTGTTATGCAATGTATAAAACAATACTTGAGGTACACAATGTTAACTTCCAACCTAGCCATAATATCCATTGGGAGAGAGTTAAATAGGTAACTTCCAGAGTTGGCTTGGGTCAATGAAAACTTGACCCACGACCCACTGACCCACCACCCACCGTGACCCACTCTGACCCACCACCCACGGTGACCCACTCTGACCCACCACCCACGGTGACCCACTCTGATCCACCGTGACCCACCACCCACCATGAACCACTTTCATCTCCTGTGACCTATTCTGACTCACCAAAATCCATCATCATCAACTCTGAACACGATCCACGGCCTCTTCTGTACTGACTAAAGAGTTTACACTTGTAATAAAACAAGACTGTGAAATTGTCACTAATCGGAGTTTGAATTTCTAGTCAATCGCTCAAGCACCACTCTGTTAGAATAACGGTGGATCTGACCTTTATGATATAAAATGGTAAAGTGTTTGTCAGTGAGGGAATTGAAACAGTTCGAGGTGGGGGGAAATTAGTGTGTGCCTAAAATATACTTGTACTAAGAGAGTATTTTTGCAAGTGTTACTTTCTGAACGCATTCCAAAAGAAACTTCTGCTCGGGTACCCTACGTGAGAGCATCTCCATAAAGTATGCTCATAATTGTAGTTTGTGTAATCACTAAAACACTACGTTAAATTTAAGTTACAAATTTGCATAACTGCAATTATTATGAATATTTATTCAAAGTAGTGTATCTAAAGCAAAGAAGAGACTTACTAAAAAATAGGTACAAAGTTGAATAACACAAGTAAGCCATTAGTAATACAAGTATACATTTTCTATAACTCGTAATTTTCCACCTTAAAACAAAACTGAAATCGGGTTTATTTTCTGTTGGTAACTTTTACGTGGTAAGCCATCCGCAGTGGAATGATGTCCATCCTTCAGCCAAGAAATAATTAGCTCGTCTACTTTGAGCTTGTCTAGCGGTGGGCCATTAACATTGATGAACAACAAGTTAGACAATGTTTGAGCACTTAGTCTATTTCTAATATCAGTCATCTGTAAATTCATAAGGGGAAATTCCCGTTCGCACTCTGTTATGGAAATTGATAATATTTCTACCCGATTTCTGCAACTCCTCATCGACAATCTGCTTGTTAGACTTAAATCTGATAACGATTTTTCTTGGTCAGTTTTGAAATACTCAGCAAGAAGTATCATCTCTCTATCACCATACAACATCTTTTCCATATCACCATGTCAGTTGGCAATGTCAACTCATGGAGAACAGAAACTTCATCTACCACGCCTTCGATAGGGAATCTTGTGATAAATTATCAATTAAAGCCTGATAAACTGATGATTTCTTATTTGTTTATAAATTTAATTTTTGTAATTACACATGAAGGTTTGATGCCATTACCAAGTTCTCTCCCCGTCTAGAAAGCGAAAGGGAACGAGGTTCCTGGAAAGTGTTCAGAGGTGAATGGGAATTTCCCTCCTTCTTCCTCTCCAATGACTACAATGCTGTTTGCCATGTGCCAAATTACGATGAATTTAAATTAAATTATCATAGTATAATTATTTCCTTGTTGAATTATCAATACTTTTCAGTGGAAAAAAGGATGAAATTTGAAAGTTCCAAATCAAGGTAAGTAGACCAACGTAAAGGGAAAAAAGTGTAAAATTTTCCATATAATTATGCGTACAATCCAAACTTAAAATTTCCGTGTAATTAAGCTTACAGTACAAATTTTGTGCCTATTTTAGTCACAAGTTTTTGGGTTGATTGTCCTCTGCTGTAAGCGCTCCATATAATAAACATAAGTTTCAGCAATTATTATAGTAGAAAGCAATGGATATATGAAGCCAAGCACTGTAATTTTTTGTTTCTGATTTTTTTTTCTTAAATAACATCAACCGTTTTCGATCATTTTTACAAACCAACTCACTACCAATTTTCCATATATAGAGAGTGCCCACCCCCCACATAAAGGAGAATTTTTAAAAATGCTAGGACACATTCTGTTTATTTTCAATAAAGAGTTAATACACTGAATTTCCGCTCCATAAGTTTAACGGCTTGCGAGATACTCATTTTTTTCGCAAGAATTCGGATCCTCACTACCTCCTTAGGATATTATGTATTATAATGAAAGCAATATAACATCCCAGTTTGGATTAAGGCCTAACTATATACCAAAAGTAATTGCATTTGACTTTGCAATTTGACCATGATGATCAGGCACACATAGCTACATTCAATTTTTTATATAATAATTTATATATTACAGTGATTCAAAAATGTAATTTTTTCCAGTAGTTAGCTCTAAAAACTCACAGGTCTCGAAAGCCAAGTAGTAGTATAAGTCCTAATGCTATTATTACAATTAAAAATATCAATATCCAAAAGTACCTGAAGTTCTTTTTTAACTTGGTTAGATATACTCACCTCAGGTAAATAGACAGAAACAAATGGAAAAGGAAGGGAAATGAAGATCTTGAAAGCAAAATGAAGACAAATTTACCAGTCTTCAGAAGATAGTGTCTACCATGCAGTGAGCAAAGAGGGTCGGTAGATCATACTGAGTCGGTAGGTCGCAGTGGGTCATGGTGGGTGGTGGGTCGCAGTGAGTCATGATGGGTGGTGGGTCGCAGTGGGTCACGGTGGGTGGTGGGTCACAGTAGGTCACATGCTGTTGTCCCACGACCCACTGACCCACTCAGAAAACTTGACCCACTGACCCACCGACCTACTGACCCACTCCATCTCTGGTAACTTCTGCAGGACCCATGAAAAATTGTAAAGTCATGATATACCTATCATCGTTTGGGCTCTGGCTGCCTCCCAGTTTTACTTTCTACATCCGCCACTGTTTTCCTGTCATCGGACTTGTTTAGGTGACCGCGTTTGAAAAGTGACACACAGATCTAACTCGCTTGAAAAAAAAAAAAAGTTGTGATTCTGCCATCACTGATGTGCTTGTTGGCGGCTTCTACATGCCTGTAGAGGTATTAGAATCCAACAAGAGCCCAAGTAGCAATTCTTAACGGTACGTATTTTCTCATACATGATACCCAATAGAAGACAACCTCAGTAAAGGAATGTACACTTGAATCATTCAATGAAAAAGACACTATAAAATTGTTACTGCTACATTCAAAACACATACTTTTCTGTTTTTCAGAGCTGGGAATCAGTAGATAGGGACACGTCTAATTTTACTTCTGACATTACGCCACTGATTTTGGCCGCCCATATGAACAACTACGAAATCCTGAAGATTCTTTTAGACCGAGGTGCTACGCTTCCTATGCCTCATGACGTCAGGTAAGCACGTAACACTTTTTCAAAAGCTTTAAGGTCTTCATACAGTAGCTATGAACATACAGTCACGAACGAAAGTATTCTTCAGTTGACACAATGTCTTTTCCTAATAACTCAAGAATAAATTAACCTATTAGAATACCGATTTTGGCAAGTTATCAAATTATAACTATTGTATGGAAAACGACAAAAAGATCCAGATTAATTCGTTTGTTCCCGAGTTATTGGGAAAAAAGATAATTTGTCAACTGAAGAATACTTTGTTTTCCGTGTGTACGATGAAAGTAAATGGAACTCGTACCATTAAGCGTGTATAACGGAGTTAAATGTCCACAGTCAGACAACTATCAATCAATGCATGTCACTAAACTAAACAGAATGGCATAAGTGAATGTAAATACTCATGCACATTTTCTGAGAAAATAAAAAAAAAGTTATTACAAAATAAGTACATATATTATTTAAAAAGTAGGTAACAAGGAACAAAGACAGTATGGCAATCATCAATTACCATTGAGTTCATTTTTTTAGTCGCTGCCTTAACCTAGATTTTTGGATAATTCAAATTCTGGTCACGTAATTTCTATGGATGGCAACACTGAACATTCTTTTGATTCATACTTTTGGATGTAGAATAACATTATCTATTATTGTGGTAAATTACATTTCATTATCTGTTTTTACTTAAGAGAAATTGGCAAAAGAAAAATTGTTTTGCTTCTGAAAAATATTTCGTAGTCTGCTCCCTTAAGAACTCTTGAACCACCTGGCCGATCTCGCAACATGGATGAGGTTCGGGACTAGGATGGTTTTGTCATTCCGCTTTCACGGTAGAACTTAGAGGAGGGGGAGGAGAGGGGGGAGATATATAAAAAAATAATAAAATTTAATGACTTTTGAACAACGGGACCGATCTCGATCAAATTTTCAACATAGTTGAGGTTCAGGCCTTGGATATTTTCTTGTCATTTCACTTTAATGGTGCAACTTAAGGGAGAGGGAGATATATATATACTAATGATTGAAAATGACCGGTATTAAGGCCTGTGACAAACATCTTGGCATTTCAACTAAATGAATAAAACGCAATCTCTGGCGTGACGTTGGCAAGTGCTAAAGGGGTGTGGCTATTGGTAAGCAGACAAACTAAAGCGCGATCAGGTGACAGAGGATAGATGTGAATGTGTGCAAAATAAACGTGGCAATACCGCTGGCCTCTCATTTGCTAGCAGCATTTATAGGGAACTTGGAGCGCCGCCTTCAAATGCCAAGATGTTTGTCACGCTGTTTAGTGTCGAATAAATAGTTTTCTGCGTCCCTGAGATGAACAATGACACTTCCGATGTTGTTTAAATCAAAATTCAGCTCTCCAATTGGGGGAGGGGCAGATGTATAAAAATGAGTAATAATAACCAATATCAGAGAGACCTTCAATAATAGTAAAAAGTGTTTGGCTATTGGAACATATTACTAATTTAACTTATTTTAACCCAGAAAAGTGGGTAATTTACGCTAGTAATTGTATAAGTTTTAAAGGCTAAATTTGACAGGTACGTGTCATGCATTGATGTACGTGTCATGAACCTAGCTTTAAAAGGTCATACTCTAGCGACAGTGTGCAGGAGATTCTACTAATTCATCTCTAGATAACGATTTCAATTGACAAAATAATAATAATAATAATAATAATAATAATAATAATAATAATAATAATAATAATAATAATAATAATAATAATAATAATAATAATAATAATAATAAGAAGAAGAAGAAGAAGAAGATAAAAAAGTCTCTCTTTTTTAATTCCAACTGAATGTAACATGTTAACAGTGCAAGGTTTTTCAAAGGAAGATGGTAGACACTTAAAAAAAACACTGTACAATATTTACCGCATGCATAACCTGAATATAACCTTTACTTTGTTTGTGGGGGCACGGTGGCTCAGTGGTTGAGCCCTTACCTCTGGTGAGTGGGGTCCCCGATTAGATCCTCGGCCGATTAAGTTTGGATGGACAATATCGTGTCAGTGCCCTAGTGGCAGAGACAAGTTGCAAACCACTTGCTGTAAGCTTGAATTGCAAGTCGACCAAGCTTACATTCAGCATGATTGGAAAACGTGCAAGCATGCTGCAAGGTGGATTCCAGTAACGAAGTTACAAGGGGGCAACTTTGCATTCAGTGTTCTATTCAAGCTTGACACAAGCGTATTACAAGTAAATTGAAGTCAATAGCCAATGAATGGCCAGTGATGCTATGACGCTCTGCGAAAGGTCTAAAGCATTGCTTGCAAGTACAACAAAAGACAGATTTATGAGAGCATGCGTTTCAAGTGCAAGCGTAGAAAGCCAGAAAAAAGCACGCGTCAACTGGCAAAAAAAAAAAGAAAACTTTCTTGCTACTAGGTTGGGTTTTATCGATGTATTCCTCTTTCCACCAATTCTTGCATCATCATTCACTTGTTTTAATCGTCTGCCTTAGCCTAATAGAGATAATCGTGAGACGTTAAAACTCAAAGATTTCATTTAACTTTTTCCTTTATTTCTGTATGTACTCTTTTCAGATGTGGATGTGACGAATGTGTGGCGTCCAGTCAACAAGATTCCCTGCGTCACTCTCAAGCGAGGATCAACGCCTACCGTGCTCTGACCTCTCCCTCGCTCATCGCGCTCTCCAGTCGGGACCCTTTACTCACAGCTTTCGAGCTCTCCTGGGAGCTACGGCGCCTGAGCAAAATGGAATCTGAATTTTGTGTCGACTATAACGTACGTAAAAATTACTTTTCTAGTTTATTAAATTTTTATTAATAAAATCAACGTATAGTCTGTTCGTTTTAAGACTTCACCTGTAATATGGCAACTAAAGTGATAAATATTAATATTTTGATAAAGAAAACAAGTAGCAGAGTCACAAGTACGTGAAAGAATTTGCTTCCTGTGGCATTATACTTTCTCAAGTATTATTGAAACCAGGAGTGGTACTGCATTTCTGCCACGGACGGTTTAAATAGAGGGTTAAGAGGAAGGTCTTCCAATTGAAAATGATATATATATATATATATATATATATATATATATATATATATATATATATATATATATATATATACATACTTTTCTAGGTGAGAAAACATCTTTTCGAGACGATATTTTCGAGACTTGTGGGCAACAGTATAACTCAGAATGAGAATTTGCATTAGCTGTTATTGTTGGCTATGTGAAAAGCTTTACGCAATATATTTGACATTTACACTGACGAGGGAACCTATCCAAGTGCGACTCTGACTTCGAGTCGAGACTATGGCCGTTGGATACCTTGTCCCAAAAGATCATAACACGAAAAGTGATACATCCTCGATCGCAACCGTTGCAGAGATATAAGCGTGAAAAGTTAAAAATTGAGCTGCATACTATACATTACAAAGTCAGCTTCCGGGTCAGAATTTTCGGAAACGGTCAGGTAAGGAACCTCAGCGAATACATATCAAATTAGTGTTGGGAGCCCACCACCTTTTGAATGAAAAAAATGTTGCTCCCGGGGCACTCGCAGGGTCCCAGGCGGGGTCCAACTCAAAATTGGCAAATGGAACCGGGGGTCAAGTAGCATATTGTATGAAAGCTATTGTTAAATAAAAGAATATAGAACAAATCTCAACTTAACGGATTTAGAAGAGTGGCCATATATTGTCTGATGTAGGTTGTATTGACATTTTGACCAGTTGCCCGTTTGTACAGGGGCATCATAGAGAGTTGAGATTTGTTCTATCTTCTTTTATTTAACAATAGCTTTCATACAATATGCTACTTGACCCCCGGTTCCATTTGCCAATTTTGAGTTGGACCCCGCCTGGGACCCTGCGAGTGCCCCGGGAGCAACATTTTTTTTCATTCAAAAGGTGGTGGGCTCCCAACACTAATTTGATATGTATTCGCTGAGGTTCCTTACCTGACCGTTTCCGAAAAATCTGACCCGGAAGCTGACTTTGTAATGTATAGTATGCAGCTCAATTTCTAACTTTTCACGCTTATATCTCTGCAACGGTTGCGATCGAGGATGTATCACTTTTCGTGTTATGTTCTTTTGGGACAAGGTATCCAACGACTATAGTCTCGACTCGAAGTCAGAGTCGCACTTGGATAGGTTCCCTCGTGAGTAAAAAACAACGCATGAAAATGATTTTGTCTGTGTTTGATTTTTGTAATACATTTACATGAATAGAAGTCCTGCCATATGTTGTTCTTAATTGCACCATGTTCTCATTTTTATCCCTCTCATCTTTACTGTTCTTCTTAGTGTTGCAGAAACATCGGTATCTGTGATGCTATAATGAGCTTAGATTTTAACACTGAATGGAAGAGTTTTCATCTTTTTGATTTATTGTGGTAGCTAGCTGAAGTAATGGATACATTTGAACGAAATGCACCTTGTATTGGTAACATCTCTCATGCTGATATTGCTAGTATGCAGTGGCGGATCCAGGGGGCGATCAGGGCGATCGCCCTCTCCCCCAGAATAGGAAACTTTCTTATTTTATGTATATAAATATAACTCATATCAGTGTTTGGAGCTCTTAAAAGTAGCTCTAAATAGCAGTATTACAACCTACCGCCTTCCCAGAAATCCATCCTGGATCCGCCCCTGCTAGTATGTAACATTATTTTCTCTTTTCCCTATACGTACTAAGGAAGTAGTAGGTACGTAAGCTATAAATTGTGTTGACATATTGGACATCCTGTATCATATTGGGTACGTGTAAAAGTTCTACCCAATTGTAATAGGCAGTGTTTCTTCCAGAGATTTTTTGGGGGGCAATGTCCTCCCGGAGCTCTGAGAATGCCAAGAAGGAGACCAAAATAATGCATCTATAATATAATAATAAATACCAGCAGGGGAGATATTCCCCTCCGAATACTAAGTGTGCCACCGGAACATTTTCTGTGAAAGAAACACTGGTAATAGGTCACTGGTGAATGGTGTTATAACCCAATAGATGGCGCTCCAAGAGCAGGAATTGGTGGTCGAGGAGAACATTACAGAAGGAGCAGGCAGTGAGTGTATACTAGTGGGTCGTAACTAGAGAGTGTATTGCGGTGATGAAATAGACATCAATAAGGAACACTTGAGACACTGTTTACTATTTTAGTTCGATAAAGACAGTAGTGCTGCCTTGGACCACCAACATTAGACAGGTTTGTGGTGAGGATGCAATTGACGAAAGCACATGCCACAGCTGGTCTCAAAAATTCAGAGACGGAGACAGAAGCTGTCAAAACCGGTCTGAGCGTCCATCAGCACTTTCCGAAGAGGATCTGGACCAATCCATAACAGCCAGTCCGAATCCAACTGTAGAGGAATTAGCAGAAACTTTCCATACGCACAAGGCAACAGTGGAAAGAAGACTTGTGGCACTGCGTTTTACCAGAAAGTTCCATTGTTGAGTTCCATATCACCATGACCTGAGTGCAACTCAACAAGAAAGGCAAGTTACGGTATTTTATCCCAAGAAGTGTTATTGATTGTGTGGTGAGATGTTTCATTGGAATGTCCTGTAACCCAATCAAGCTGTAAATACGACCTTATATTGTCAACAACTACACAGGCAGCAATCATTGCGGTCGAAGCGATCAGCCGTTCTCAATCGCCAAGGGGTTATCACCCAAGAGATAACGCTAAGCCACACACTGCTGCGATCACACGTCATAAATTAATGGACTTTGGTTGGAAAACTTTACAACATCAATTCTATTTCTCTGACTTGGCCTCTACAGTCTTTCACCTTTTTCAAGTTTTGCAGATCTTCACTGGAAAGACCTCTGCTGAAGTGGAGGCTCTGAAAATTGCCTTACTTGAGTTGTTCAACTCCAAATCTACGAAGGTTTATCGGCGTGGAGTTTATCTTCTAGCCGAAAGATGGCAAGAGATCATTGATCATTCTGATATTTGTACAAATCTCTATGTGAATTACCTTTTTTGTTCTTCGAACTTCCATATATACACTAAACACCGGTAGAACTCTCGCAATAATATAGTATATTGCAATTATTTAAATTGAACGTTCCAATCAGCATATGAGATTATCATCTTCTGTAGGAGTAACATGAACTTGCACGAAAAATCGAACTTGGAATCACGTGCGCAGAAAGCATGCTAGTATCTCGATGGTCAATATTCTTCTGTCTCTTCCTGTCTAACATTAACACTATGCAAATGGACTTTTTTCCATGTTTTACAGGAGTAGGTTAGCCCATGTCTGCAGTAAGATCTATAACTATTTCAAATAAGGACTTATTTTAACAGGAGATGAGAGCCCAGGTGGAGACATTTGCTACATCCCTCCTCGACCACGCTCGGACGTCTTTGGAGCTGGAAGTGATGCTTAACTACAATGAGAATGAGGAACATCTGTCAGAGCCTTCGGAAAGGCACGACCTTCACAGGTTAAAATTGGCCATCAAATATAAGCAGAAACAGGTAAGCAACCCTAGCATACCCATTGTACACATTGATGAAGTAAGTGATTAAAGTTCAACGTGGCGTGACGGCAGGCAAAAATTTAAGGGATTTGTTACAAGAGCAACATGGGTTACCGGTAATGCAAATCAGAACATAAAAAGACGCCCGAAATAAATAATTCGGATTAATCCATTTTTACACATTATCTGAAAAGACAATATTGATTCAAGTTAATCCAGGAAGTGGTTAAATTATCAGTTGACTAGAGTAGCAGGAATTTTCAGTTGACTATAGTAGTAGTGGCTGATTGTCGTAAACAATATGTTACGATGTAGTTCGCGACAATGCGTGGTAGACAGAAATCCAATATTATAAGTAGCAAATGATAAAACTTAGCACTCTGTGCGACGTCTAACAACGTGCTGGAAGCGCAGCAAAAGTGACGATAGTCAGTAGCGTCTAGTCCCACCATGGGTGTTCATAACAACTGCAAAAAGGGGAGACATGGAGAAGACGAGATCTTGGATGTTCTTCTAGAATATGGGAGGTCATGTCTTTGACACAATGCCACAGTTCATCAACTGTACCTACCGGGTTTGCTGGTATGAGATGCATTGTTAAACTATCGATCAGATGTGTTCAAACGGCGAGAAATAAAAGGAACGCGAGGGACAAGGAAGAAGAGAAAGATGAAGGACAATAGGTACAAGGTAAAAGCACGCGTTATTCTGATGGAATGTTGTGGGGATCACAGTCGGGCCCAACACATTGTTACTGAACATTTGGTTTGTTAAAATGTCAGTACACGTGTAAGACGCACAAATGTAAAGGAATCGAATGGCATCCCATACAATAACATTCGATGCCGAACAGACCTGGCGATGCGAAAAGCAAACGATGCCCAGCCTAGTGTCAAGTAGTGCAAGATACGGCTGCGGCCATCATGATGCTGCAGGAAGAAGAGGGATACATCCGCAAAGAAAATGTTCTGTCATTGGCGCCAAGTTCTTGACATCATTATTGTCTCACATACCTATGCTGTGTAATGGAGCGTTTACACTTGGTCGATTTAGTCGCACGGCTAAATCGACTCGCTGCATTTGCCACTAAATCGAAGCAACTAGGCCGAATCAAATCGATGGATGTGTTCAATTGTTTCAACCACAGAAAATAGAACGTCTTTAAATTCAGTTGCCAGTCGATTAGTCACCTTCGATCAACAAGCGATTAAGTTGAAGTCCCGTTTATACGGTCGATTAAGTTGAAAGTGACGTCAATTCAACTGAATCGAACGCAAATCGACTAAGTGTAAACGCCCCATAACCAGTTGAAGCGTCAGTTATGGAAGTCATACAAATATGTCAAGCTCTGCTAGAGGACGTAGAACACTTTGGGGAGACACTGGCCGCTGTGTAACAGCCTCCCGTGTTTACCTAATGTGCAAAATTTGGCTGTACAATTCCCCAAGATCATAGGCACAAGCACTTTGTCTTTGGCCCGCGAGGGTCATTGGAATCCGGTGTTTCGCTGTGTAGTAACTACGTGGAGCTATCAAGTTTATATGCACTTCACTGGTAGGGATACGCACGAGTCGAGATTTAAGCCTAAATCTCGACTCGTCTCGACTCGAAAATATGTTTCTGTCTCGACTCGTGTCCCGACTAGACAGTTTCTGTCTCGACTTGACTCGAATTCGAGACGAGACGTCTCGCAATTCGAGTCATGCGCACACATCAACCAGAACTTTATGACTACCTACCTAATTGTCAGTATGATATGCAGCAACACATTAAAGCCTCAAAATAGATGGGGAATCGAATAATTAGGAAGTTATGTAGCAATTTTGCGTTCATGGGAACGAAAACACACTAATTATAACTATGCTAAATTACTATAGACTGCCAATTGCTCATTCAGAAAATTTATGAAGTTCACTTTATCGTGATTTTATACAAACTAGATATAGGCTACGGATAAAAGTTTATACAAACTAGATAATCAATTATTATTATTATTATTATTATTATTATTATTATTATTATTATTATTATTATTATTATTATTATTATTATTATTATTATTATTATTATATTTGAAGTACAATCAAATATCACGACATTAGGCCTAATTATTAGTTTTAATTAACTGAATTGAGTTGAAAATTAAATCTTGATGTCGAAAGGTTAACTATTACGTTTACGCATTCTGTATCTTTCTAAAGTAATAAATGCTGGAATTGATTTCAGGGCTGATTCTGAGTGAATACTTTCGTGAAAATAATATTCAAAATTATAAAAAGATTCTCGAGACATTCGAGTCAAGTTGAGATTTCTACGTTTGTCTCGACTCGAAAATTCGAGTCGAGAAATACGTTTGTCTCGACTCGTCTCGAATTTTACAAAGTGTGTCTCGACTCGTGCGCATCCCTATTCACTGGGGCTGTATTCAACTGTGACGGAAGGATAAAGCACGCTCGCGGTACGCCACTAGTTGTTCATGCCATAGGGTGACACCTGTTGGAAGTACTGCCGTTTTCAAGGACGAAGCATCATTTGACACAAACTTACGTCACACTAGGTTTCGACAACCAGCGAACTGTGGCTCGTTGCCCGGCCACTATATGATATACCCTGCCGTTGTACTACTTCACAGTACTGTAGTGATAATCAAGTTGAGTTGATTTTGAGTTCAACGTCCCGTTCAGCAACGAGGCTATATGAGACGTGGACTAACTGATTAACATGGAATCCGAACTACATAAACTCCCGTCGGAAATCGAACCTGGGTCTCCCACTGCAGTGATAATCAATTGTTTGTCCTTCAATACTCTACATCAGTGTTTCTTTCAGAAAAAAAAAATATATATATATTCTGGAGGGGCACACTTAGTATTAATAGGACACATATTATTTTCACATGGTACTATTCTATTCATCATTATATTATAGACGTATTATTCTGGTCTCCTTCGGGGGTTCACTATTACTGTTTCCCCCCTAAAATATGTCTGGAAACTCGCAAATTTGGGTTTCGTACGATATCCCCTTCTTGGTGTTGCATTTTAAATAACGAGCAGTATATATTTAACCTATTTGTAATTTATTTTGCAAATGTATCCTTAGAAGTAAATGCCTCAATGCTAAGGCTGTATGTCACTGTTAAGAGAAGATGAAGAACAATAGATAAAATTTGCTACTCTACAAAGTTTTTTTAAATAAAAAAAATTAGAGTACGTTAATAATATGTAAACGATTTCTTTCAGCAAAATATAATCCATTAAGTAGTACTACCAATAAGCAATATACTTTTTTTTTTAGCTATAAAACTTACAAGGAACGGACATGAACGTGACATCCGGACATCCAAATCGAACCTAATGCATTAGATAAACATAACAAAGATATCTTCATGCAGATAAAAATAGGTGCCATGGACAACGGAGTAAGTCCCTGGGGCCCATTAACTCTGTTAATATAAAGAAAATCGTAGACTCGCAGTGAAAAAGCTATTGCATCAACACTATTCGTTGGAAAGTCATGGTTTATAATTCATTCTCTTCAGCATGAAACAAGCTTTCCAGAGGTGCTATGAATTGTGGCCCATAACCTACTTGAGCGGGGAAGATTGCGAGAATGTCTGAAAAATTCCCTCCAGAAATCCCTCCCATCAACTTTGGACCCCTTTGGAGTGGCCTCGGGTAAAAGCACACAATCCGTAGTCAGTAGTGTTACGTGATTGAAGGACGGTTCGTACAGCGACACGACTATTTTTCCTGTTTTAGAAAGTTGTGCTACATGATTGGAGGACGGTCCATACAGCGACACTACTATTTTAAATTGTTTATCTTTACAAGCAGCGTAGCTATCGTACATTATCAATTTCTAGGTTCGCCAAAAAAAGGTCTTTTTTGACTTTCTCAAAAACTATGCATGAAGATTTCGACTCATCCATATCAGTTTTTTTTTCAGTTTTGTTAATCTATCAATTCGTAAATGTCTCATCTTTAATTATTTCTTCTTTAAGTGCTAATAAATATTACAGAATCGCAGTCAGACTCTTGAGACATAAAACGCGTTTTGTAGCAATTTCTGTCTGCGCTTCTTAATAGAAAGCACATGTTTTCATTTGAGCAATATATTGGCTGTATTAAGAGCAGTCTCAAATGAAAGCTTCAATTGACTGATATATGAGGAATGACCATTCGTATATTGCATGTCTAGAGCGAGTCAGATGTTTGATTAGACGACACGCAAAAGGGATCGGAAATCGGATTCAGTTAAGAAATAATAAAGAAGGAAACGAGCAGGGTAGAGAGTTCGATTGTCAGAACCCCAACAATTCAGAGTATGACTGCTCCAATTCTATAAAGCACTTCTATTAGGAGCGTGTATTGTAACGAGAAGAGTTATTTAATTTTAAACAAACAAGTGTTGTTTCATGTTCTGAAACTATGATAGACTTCCTAAATCTACGAATCTAGCATTAAAAGCAAAACTGACAGACATAGTATTTGGTATTTCAACAGAGGGGTAAGGGCGGAGATGAGCCCATATTATAAACAATTTTTGTGATCTCTTACTGTATTGCCACATGGCGGGGTTTCTCAACGTGAGGATCAAAACCCCTAAGAAGTTGCAAAGAGATTTGGAAAAGGTAAATGTAATTATGATCTAGTAGCGGACAAATATAAACTTAATTTTGAACTTCTTAATTTTTTAAAAAATGTGATGAAATATTTCAGTTTTACATCCCCTGATCCCTCGTATGTCGTCTTTGCTAAACAAGACAGTGATGATGAGAATAAATGAAATGGTGGAGTAAAGAAAATCTGAGGATACGGAAGAACTCTTAGAGAACCCACACACACCATGTTTCTCCATCATAGCGGTGACGCTTACCACTGAGCTACACACCGAGATTTGTGTTGGACAAACATCATCTGTGCGCATTTCTACGGATTGTCCCACTTTCTTCATTTCAACACTTCATTCCTTCTCATTATTGCCAACTCTTTTAGTCTACAGGAGATATTCAGTGGTAGAGCGTTCACCTCTGGTGCCTGGGGTCCTTGCTTCTATCCCAGCTCGCTCCAAGTGAACTTTGTTATGGACAAACATTGTGTGCGTGGCTTTTCTCAAGGTTCTTCCGTTTCCTCCTACTTTCTTTATTCCTCCGTTTCACTCACTTTTCATTATCACCGTCTCCTTTAGCCTAGCCGGTATAACCGTGGGTCGTAAACTTAAAGATTTCATTTCATTTTACTTCTACAGGACATATAACTATGAAACATAAAACTGAAATATTTCATTACATTTACATTTTTGTTCAACTGTAAGCGATAGAAGCAGCAGTAATCGAAGTGCTTATTACAAACCGGAAATTTGTTATGGCAGGTCATTGGCAAGACAGTGTAATAACACGGGGGCTTGATACAAAATATGTTGACAAAACATGCTCTATGAAGATAAATATTGAAATAAAACTAGTAGTAGATTTATATATCTTTCTAATTCGAAAAGATTGTACGTTCCACTTTCCCTTTCAATAGAATGATAAGAAACGGGATTGGGTATATTTGTGAAACATTGAATCCTTATGAGAACCAGTTCGTTGTTATCTATTCTCGCTTTTGCTCTATGTAATCAATATTGAAAACAAATTGTGGGTAACACACTTTCGTTTTCAAAACTGGTAAAGGACGGATTGAATAATAATAATAATAATAATAATAATAATAATAATAATAATAATAATAATAATAATAATAATAATAATAATAATAATAATAATAATAATAATATATAATTTTTGAATTCGGAAGGAATACATAAAACATCTGTATGATCAGAAGAACCGTCCCAATTTTACTGTGGTCAAAGCAGAGAAGGACGTGGATGATGAAGAAAAAGGAGCCATTATACGAGGCGCATCCAAAAAGTAAGTTTCCCAAGCGTTCCATAGGTAGAAAACAGTATGTTGCGCGAAACGACTACATACACGTGAGAGAGTAAGGTCCTAGCATGCCACATGCGGCAACAGAATTTTCCTAGTGCTCTTATCAGCGTCGTGCCACTGGTCGAAATTGGACGTTTCCATTCCAGTTCCCGCCGCGTGTGAAGTGCAAGCAGTGATAATGTTTTTGAATGCACAGGGCATAGCGTTAATTGAAATCCGTCGTTAGCTGTGCCAACTCTATGGGCCTAATGGCAGGAGGAAGCAGATGGTGCGTTGCTGGTGTAATCAATTTGCAGCAGGACGCCAAAATGTGCATGATAATTAGCTCAGTGGGAGGCCAACCGTCATCACAGACGACCTTGTGGACCTTGTTCGGGAATGCTTCATGCAGAATCGTCACTTCACTATAACGGAACTCAGTGGCCAGTTTCCGCAGATTTCCCGCTCCTTATTGCACAACATTGTCATGAAGCGCCTGTTATTCAGAAAGTTGTGTGGCACGTGGATGCCGAAGCAACTGACTCCAGAACACAAAGCAAGGCACATGGAGTCAACATTGACATTTTTGCAATGATACAGCTGACGATGGATTTCAATCGGCGCTATGCCCTGTGCGTTCAAAAACTTTAATCGGCCAAAGTATTACTCAAATTCCTCAATACAAAACATTTTGTCATTCATCGGTATTTGAGGTTGGAATAATGTACTCCAAAGCTACACGTAAAGGCTAGTTAGCTAAACAGAAGAAAGTATAATGAAATGAAAACTTTGCATTTAACGTCCCACTATTACGCCTTTTAGACTAAGAGAGATGATTATTAAGGTAAGTCAATGATGATGGAAGAATTGGTGGAATGAGAAAGTGGGAGGAAACTAGAGTACCCCGGGAAAACCCACGAGCACAATGTTGTCCACCCAAACTTACTTGGCCGGGGACCGAACCAAGGACTCCACGGGCCAGAAGTAAGCCCTCTGCCACTGAACCACCGTGCCCCGAAAAGCTAAACAGAGAGTATCTACTTCCATTAAAATTTAATGCAAATTATGACAGAAGCAAGATGCAGAAAAAAGTGCAATATAACCTAAACTAAATTATTAATTCCTATATATAATAAATAAATAAATAATCACAGGCTTCAATTTCCAAATGCGAGGGAGCTTAGAGAAAACAATGTTCTTTTTAGAAAAGAGTGTACTTTTTTTGACTGCTTAAGTATTGTCTTCTCCATATTTATTTATTTTATTTATTGTTTATTTTTTTATTTTAGTTTGTTGCCCACCCGAACGTCCAGCAGCTTCTGGCGTCCATCTGGTACGAGGGTCTTCCAGGATTTCGAAGGAAAAGCATGCCAAAGCAAATAATCAACGTTGTTCTGTTGGGGCTCATGTTCCCTGTCTACAGTATCATTTACATGGTGGCACCCAACTCCAAAATGGGGAAATTCATGAAGAAACCTTTTGTTAAGTTTATCTACCATTCAGCTTCTTACGTGTTCTTCTTACGTAAGTAATAGCTTAATTCTTTGAGCGATTCTTTGAGGATTCATATTTATGTCCATCATTTTCAACAATATTGGCAACATAAGCACACAGGACAAAAAATATTTACTTACCTCCCTCTAGAACTAATATTAATTCGCTTCTCTTGTTATATATATATAGCGAATCACTGTAACACGTTACCTAAATGACACCCTTGATGGTGTATGACCAATGCAGTTATTCAGAGGGAGTGTGCCAGTTGGTCGTATGAAAACAACACATCAAGAAGGGTCGAAGCAAAGATAACACAGAATAGCAAACCAGAAGTCATTGTCTTGAATGTATTCGTGGGCACTTCATGAATGAAATGGTCTGATTGATCGGTATTGCGAGTATCAAACACACTCTTCATGATCACCCACTGGGAGAAGGCTTTCTTAAAAGACCAGCCTTACACTAGTGGTCGATCCGTAATTCCAATGCATCAAGATGCATGTGCATGAAGTATTTGCTCAGGACTTCAAACGAAATCCCCTTTTGTTGCCCATTTGTTACTAGCACGTTTTATTGTCTCTATCCTACTAAGTAGAGGCCTACTACGATATGCAGTGATGGCTCCCAAGCGTTTTAAGGCAAGCTAACCTCCTCCTTGGAGAACATAGACCCAAGCTACCGAATCCCTTCGTATGATCATAGCCAGGCAATGTCCAATCCTAACCAGGACCTCTAGGCGAATCCAGGGTAACCAAATTCTGACCCTGCCTACCTCTATGTCGTTCAATCAGCGCCAGCAGGTGCCGCGTAGGAGGTACCCAACCAACCATCTCCCGGACCCAGCTGTATGCCTTATTCGCCTATTTTAGAAGTATCCCGAAGACATCCCTTCTCCGGTTGGGATAACAGGATCCCAACCTCTACCTACCTCATTTCACGGAAGAGGTACACCCTACATTATGGGTACCAATGGGTGATGTAGTGCATCTGCTCCAGGAAGATATTCCTGTTTACAGGGTACTAATCGTCCTTTCCGTTTTGGATACTGGCAGCCTCTTCTGATCTCTTGCCTCCCTCAGTAGGGGATCCCATTACCACTTCCACCTAATAGGCCCTGATTCTGGCGTCATTTGTAATTGCCATACTGCTGGTAATACATGCAGAATTGAAGATCAGGAGATGGTCTATTTCTGGGTAGTCGGAGTGTTCTGTAAAACGTGTTTGAGGAATATTTACGGCAATGTTACAATTCCTAGCTAATTCCATCGCGAACAAAAACATTGAAAGAAACCTATTATGTAGAAAAGAAGATATTTATTTTCATGGCTAATCCCAGATATTGAATTGTCACACCTTGCGTTAGAAGAAGAACTAAATAAAACAGAAATTCAGTTAACGTTTAAGTTAAAACTTACCGTGGTGAGAGTCAAGAAAAAGGAAAGATGTTTTCTTTTACCCATACGGACGTGCACTTAAAATTCATGTAATATGCGTGCAACTATGCTGTTAAATGTGTTGAAACATGCACTTAATACGTTCTAACACTAGAATAGAAAAGAACATTTTCAAACTTACAGCAAAGTTGTGACAGAAGTTTGTAGAAGAAATATAACATCGAATGTGTACTTTATCCTTCAGGGACATTTGTTCGAAATGTATTGCTCTAATATTTACAGTTTATGTACTCCTAAACGTTTTAAAACAAACAAAGTATGAGACTAAAATGAACACATTGATATGAAAGCATTTTAAGGTGCACTACACGAAATCATAAAAGTCTTACTTTTCCACATGTTCATACTGTACATATGTTTATCTACTCTTTTCCTAAGTTATTCTACAGTGTATGACAAGATGCTTCTCTACATTTTCTGATGTCAGTTTATAACGTTTGTCCATTAGAATAAGTTTGTAGCCAGAAGAAGAACCTCGCAACATCAATAGATATTTTCGGACTATTTATGGAGAGGACCAAGCTTAGTATCTACATTTTCTGGCAAGTTAGAATCTAACCCTTGAAAGTATTTTATCATGGATTCAGTTGTTTTGTAGTCGGTGTTTCTGACAAGAACATCTCTCGATTCCCCCCCCCCCCACAGGGCTTCCGAATTCACTGTGAACTGACTGGAACTCATGCTGAACCTTATCAACTAGAGCTAAGCAGTTGCTGAGCAGCATTCCTCTCATCTCTTAGTTTATAAATTGATGTCAACACGATCCTAAAATGAGTCTTTTTATCATTATTTGATTTCTCTTAACTTCTTGACAATTGAAAGCGTCTTGTCTCTGCTGAATGACTTTCACCTCAGAAGAGTCAAATTCTTAATGTTCTCAATAAAATCTTGGAACCTCAAGCCAAGTTCCTCAGAGGATAAGAATGGGTTCGAGGGGTGTGATGAAGTCCTTCATGATAAGCTTGTATACGAAGCGATACTTCCTCAAAGAATGTCTTTGTATTTGATATTAAGAAACTGACATCTGTAAACAGAGATCAAATTTCTTCTGCTATCCTATGAAGTCCATTAGTCAAACAGGTAACGTGGATCATCTTGGTATTTAAAAAAAATACAATGCTGTACTCGCCTTCAGCATCTAACCAACCACGTCTGATACCAAGACAAGAAACTTCTCGTCCCTACCGCCTGTTGGCTACAACATTTTCAAAGATTCATTAATAAAACAAGTTATTATTGAGTAGTTCACCCTCTCTTTACAACTTTTGACGCAATGCAGTAAGATAAGGTGTATCGGAATCATGTTCGGAGGTCTTTTTTTATAAATTAATAGAAAACTAAAATATTTTAAATAAAATTAACATTGCAACAGTATTAATGCATAATGGAATCAATCATTCTGCGTTTTACCGCAAACTCATGCGTCAAGATGTGTAAGGTGCCTAATTGTTCTCTAAACGCATGTCCGATGTCAACACTACTCCATACTTAAGTAAAGCCACTACATTCTCAGTAGGGTAAGGATTCTTTCACATTAATGCGGCGATTTGCCGTCGCCGTTCACGGCAGTTTGACGCGTGAGAAGTGTACCCTTTTATATTACGTGGTGTTTTGCCGCGGATGAAAAATATGCGATCAGGGTTGCTGTGCAACAGAAGAAACAAAACCTTGGGACTCTTGTCGTGTTGTGGTGGTTGCAATGGACAGACACAAAGAGTATCTTCTACTCGCCTTGTTAAACAGACAGAAAAAAAGGTCAGAGAGACATATGGGTTTACTTTTTTTTCTTTTCTTTTTTTTCTTTTTCTTTTTTCTTTTTTTTTTAGAGAAGTGATATCTTAAAGGAGATTTTTCTATACTGTTTCCACAATTGATAGACTTGAGCAAAATAGCGGCCAGATTCTGGATATTTAAAATACCATCCCGGTATTCACCTGTTGTGACTGGCAATACCAGAATAAAGTCCTTCCTGGTTAGTCGGTAATTGAGATCTATCTCAGAATCCCAAGTTAACACACAATCACTGAGCCCTAGACTGATCTGTACATATTATTGTTATAGTATTTCGGGTTTATTCTTTTGTTTTAAGCGTTCCGACTATTGACTCAAGTATCTTTAAAGCACTGCTCTAGTCCCTGAATTCAAAGGATTATTCAAGAAATTACAACCATAGAACTGTTAAAGATAATTATAAGGTACGGTATATTTATCAAATATTACATCTTGCTTTGCTAAAGTACATTAAGGTATTATTACTGAAGACCGGAACGAATTTTTATGTAACAATATATAAATACATACATACATACATATATATATATATATATATATATATATATATATATATATATATATATATATATATATATATATATATATATATATAGCAAAATGGTACATAAATATATAGCAAAAGACTGTAAAATATGTAATATTGCTGAAATATTTGATAGTGTATATTTCAGTTTTAGGCACCACAAATTTATAGAATTACAAGCTCATTTGACCAGTGCTGCCCGGACATTTATTTCTTCCAATCTTCCATTATATAGAAAAATAATTTATATTGATTTGGACTCCTTTTAATCAACGACCTGTGAATTCGACACTTCGGTAGTATCGGTCGTTTTCGATTATTTTTACATGTCATATTTTCCTATTTATTGTATGTAAAAAGTTTTGTTATTATCACAGCCATTCTCTACTCTTTCCTGACAATACTTGCTCTCTCCCCCAACACGCAAGCGGCAGATCGCTGCGTATATGTGAAGAACTCCATTGCTTGTAATGTCCTGCTTGGCTATACGCGGCGATCTGCCGCACTGCTTTCTAGCAGGGAGAGGCGGCTGTTTTTGCTCGCCGTGTAAATGGGCGGCGACCGCTGCGCATATGTGAAGAGTTTCATTGCTTGCAATGTCTTTCTACACTATGCGGCAGTTCGCCGGATAATGAGAAAGAGCTGTAAATTGTAAGAAAATTTCCAGAGAAGGTTCATTGATCTTAGTACCGTACCTTGCCCACTTTGTCAAAATGTAGGATGTTTTGTTTCTTACTTTTACTGAAAAACATCTGGCCGGAATGGTGTTTAGGAAAAAGGATTAATAAAATTTACTGAGAAGTAGGGACCGAGCTACAGAGAGAGAGGAAGATATTAAGAACACATGGGGGGATGGGTATTACTAATTGTTCCTTCTCTCAAACATTCTTTCGCCTTCTACGAAAGAGTGAAAGCGCTAAGTTTCTTTTCTATTTTTAAATTTTAATTTCATGTCGAGTCCTCCTTGAAAGCGAGGAAGAGATGGGGGACGTGAGACTAAAACCTGTATGATTTTTGAACAAGTGTGTGCCTTGTTTATTTCGTTTGTTAATAATATTGGTTCCTCCACATACTATACGTTCCTTCATCCTCGCATGTAAAAAGCCATTCTGTTGCATAGGCATTTAAATGCACTGAAAATACAAACTAAAACTGGAATTGTTGCATGCTATAAGCGTATATCTAAGATACAAACTTACACAACATGCTGAATATGCTCTTAAGCACTAACATATGCATTAATCTTTGAAATATGCGTTTATATGCACTATAAAACTTCCAATTCCAGCTGTATTATTTTTGTTAGAAATCCCGACCAAATTTAACATAGATGCATATAAATATGCTTTTGCATGCAATAAAATATACATTTGCATCAAATTCCGATATCTAGTTATCACCACCGACGACGATCACCGAGGCCTCATCAGGGGTGGATCCAGAACAGACTTCTGAGGGGGGGGTTGTAATACTGCTACTTAGAGCTACGTTTAAGAGCTCCAAACTCTGGGATGGGTTTTATTTATATATAAAATAAGAAAGTTTCCTCCTCTGGCAGGAGGGGGGGGGGGTCAATTGGCCCGATCGCCTCCCTGGATCCGCCATTGGGCGTCATGGGAATAGGATATAAAAGACGCCGCAGCAACTTCGACGGTATTAGTCGGCATTCGACTGGTAAAACTTACTTTCCTCTTCTCTAGTTGGAACGGGCAGGAGAAATCCTTTACCCTCCCTCCAATATTTACTGAGATGTCTCGACTCGTGTGCATCTCTACTAAAGACTGACTTGTACGGTTTAGTTTCATTTGGGTCGTTCAGAGCACAAGGGTATCAAATTCAATTGCCAAAGTTGTTAGAAATGTAGACATAAAATTTGTACGATTAACAGTGTTTTTCTCATTATAACAGTTACTTAAAGTATTTGAACATGAATTTTTTAAGCTTTGAAGGGAGCTTCAGATAGAGAACTTAAACATGAAATATACCCAAAATAATTTTAATAAAAAGTTTGATTATTCTCTTGTGGACAGAAGGTACCATTCGTTTGTTGACGTTTAGCTTTCCTTTCAGCACCAAATCTATATGAGACATGGGTCTACAACTTAACATGGATTCCGAACCACGTTAATGCGTTCAATGATCGTCTACCAGAAATCAAATCCAGGAATTCGTCAGAAATCTTATTTTTCACCTCTACAGTATTTTACATGTAAAGAGAAAAGAAAATGTGGGCATCTGCCAATTTACATATCGTGTAAGAACTAGTTCACGGCTATATGGTTATTGCAGCGTTTCCCAACCGGTGTGCCGTGGCACACTGGTGTGCCTTGAATGGGCCGCTGGTGTGCCGTGAATGGGCCGCTGGTGTGCCGCGAGGAATCGAAACAAAATTATTAATTTTATAGAAATCAAATTGTAAAACGTAGAGAAAAGTGTATATTTGTATTTCACATTACTATGAATCTACAATTTTAAATTTCATACCGTGTTACTGTTCTGTAAAATTTCCAATGTTGAAAAAAGTATTTGTTGTTATTGTTATGACCATTATTGCTTCTTTATTGTTGCAGACTATTTCGCAACTTGAAAATTTAAAATATCATTCAATCCTTTCGACAAATTACCTACATTTGTGTTTTAAAAGTAAATGAGATTTGTTTGTTCGTTCGTTATTTAGTGATCTTCCTTCTTACTAGTTAGTAAAAGGTTGGATACAGTTTTTTTTTTTAAAAAAAACGTTATTTTTAGAAACTTCAGTCCAATATTTTATTGTAATTGTTTTCTATTTTTAAATTAGAATGCAAAATAAGCATAATGATTTGCGACGGGGAAAAACCAGTGTTCGAGCTTTCTTCTCTGTGAGAAGGAGATCAATAATCACGGAAAAAATACCACTGTGTTTTATATTTACAAATAATATCTATAAGTGTGCCGCGAGAATCCAAATAACACGCGTAGTGTTCCGCAAGTTGAAAAAGGTTGAGAAACGCTGGGTTATTGTATGCCCACATTTTCGGTTCGATTCCTGGTGTGATCTTATGTGATTCGAAACCCACGTTAAGCTGTATCTCCACGTCTTATATAGTGTTAGTGCTGAAAGGAAAAATAAGAATGGAATCCAAGTAACCAACTAACTTGTGTAAGTCTTAGCTGATGACATTGAAATTCACTTACCATGCTATTTCGACTAGAGTTTCTGAATTGAACTGCCAATGTCCTTACTAATAATGAAGTCATCTTTCTTTATCAGTGGTGTTATGCGGTGCTTCCCAACGTGTGGAGTACATCTTGTTGGAGATATTTGGAAACTCATGGCTGCAAAGAATTCTCCAGGACTGGATGAGACGGGAGAGAGGAGCGTTTCCAGGACTCTTTGAATACGGAGTCATAGTTTATGTAATAAGTAAGCATGCATTTTGGTTACTACTCTGTCTATCTTATCCTCTATAGACCACATTAATTGTTATCAATATTATTAGGAATTAGAAACAATAGTTGTTATTTTTTTAAACTTAAACTCTGAGCTGATTGTTAAATGTAAGTTAATAGCCACTTACCTCCGAAACTCTAATTGTTTTATTGTACTTTTGACAGAGCACCGAGGGAATTCTCCAGTTTCTTTGGAGATTATCTTTGTGTCGCCCTTGTGACAAAGTTCTCGTGTCAATGTTGTAGGCTCATAGTAGATGCTAACCCAAATCTGGGATGTTCGAAAACTTTTAAGCGGTTCTATATAAAAAATGAAAATTTCCTAGTGTAAGGGTAATTTTGATCCGATCTTATCAAAACAGTTAACTATTAGTGATAAACAGTATAAAATCTATATAATTTATTGAAAAATAAGCATTTTTAATGAAGATAGTATGCTACGGAGAGACGCGTATTGGATAGCCGTTTATGAGTATCAAAGTGTAACTGGTTTAGCTGGAGGATTGGAAATAATAGTTGGAGAATTTCAGGAGTGCTTCATGGACCATAGGATAGGTGAGCACCTCTTTACAGACATAATAGTATTATCTTTACTTACTTTAGGTCCTAAGAGGCTCAGGTGGGCAGGTTATGTAGCTAGGATGGAAGAAAGTAGAAACGCTTTTAGTCTTGACTGGAAGATCAATCAAAAAACGACCATTAGGAAGACCTAGGCGCAGATGGGAGGACAATATTAAGATGGATCTCGCAGAGATAGGAATACAAAGTAGAAACTGGATCCAGTTGGCTAAGCATAGAAGACCGTGGAGAGCTTTAGTGAACGCGGCATTGAACCTCCTGGTTCCATAGGCCATAAAATTAGTTACTTTAGTTAATCTTCATTTACTTTTGACTTTTTTTTAAAGGTTTAGTTTGGTGGGAAATCCGAGCACTGTGGACGAGTGGCCTGTTAGAATATGTGAGCGATTTGTGGAATATTCTGGACTTCATTACCAACGTTTTCTATGTAACTTGGATAGCTCTTCGCTTTACGTCTTGCTACATAGTACAGGTAAGTCAACTGTATTATTAAACCTTTAAAACGTATGTCGCTTACATTTTACATGACACATGAAATCTAAAATAGAACTTACTAAAATCATATACAAGATGCCACCGACACACGAAGTGACTCTGCGCTTTGCTTCTTGGCTCAGTTATTTCTGACCTTCCAAACCGGAATTCACCACGATTTATTTAAAGTAGCCCTGTAATGTGAATATTGCAGAGACCCACGTATAACCGAAGTAGCTTATAAGAGTAAACTCACTGACTCCCTCACCAACAGATCTGACTCATTGGTTATAGGAACTTGAACTTTTGTATAAAAGTTTTCCTTAAACTACCTAGGTATGCACTATAAGTAATTACAGACATATTTACTGGCCGATTACCGTCAATTCTGTCTACCAACCTATTACCCTAAAATTTACGGTATTAGTGTTCCAGTTATGGTAATAGGGCATAAATACGGCTTTTTATTGCCTATAACCATCCATTTTGTAGCAATACCGTAAATTTTAGAGTAATCGGTTTGCAGCCAGAATTGACGGTAATCGTTCAGTAAATGTGACCGTAATTATTTACAGTGTGGGCTGTGAGTAACATAGGGTTTTGCGAACTTACACCCTTCAAGCAAGTAACGAGGATTGAACGTTTACTTTCTGTTCATCAAGTCTGTAAAACTTGGGTATATGAACTTGAAACTTTCAATAAATGTTCGTCTAAAAACGTAGACATGATTTTGCAAAATTCGAAACTCTAAGGGTCAAATAATATCTTTAATCTTTTTTTGGTGTTAACAGATCTCCAAAACTATTGGTTGGTTGATACAAATTGGAAATAGTCTATTATTTAAAAGTTTTCCTCTAACTATATAGGCTCTGAATAACATAGCGTTTTGCGAACTTCGACTATTGTTTAGAGAAAGATTACTTGAATCTTCTCTTAACGTTCAACAAGTTTCTGAAATGTGCGCGTAGGAGCTTAAAACTCTGCATAAATGCTTTTTATTATTATTATTATTATTAAATTTTAGTCTACGGGTAAGACGGGGTTTTGCAAAGATTCACCTTGTAAAGGAGGAAAAGGTATAAACGACTTAAACCCTTTTCCATGACCCATCACATCTTCTAAAGTATTGAGAATGGACTTAAAATTTTGTATACATATTTCGTTTCAACCTTTGGCTATGAATAAGACGGTGTTCTCAGAAACTTAACCTCAAAGTAAGGAAAGGTAGTTAAATATTTTGTCACTTTTCATCATAATCCGAAATCTTTGGGCAAAGGAAATAAGTTTTGTACGAATATTCTCAGCCTCTACACTATAGGTAGAATATCATTTTTGAGAAATTTATTATGTAGAGAGGATGGAAAGGAATCGTAAATATGTTGTGTTCTTTATTATATTTTTGAATCTGTTCGGTCTAAGAAGTTGAAATTTTGTACAAACGTTTCTAAACCTAGCGTGTAGGTAAGACGAAGCGTTGAGAAATTTTACTTTGAAGTATAGGTAAAGGGATTAAAGAATTTTCTATTATTATTTCAGGCTTCTTTTGAAACATTTGACATACAACCACGAAGTTTGAACATGTGTTATTTTTTTATATTCAATTGTGATATATGTCATGCGATAAGACGACTTGGCTCTTTTCAGGTAGAAAAGGTATAAAGGTAACCAAGAAAGTTTTGTCACTTTTTGTGGAGGTCTATGTTCAATTGGCCCTCACACCGTGAGTAGAATGCGAATGGAGATAAGGCGAAAGTCAGTTGTTGGTGTGGGTATATCCAACATACTACCTGGTTGTGGCAGTTCAGTTACAACGTGAACTTACGTAAGGACAGAGTGAACATGGGACCTCCATAGAGCATCATTAGGGCGTATATGTTGTACGAGTTCAATCTGGGGTCAAATACCGCTGTAACGGGGCGGAAGGTATGCCAAACTTTTGGTAGGGTGTCATGATTACCCGGACAGTGCAGCGATGATTTAACAAGTTTAAGGACAGTGACGAATCACTTGAAGATGCACCACGTACCAGAAGACCAACACATATAGAAACTGAAGATCTTCAAGTAGCAATTGAGGCAAACAGTGGGCAGACATGCGAGGAACTGGGACTACAATTCGGTGTGACTGGAAAAAACATTCAGCAGCACCTCCATCAACTTCAGAAACACTACGAGTTGGGTCGATGGGTCCCACATGATTTGACTCCGAGCGAGAAGGCAACATGAGCAGACACCTGTGTTTCTTTGCTGACCCGTCTGAGGAAGGAGCCATTCCCGTACAGAGTGTTGACATGTGATAAGAAGTGGGTCCTGTACGAAGCTCCACGTTGCCGTCATCATTGGTTAGGATGCCATGAACCGGTTCCAAAACAGCCGAAATCAGCACTGCACCAGATGAGGCAGGCGATGGACTGTTCGCGGCATCGTGCATCTGGAACTGCTACCAGCTGGTCAGAGCATCAATGCAAGTGTGTACAGTCAGCAGTTGCGCCAGCACTTCTGAATCGCAAAGAATCCCTCCTGTTACAGGACAACGCAAAGCCCCACGTGGCTAGGATGACCCGGGACACCATTCTACGCCTTCAGCCTTGGATGGGAAACACTATTGCATCCGCCATGCTCCCCGGACATTGCACCGTCCGATTATCACCTGTTCCATTCTTTGGACAATCGCCTTAGAGGATGCCAGTTCAAATCGCCTTAGAGGATGCCCTATGTTTATTGGAACTTTTTTTGTTTGTTTTAGTCTCAGGAATCACTCCTCTGCTTTTGTACAACGAATTTAGCGCCATACTGTATATTGTAATGTATGGTAAAGAAACGGTACACGTTTTGTTTCTTTTCACTTTTTTTTTTTTTTTTTTTTACAAGACGAAAATTTAAATATTTATTCATTTTTAAGCTGATCACAATTTTGGTATCATGTAATCAAACTATAATTGATCCCAACATATATGTGGGAGATAACATATATGCTAGCATAGGAGCACTAAATATTTGCCAGATAGATTTGAAGGAAATAGAAATGGCTATTAAGAACCTTAAGTCCAAAACGGCAGTTGGTTCTGACGGACTTCCCTCCTACATTGTGAAGGGTTGCGCTGATATATTTAAATATCCCCTATTAATTGCATTCAATTTATCACTAAGAACAAGCACTTTCCCAGACAAATGGAAAACAGCTTTAATTTGTCCAATTCCGAAGTCCAACAATAGTCAAGATATTACCAACTTTCGACCCATAGCAATATTACCTGCTTTTGCCAAAGTATTTGAGCATATCTTGTATCGACGAATCCTTAATTACGTCAAACCGGTTATCTCAATTAAACAACATGGTTTTATTTCACAAAGATCCACAATAACAAATCTTGCAATTATTACAGATTTTATAGCGAATTTATTAGATGTAGGCAGCCAAGTAGATGTGATTTATATTGACTTTGAAAAAGCTTTTGATAAAGTTAATCATAACATATTACTAGAAAAATTAAAGCTTTTTCACTTTTCTCCGTCCCTGATTAAATTCTTCTCATCATACCTATCTAATCGTAAACAATCCGTTCTTTTTAATGCATACAAATCTAAAGAATATATTGCATCCTCAGGAGTCCCTCAGGGTTCAAATTTAAGACCATTATTATTTCTCTTGTTTATTAATGATTTACCTGACTGTATTCCTGACCATGAAAAATTACTATATGCCGATGATCTAAAAATATATGCTAAAATCAATTCTGTGGGCGACAACATAAAGCTGCAGCAAGGTCTAGATCATATTGGTAACTGGTGCTCTTCGAATCAACTTGGGGTCAATGCAAGCAAGTGCAAAGCATTATCATTCACTAGGAGCAAATCACCGCGTCACTTTAATTATGAAATTAATAAACATGCAGTAAATAGGCATGATTCAGTTAAAGATCTTGGTGTTACGTTTGATTCTAAGTTAACGTTTGACAATCATATTATAAATATAACAAGTGAAGCATTCAAGCTATTAGGATTCATAATTAGAACGGGAAAAGAATTTAAGAACTGTGCAACATTACAGAAGTTGTACAATGCATATGTTCGCTCAAAGTTAGAGTATGCCTCTACTATTTGGAATCCGACTCACATAAAACATCGTAAGCAATTAGAAAGAATACATACATTTTTTTTTAAATTTCTAACATACAAAGGATCTCACATTTATCGTACTTATGACAGCTGTAAAACCATAGTTGCTAACTTTCTTCTTCCTACACTAGAACAAAGGCAACATATGATTGATTTATTATTCATTCAAAAAGTAACGCAAAATATTTCGGATTGTCCTGATTTAGTTCCTTTATTGAATTTTCATGTCTCCACATTAAAAGTACGTAGAAACACTGGTCTTTATTACTGCAAAAAATCACGAACTAATATAATAAAGAAATCACCAATCTAAAGAACAACAGCTTTGTATAATAGAATGTGTTCAAATAACAATGAATTTGATATATGTGATATGTCGCCTAAGAAATTTAGAAATGCCATTATCATAAGTTATCAAGAGTTGTGAACTCAAGTTATGTTATCAGGAGTTATGAACATGTAATTGCGTAATTTACAACACTGTAATTGGGCTATAGCCTGTTGTGTTGACAATAAATAAATAAATACACTTTCCATGGAGAAGAGATTTTTTTATTAAGCTAGACTCAAGATTCTGCGTCGTCTTCTGTCGTATTTAAAGATGCAATCCGCATTAAAGAGGTTAGTGCTTAATACAGTGAAGTGGCGTGGAAAATCATCGCCCAGGGCGAGAGTATACGACGGCGCCCTTGCACACAAGAGTGAGATTGGTGCACATGGTTGGCGCGAAGCATAAGACATTTTCAAAAATAAACCCTGCTTTTCTTTGATTTTGAGCACTTTTTATTACTTTTTTCCTTCCATTTTATATATGTGTATATGCATTTTCCTAACACGAGTAACATTTTTCCTCTTTCTTTTTCCTCTAGAATTTTGCGCCTCCTTACTTCGGAGCCTGGGGCCGTCGCCTCGCTCGCCCCCTCCCCCCAACTGGCTTAATATTTATTACTTAGAAAAGAAATACATTTACTATGATAAAATCAGGATCAAATATTTTTTATTTCCTGTAAATATATTCAGAATCAATTGAACTCCTAAGGAATCATATTATTTGATAACAAAGTATAAGCATATACTCGTATCTTTAGAGAAACAGAGCGGTAAATAGTTTTGTGAATATATTCCACTTGCATGTGCATGACTACTTTACAAACAACACTTCTCTATACCTTTCTCATGATCATTTCAAGATACTTCTCTCTGTGTCGCTGTACCGGGAGTAAAGACGACATATTCTGACATCAAACTTAGGCCAGTTGGAAATAACTATCTATGCAAGAAAAGATTATATGTTTGTGGCTAATCTTTTTGACAATAAGATCTCGAAAACCACAAGTGTTAGAAACGTGACATTTTCGTTGGTCGAGTCCAAATTTTGTGTAGATTTGCCAGTTCAAATTAAAAAAAAAAAAAAAAACAAAACTTATTTTTCTATTCCACATTTTAGGCGTCGTTTTGACCCCATTAGTTTAATATTGCCACTAGGACGTTAAGGTTGATACCCTTGTGAAAGGCAACCAGTAGAGGAGCTACGTATAGCGGGTTGACGGACATTTTAGGCGCTTTGCTTTAATCTGAATGACAAAACCTATTGCAAGATGGCAACTTCGAAGGCTTGTGGATCCACAATGAGACGTACTCGGATATGAAATTATATATATATATATATATATATATATATATATATATATATATATATATATATATATATATATATATATATATATAAAATGCACTTGGTATCATCTATCACTTATTCAAGTTCGCCACAACCCTCTCCCCCACATTCTATATATTAAAATACTACATTTATCTGATTGTCTATGGCAATTCACTGCGTTTGAGAGTCTTTCTGTCTTTTACTTGTGTCCTTCTAGGGACTTGCACGGATGTAGTGAGAAATGGGAAGGAGATTCACGCTCATATTAGAAGTGTGCGCTGTATAAATAGCGCAAGTTCAACTAGTTATATAATAGTCAGAAAGACTAGCATATGTTTTACTTTTATTCTTTTATTAGCGAGAATACAGCCTCGGATACAATCCCTGGTACCCACGGGAAGACTGGCATCCCTTTGACCCTATGCTTCTGTCAGAAGGAGTATTTGCTGCAGCCATGATATTCAGGTAAGATTTCCCTTTTGTCTATTTTTTTTATAATGTTTTAGGAACCTTTAAGATTTGGATTAATAGTCATAGGAAGTGCTATACGTTCAAACTGATGGTAACATATGTAATAAATAAATAAATAAGTAAATAAAAATAAAAAAGCGTTAGGAAACCTCGCCCAACTGAAACGAAATTTGTACAAGCTTGCGGCCGTTATTATTATTATTATTATTATTATTATTATTATTATTATTATTATTATTATTATTATTATTATTATTATTATTATTATTATTATTATTATTATTATTATATGATTACTATCCTGTTTTTATTATTAATTATTATAATTTAAATCTTGTAACTTTAGTTTCACGCACTCCCAGCAGTATTGAACAAATTTCAATTGAATTAATCTGTAAATGTAATTTTGCAATTAACAATTGAAGTAAGTAATGAGTTATTAATTGTAGTTGGCCATTAATAAATGAGAGTTAGTTGCAATTAATGAATCAATTGAAAGTAATTTGCAATTAAATTCAGTCAGTCAATTGCAATTAAATATATATACAGCAAAAAATGAGGTGTTGAAATAACACAAAATGATTACCACTTTAGCGTGTTACTTGTGTGACAATTCAACACCAAGCACATTGCCTTCACAGCATATCAAAAATACCTCGTTACTGGCTGTGTGTTTTTGCATTTTTTTTATTGTTTGGTATGAGCAAAGCTTTGCGAAATATATTTCGCATTTATGGCACAGGACAGATAAAATTCCAAAGGCTCTCCCACTGGGAATCGAACTCGGGACACCGTGCACCAAAGGCGGATGTGCTAGCCACTAGACCAGCGAAGAGGGCGTTTAGGTCTAACTTCAATCACGTCGGATGTGTGGAGGGTGGAGGTCAAAAGGAGTGATCTGCAGTGGTGCTATTTAGCCGGTTCGCTAGAACCTGTTGTTAAAATATTTCGTGTTCGCAGAATCGTCTATTATAGCCAGACATAACAGTAATTTTACCCAGTTATATCTAGAAACATTAAATTTTAATTTAACTGTCGTATCTTTGCTTTTAAAAATTCTCACAGCTACAGGTTAAACATATAATCTCTCAGAATAAGGTATAAGCGTTTATTTCTTAATCTCAAATTCTCAGATATCCAGAATGAGAACTGGGATCACATGAATGTAGTCGTGAGGGTTATTTATATTTGAAACATATATATACCATTATCAACAATTGTCGATCCATTGCTGAACTAAGGTTTTTCCAGTACTTTTTGGCAAAACTCTATCTTAGATAATTCGGTTTGGGTACAAAACCTCGCGGCCAGAACCTCGCGGCGACAAACTCGCGGACCAAAACCTCGCCTGGCCAAAACCTCGCCTCCCAAAACCTCGCGGCCCAAAATCTCGCCAGGCCGAAACCTCGCCTGGCCAAAACCTCGCCGCCCAAAACCTCGCGGGACAAAATCTCGCCGGGCCAAAACCCCGCCTGGCCAAAACCTCGCCGCCCAAAACGTCGCGGGCCAAAATCTCGCGGAGCCAAAACCTCGCCTGGCCAAAACCTCGCCACCCAAAACGTCGCGGGCCAAAATCTCGCCGGGCCAAAACCTCGCGCCCCAAAATATCGCCATACCCAAAATCTTGCCTGACCAAAATGTAAATGTTCCAACAGATGATAAGGATGACGGTATAAAAGACGCTGTTTCAGAAGAAGTATCACGGGTATTTGACCAAGTCCCGCAATACCATATGAAAATTCTATTTCTGTATTAGAGGATTTCAATGTGAAGGTAGGGCGACAGGATGTTTTTAAACTGGTTATAGGGAAAGAAAGTCTGCATAAGGAAAGTAATGACAACTAACGAGGTTAGTTTCGTGAACTTTGGAACATCCAAAAACTTAAAATTTTAACAACAATCTAATAATATTTATGAAAGTATGAAATAATATATGAGTTTTTACGACGTCCCTTGATTATGTCCTATAGGTTAAAAGAGATGTAGATGACCAGGATGAAGGAAATGATCGAATAAAGAAAATGGGAGGAAACGGGAATAACCCGAGAAAGCCCACGCACACAATGTTTTGTATCTTCTTTTTCTTCTTCCTATTATTATTATTATTATTATTATTATTATTATTATTATTATTATTATTATTATTATTATTATTATTATTATTATTATTTGTAATGTGGAATTGCATATTAAGAAACACATTGGGTAAATTTTAAAGAAAAGTTTCATTCGCGGCGAGGTTTTAGCCCGGCGAGATTTTGGGTGGCGAGGTTTTGGCCCGGCGAGATTTTGGGCGGCGAGGCTTTGGCCCGGCGAGATTTTGTCCGGCGAGGTTTTGGCCACGCGAGGTTTTGGGCGGCGAGGTTTTGGCCCGGCGAAATTTTGTCCCGCAAGGTTTTGGGCGGCGAGGTTTTGGCCACGCGAGGTTTAGGCCCGGCGAGATTTTGTCCCGCGAGGTTTTGGCCGGCGAGATTTTGGGCGGCGATGTTTTGGCCGCGAGATTTTGTCCGTAAGATATTCTAAGATATTCTCACTGCTACCTGATTTCGTTACAGCACCTTGTATTAGGATGTTGTGTAGGTATCTATTTGTCACTTGTGGTTTGTCTACTTTGTACTATTCGTTTCCTAAGAGAGTTATATCTATAACAACAAAAATGACCGATATTAGTGTTTAATCCATAGTTTTTGGGGTCGCTGAGCTGCATAATAACACCCCCGATTGCGTTTAAGTCAAAGTTGGCATGGGGTATGAGAAGGGGTGAGACTCGAAAGAAGTGACATAAAATAATCGAGAATGGTCAATATTAGTGTCTAATCCATAATTTTCGGAGTGCTGAGATGATTAGTGGTACTCCTGTTGACATTTAAATGCAAGTTCAACCTCCATCGGTTGATTGAGAAGGAGTAAGGTGTTGAATGGGAAAAGGTAATATTGAAATGCGTATCATAAGAGAGGCAGAGGTTCAATACGTTCCATAAACCTTTTTCCCCGCACGAGAAAAAGGATATTTCTGCTAGAAAATAAATAACTATCGGATTCCTTAAGCCTACAGGAGACAAACCAAAACATTGTATATTATAAGCATATTTTATTTCAGTATAACTATAAAAAGTTTTACAGTGGATAAAATCAAACAAAAGTAAATAAAATTCGTTCAGAGAAAAAGTTTTCTTCCCGTATCTACATGTATAATTTCCATTTCTAGAAAATTCATTCTCATTTTCTTGATGTTAACCAATCCAAATATACAGTATTTTATGTGTGAAGTACAATCTCCTCATTTTATTTATTTATTTATTTATTTATTTATTGTTTTAAATCTAATTCCAGTTTCTTGAAACTGGTGCACGTGTTTAGTGTTAATCCTCATCTGGGTCCCCTCCAAATTTCTCTCGGACGCATGGTGATAGACATCATTAAATTCTTTTTCATCTATACACTCGTTCTTTTTGCATTCGCCTGTGGTAAGTACAAAGTTTGAGTTAGCGGCCTTTAGGATGTCAAATCACTACCATATCTGTATCATGTTGAAGACAAGAAATTGTTGGCCTCCCCTGGTAGTTAGTGAGCCAATTTAGGTTTTAGATAGTATAAAAATAGAGCAAAGGCATATAATTTCGTGATAGAGATAAGTTCGTGATACTATGAGAAGAAATTAAAGTACCAATTGTATTTACGTTGTTAATTAAGCGCTCATAGTTGCTACTAAACCCATTAAATGTTACTATAACCTGGCTACTATCTGTTTGGCCATACGAAAGCAGAAAAACCTAAAGTTAGTTGGTGCCATTTTCTTATCATCTTGTCTGTGTGCATTGCAAGAAGCTTCACATTCAATGTATTGTAAGTATATAAAGTACTGGACAAGCACACAGAGAAAAATCCGTTCTCCGGATAGCGGTATATTGTACAAATATATGATATCCTCTTGCTTACTATAGAAATCAGTACGGAGCATACATCATCCGTATGCTACATAGACACTGTCCTTAGATGTTACATTATGCCGTTGCAGGATGTCTGACATCTAACAGTTTTCCGTATATCACATGCATATACTTATGTTACCTTCGTCAGCTATATGTTATATACGTCCATTTGTATGTGAGATCCGGACCGCCTACATTGTTTCATACGGAAAGTAAGTATAGATGGAACACTTATACAGAAAGTATTACAAAACATGCGTTTTCAGTTATACGTCTGCTGTACGTTAAGTCCAAAAACTACAGGAATTACGCATGTAACCTACCTTTTTAAGTAAGCCTCCTACATTTTTTTTCTCAGTCCATTGGACAAAAATAAACGACCAAAATCGTCATTAGTTCTAATGGCGTTTTGGTCGTTTATTTTATCAAAACATCCGATATATTTCAATGAAATTTTTTTTGTACGCCTTATATCTGGAGAACTACCATATAGCATAGCCAAACCCAAACTTTCACTTAGCTTAGTACGATTTGCTTATGCCGTATAAAATATAAAAACTCGATTTAGGGACCGTTCAAATCTTTTGTGGCCCCTGATCCAAACACTAATTGTTGGCCAAGATCGCCAATAATTTGGTGCATTTTTTGGATCATTCCTAAAATTCTTGGCCAAGATCTTAATCTTTTGATCAATATTTTTTGTCATTCCTAAAATCCTTGTTTTGGTCCGATACTTCCATTCGCGATACCCTAGTGTTCCCCATCTAGTGGTTGAGAAACCCTGCAGTAGATAAACGTTATTTCTAGCTAGTGACGATAAAATATCACATTTTTTTTTTTTTTTTTTTTTTTTACCAACCTGATTTCTTCCTGGAACCGCCACTAATATAAGTAGAGCTTCAACTTAGAAAAAAGTAAGTTCATTGGAAAATTATGTTATAATGTACTAATAAACAACGCTCAAAGTTAGAAGAAGATGAGAATAATATCTTTCAGTGATACATCCGACGTTCATGCCCTTTAGGCTAAGGGTGACAGATGATTATGGAAGTGAATTATAATAGGAAGAAGAACTGGTGGAGTTGTAGTGTAGGAGAAACGGAGTTACCTTAGAATACCCATGGACATGATGCTGTCCACCCCAGTGACGTAACTAGGGAGGTAAACGTGCCTTATGGCCCGGGCGGCGGTTAGGGGTGCGCAAAACTGGGTCAATATTTATTCACTATAATGCAAGGGAAGGAGTTTTAGCAATTTCAAGATTATAAAAAAAAAAACCTTAGAAACTTAACAGTATAACAACTACTCACTAACCTTAGGATCATATCCATAGAGCATAAGTTACCTTCAAAGCTATCTTTTGAATACATTGTAAAAACCTTCACAGCCAAAAGAGCCCGCAAAGTTAAATTTTAATTCCTGCTTTTTGTGTTTTCATTTAACTTACATTGATTTAAGAGATTTGTAAAGTGTCCAAGTATAATACTCGAGACAATAGCTTAACTGTTTGTCATAATTAAATATTCTATTCTAAAGCAACAGACTGTTGATTGATTCTACACGTATGTACATCCCGATATAATTCCAAAAACATTGTGATTTGCAGTTACTGATAAGACTATAAGAATATGTCAAGGATTTTACTTTCGGATTATTTGGCAATCAAATACTAATTAGTTTGGTGTTTTATCTTGTACTAAAAATTAAACTATATACTGCAATTTTGAAATCAAGCTTTACCACTTGAAGAAAAAATGAAATAGAAGAATTATGCCAATACCAATACCGGGTGTAGTAGGGAACGTTTTGGTTTGGTTGGTCAGGGGTGGAGCTTTGAAGATAGTCTTGCTCCGTGACGAGAACTAGCCTAGTTGCGTCGCTGTCCTCCACAAACTAACTTGGCCGGGGATCGAACTAGTGACTTAAAATTGGAAGGAAATATGATAATCTTAAAAAATATGAAATTTTACGCTTCTTTAGTAATTCTTCAACATGAGTAAGATAGATGTAGAAATCTCAACTATTGCAATTTAAAGAGATTTTTGTTTTGATTATATTTTTAGGTTTGAACCAGTTATTGTGGTACTACGCTGATCTAGAGAAGAGAAAATGCTACCACCGCCCAGATGGGAAGCCGGATTTTGAACAAGAAGACAATGCTTGCTACATTTGGAGGCGTTTTGCTAAGTAGAGTACATTCATTATTACATTATTAACAACATACAAGGGCAATCAATTATGTCTTAAAATTTAAGCATTCTCTCAACAAGTGACGGACAAATTATTTTACGACAGGGTCAAAGTTAAGGAAAATTTTAGACGCGTCAATGCAATTTGTTACAAACAACAATAGTACATTTTACAACAATAGTACATTTTACAACAATAGTACATTTTATATTTTATTGTAATACTTATCTCTATAAATGATTCAACTTTCTTGTCATCTTCTTCAAACTGAGATGAGATGTACTGTTTCTTAGAAGTGAAGTTAGTTCCTCATATGACAATCTGATTCTAAATAAGTTGTCTGAAGTAACCCTCATATTCGGTATAGTAAGAGTCAAGGGCGCCGATTTCTCTGTAAATTTGGGAGGGGAGCATTCAGATGCAGAAGGTATATATATAGATGAAGATTTTAAGACAAATTGCACTCAAATTATGCCAAATATTGTATACTCATATATACAATAGGGGACCCACCTGAGCTTTGGGGGGCCCGGGCCCTCTCGGCCCCCCAGGATCGGCGCCCTTGATAAGAGTACACGTCTTTTTCCCTCACTTTTTTTTAATTATAAGAGATGTTTATACAGTTTGTACACAAGATTACAAATAAGTAAGTCTGAAAAGTTGTTTCCTCTACAATTCGATCTCCTGCCCAAGGTTTAGAGGTTTGCTGGTTAGAGCCTTTTTATTTCAACTGTGCTCTCGGAAAATATGTGAAACATACTTCTGCCTCATCCCCACCGCCCTCTTACGGATTGTCATTCAGTCATTTGGTCTTGACGAGTGAAGATCGTAGGCTAGCTTAAAATGGCTAACAAGACAGAGCACAGCGAAGTCCGTGAAATAATCCTGTAGACAGATCCTTAACACATCTTTTGATGCACTGAAACATCAGCAATGTTGCCAATTCAGAGTGTTAATTTATGAAAACTACGATTTCCCTAATTCTCCCTTACAGAGGCCTCATCCGATCAGTTATCATCGGAAATGAAAAAAAAATTCTGTTCCATAGTTTCCAAGCTACTAAACAAACTGAAAATTAACGACAGAACATCTATACGTATGAGGTATGAGTCAATTTACATGTTTTGCAAAAAAATTGATTTACACGTTCGGTTACATCTTGCAACACTGTGTGGTTCCTAATATACTTCAATCGTTACTTCCTAGTTTAAAAATATATACATGAACAAAGCTTCATTTTGGTATAACCATTATTTGTGTATCGCTTCAGGTTCAAAAGTTCTACTATCCCAAACTCTGGGTTGCATTGTATATTGAACACCCTGTATATGTCGCTTGTTAATGCGTACTATTCAATGTGAATCAATTCCGTCAGCTAAGATACGGGGAAATTATTTACAGATTTTGTTTCGTAAGGTAACAAAGCACGAAATTTAGGATAACTTCAATCATGACAGCACTTTTATAAACTGCCGATTTTAAAGGTATCATTTTATATAACGATAACGAAATAATTACATTCAGGATTATAACTTTATAAAAGTTTGTTACGGTTATCGAGAGTGAGCTTAAACAGAGGCATACATTGCTTTATTCTTTTTCAAGAACAATTCCCAAGAAAATAACGCAAATCACTCATAATATCTTTCCTTGTAGATTAATCTTGACTTTTTCTTCAATCAATGATGCTTATTGTATTAATTCTTTTTTTGCAGTTGACTAAGTACACGTGTAACAATGTCCTCACTTGAGAGTTGAATTACAAATACTCTCACCTCCAAGGGCGCCAATCCTGGGGTGCCGGGCCCCCATGTATTTTCATCAATATATATTTTTATTGTTGCATGTATTGTTATATGTATTTTTTTATGAATATAGAATATTTGGCATTATTTGAAATTCAATTTGTCTTAAAGTTCTCATGTATGTCTTTTTAGACCCTCATCTGCAACCAACATACATCTGAATGAGCCCCCTCCTCCAAGTTACAGAGAAATCGGCACCATTGCTCACCTCTGTCAGTTCATGTGAAGCTGGTGCCGTGCTTGTGGTGTTTTCATGCTCAGAAATTACAAGATTCAATTTCTGATACCTCGAGTCCAGAGACAGAACCGCTCACCAACAGTATTTATGAATATGTCATAAAGCATCTTGCGACGTCTGAATATATTTGAGTGTCTGAATGAGGACCTTTATTTCTTAACTGATTTACAAACTTCTATTTGTACCTGATAAGTACATTTGTCCTCTATGTAATGTACTATCCACTTTTTGACATAGTGCTAATTCCTTTGCACGCATTTGCATCAATATGTGACTAGTAGAGCAAACCTGCCAGAGAAAAATTCCGATGTTTCTTATCAACACCAAGATTGAATGATAGTTTTCATCTCTTCGCCAGAACAAAAGTGATGTCCCTTAAGAGTCTTCATCCCGGTGAAATTAAAATACCGCTAATTTTACAGTAATTATGTGATATCTTCAAATAGATAAAAGATAATCGAAATGTGGAACAAGAGCGCCCTAGACAATATTATTTTACATGAGATACCGTTATCACGACTCATTTATCTGCTTTCGATTTCGAGCCATTTTGAAAATCGGCATTTACTTTCGCGTTTCTAAACAGTTGAAAACGGAAAGCCACTAGGTGATTTGTGATAACGGTACCTCACGCAAAATAATATTGTCTAGGGAGCTCTTGTTCCATATTTCAATTATCTTTTATCTATTTGAAGATATCACATAATTACTGTAAAATTAGAGGTATTTTAATTTCGCCGGGATGAAGACTCTTAAGGTGCTCTTTCATATTTGAGAAGAGGTGGAAGTCGTTCAATCAAGCCTTGCTTTTTAAACATCATAGTACAATTTAGATACACACTACTCAAACAAGTAACAATTTTAAATATGCGAATGCATTAGGAAAATTCTTTTTTTGAAGTAGTTATTTTATGCCTCAGAGTACAGAAATCCTGTTGTGTCATAATATACTTAATAACCCAACTTTTTTCTTTCTTTTTAGCTTGTTTGAAACGTCACAGTCACTATTCTGGGCTAGTTTCGGATTAGTTGACTTGGCGACGTTCGAGTTAACAGGGATTAAAAGTTTCACAAGGTTCTGGGCTCTTCTGATGTTTGGTTCATATTCAGTGATTAACGTCATCGTCCTGTTGAATATGCTCATCGCTATGATGTCCAATTCCTATCAGATCATTTCGGTAAGTGTAACTTGAAATGACTTCGACTTCCGCTGTATTTATTGATTGGTCACTAGTGTTATCAACGTGATCATACAGAATTCCTACAGACTTATGAATAGAACGACCACGGAAATCCTGCACACTCACTCTTGAAAAAGTTGTTATAGCTATGAATAAAGTACCATAAGGTGCTTATAGACGGAGCAAGTAGCAAGTACTGGCCACTCTCTCACTTCCACAAATATGCCTATTTATTGGATAAGTACTTGCCGCAAGTAAAGAAGTAAGTATCGTCAGTCGGTGAAGTGTTGACATCATGTCTGACGTTGATGCCTTGTCACTACTACCTCTCTTAAAAACGAGTTAGCTGCTCTATGCCATGCCAACTTCGACTTGTACACTTCATCTGAATCTTTTAGATTTAACAACTTTTACAAATTCCTGCCTGTAAGTGGTTTTTATGGATTTAATTTTCGATCGCAAGAAATGAATAAAAGTTACCACAACATTCTGTTGTAAAAGGCTTTCTCGTAAATTTTTCAGCGCACTTCCACATTTAAACTTGTCAGTGTACTCCTCATGTTGCACGTTCCATAACAGTTCGTAGTTTTGAAATATATCCAAAAAAGGTAATGATGTCATCACTCTGCCACTTGATAACTTCTTTCTTCTCAGGAACATTCACAGACGTGTTTAATTATAAGATTTCGCGACAAATAATCAATTTTTACTCTCAACAACCGCCTACTGTCTCCAAGTGCAACATGAGTGAACTTTGATAAGACAGTTCTGGCCACGAGTAGTCACGTGACCGACCACGTGAGGCGCTACTTGCCGTTTGCGCGCCAGTAAAATCAAACATGTTTGAGTTTTCTTTTCGCCAGTACCTACTTGCCGGTCCAGTGGAAAGTACCTCAATGGACGTGGGTAGTATGTGGTGAGTTGTTGACGTCTAGTAACTTGCCGCCAGTTCTGACTTTCTACTTGCCCCGTCTATAAGCACCTATAGTTACAATTAATTAGGGTCTATACACAAAGGTGATTTTAAAAAATAAAGCTACGAGTCGTATTTCGGGTCTTATATTCTTCTTATTGTTCGAATTTCCAGTTTTGCCGCTGTAAGCAACCACTGATTTTTTTTACAGAGCTGTTACATGACGGATAAGTTGCGTCAGATCATCGCAATATCAAGTTGAAACTCTGTGGTCACAGAAAGATGGTGAAACGTGGAAGTGCCTAGTATAATCAGATTTTTGCGTTTGTAGTCCATCTCGTTAGCAGACATTGATGGACAGCTTGTTGAGATGTACACTACTGTAGCATGATACAAAAAACTGGTCAAGGAAAATTTTATTTATTTTGGTACATTATAGTATACCAAATTTTAAAAGTCCGAAATTATTGTAAATATTTATTTTTTTCTAAAAATCTATGTAAACAATTCAAGGCTGGCTTGAGTACAAACTATTAACTGTCTGAATTGAATGAATTAAGTCAGGGTTGTTTCCAGGATCTAGTCCGCTTTATTGAAATAAGCCCAAAACTTATTTTATTCTATCGGACATACACGTGGAACTTCAAGAGAAGGAAATATGAAAGACATACGGATTACATTCCGCAGTTTTATAGAAAGAAGACCACCTACTTTCAGTCAACGCAATTCAAGTCTATACTTCAGCTCTAGACTTGTCATTCGCCTAGAAGTTACATACATTACGTAAGTCAAGAAGAGGCGGAGCCCTTGAAGTTTACTTCAACTACCACAAGGATCACAAGGATATACTTTCATATTAACCTTTTCTGATAGTTTCAGATTCCTTGCTTCGTATCTCAAGCACAGCGTTTATACTACTGGTGGGCACAAAAACAGGTTTTTCGGTTTTCTCCAAAACCGGTTCGGTTTTTCACCGGATTCGGTTTCGGTTTTCTTCAAAACCGGTTCCGTTTTTTTTCAAAATTTGTTCTATTTCTGACCAGAATAGTGTTTTGTTGTTGTCCGGAAACCGAATCCGTTTCCACAAAAATAGTTCTATATGCTTTCCAAAAGTTTTGGAGAAAACAGAAACCGGCTTCGGTAAAAAACCGAACCGAGTTTTGCAGAAAAGAGAAACCGGTTTGAAATGTCGGTTTTTCGGGTTTCGGTTTTTCTAGAAACCGGTTTCCGGTTTTTATAAAAACCGGTTTTGCCCATCCCTAGTTTATACACGTTATAAAAGCAAGTAATAATATCAAAACCTCTTTATGATTCAATTATCAGTTTTATATTCTCTTCAATTTATATTTGTCTTTATCTATCGCAATATTCTGTAAGAAATCAACCTAAGTTTCAGATAGATTGAGAAAGTACAATCAAGGGTTCGATTCTCAGTTTATACTCCAGTATTTAGTATTCTTCACAGAATAACAACATTTTAAGATAATTTGTAAAATATTCTTATCTTAAATTTGAAAATAAAATTGCGATCTTTTACTGGTACTGCAGATCGGTTTAAATATACACACACGATTCTTCACACACAATATACTCTTTCACCTAGGAAATAAGTTTCAATAATTAAGACTTTCCCGAGTCGAAGAATAAAGCTATCTTTGTATAATAGTGAAACTAGGAAACTATTCTGAAATTAGGCGGAAGACTAACATAAGACTATTGATACAGAAACAGAGGATTCGAGGACCGGCAAGTGTGAAAATTCAGGGAGTCTTGTTTAAATCGTCATAGAAAGAACGTAATTATCGTTATCAATAGCTTTATCTGAAATTAGTGGTGAGTCCAACTCATATATTCGACTACTACATTCACATTCAAAAAACTTGGTTATGTTCTATTTACAATAATGAGCTCTGAGAGATCCTAATCAAAACCACCTAGTTTGCCTGGAGCTCTGCGGGATAACAACTACTCTTTGCTTGCGTGCAGCACATAGAAATTCTAAATCTCTTTCACTTACCTTGTCTGGAGCTCTGCGGGATAGCAATTACTCTTTGCTTGCGTGCAGCACATAGAAATTCTAAATCTCTTTCACTTAGCTTGTCTGGAGCTCTGCGGGATAACAACTACTCTTTGCTTGCGTGCAACACAGAGAAATTCTAAATATCTTTCACTTAGCTTGTCTGGAGCTCTGTAAAAACCCTTTAATTGGCTACCTGGGCCTAGGGACACCTATTTTACTGAAACAACTTAGAGACTTTTGTATTCGTCTTCGGACCTCATTTATAGTGACTTTGTTCTATATTGTATATAACAGGGATTTTATAATTAAAATGATATGGAAGAAAACCGAATCCTATGTTAAATTCCTCTACCTACCATCCCCATGCTGAAAGCGTCGGTGGACTACCGACGTCTCGCGAAAAAAAAAAAAAAAAAAAAAAAAAAATTGGCGGCCCCACAGCGACAACCGCGGTGACCCCGCTTCCGTTTTGAAAATTATAACACCAGTGGCTCACCAGCGGCAGAGACGTGACGAAACACCAGTAAACCATAAAATTACTCCCCCAACATATGTTAAATCGCCTATATACGTGATTACATTAATGCGAGTCTAGAAAACAATAAAAAAAAAAAGTAGCCGAGGGCAGGCGTGAACCACCACCCTCATGATGACTACTTCCGACTTCGCCACGGAGGCGATGAAGAAAACCTCGCTTGTAGAGAGGTAAATCCTTGACGTATTTTTAATTTCGACAACCAGAGTGCTCCTTTATCCGTGTATATTCGACGATAACCGTTTGGGATCAGATAAAATGCGTTCGCCATGTAATTTTGTAACAACATCACGAGCGTCTATTTAGTTTATTTCAAAGTTCTCCCATATTCACTTTCTAATGATCGGCGACAGTTGCCTTCTAAATTCATACAATTATACGCACTTAACTCAAGATTTTTCACTTCATGATATAGAGACAGTGGTTACCCTTGACCCTCGGAGCTCACTTTAGGAGCAATTCGTCAGGAAAATAAATATATAATAATAACCACATGCACGTGACTGGTGATAGTTTGTGTTTGTCCCATCGTGATTCTCCGCAACGAAACGAATGAGCGCGGACCAAAATGAAGCTCTCGCTGCTATGCAATGGTAACTTCAACATCCCGATTCTAGATACCTGTTTCGACTCGACGAAACCCTGTCGCCAGTGGTACATTTTAAGTAACCCTTTGACACGTCGCTATATCAACAATCAACATTTACCGGCAAGTGGGCCATATGTGTTGGCGACATTCACGGCATGGAGATGTTATCAAGGTAATTTTGCAATATGTATTTCTTTTTATCATTGTTAACCTCTTTTATGTATAGGTTTGAGTACAGGAACAAGATCGACGAGTGTATACCGACTTGGCTCACTAAAAGGTATCAACCGTACCTTATGGCGCAGTTACAGAAAACAAACAGCTGTTTTAGCAATTTACAAAACATCACTTTTATTTTATGAATACCCTATATTCTTCATTACCTAACACTGGATATTACTTTGCATTTACATGTATTTTTATCTTTGTGAAGGAACGATCAGACACCGAATGGAAGTTTGCCAGAAGTAAATTGTGGATCAGTTACTTCGAAGAGGGCGACACTGTTCCTCCACCTTTCAACATCTTTCCTTCCGTGAAGACTATACAGAATTTGTTCAACTGCAGACAAAAGAAGCAGCCACCGGATGTGATGGAGGTAATTGGAATGGTTGCCCCCTTAATCGATTTACAGAGTCCGAGATATTAACACTTACATGTAAGTAGTTGACTTGCCACAAGCTTACGGCAAGCCCATACATTTGCTATTACAAGTACATCATGGCAGTCTTACATTGTTTATTCGAAACTAAAGTTGCGTCAAACTTGCCTCGTGTTTATATTGGTATAGATCCATGGTTTCGAACTAGAAGAGAATTTCACTAGTTAAAACTGCAAAACTTTGATGAGTTCATTCTTATGCAGAATAGAATTTGAACACAGGATAGGTACCCAAAGGTTTGAATCTTGCTGACGTCCCTGCGATCGCGCCCACGTGGCTTCCATATTTCAGCACTTTTCGTGGGAATCATTATATCACACGCTGAATAACACTGATCTGTCACCAGCCGCTTTTCAAGTCTGAAATAGCCGCTTTTCAAATCTGAAATAGAGACTTTTCGTGAAATTAATACAAATGTACTGCTAAGGTTTTCTGCACAAAACGCGAATCAGTACAAATTTACCGATAACCCATGCAGCTTTTGTAGCACGTAGAACTTTCCATCAAACAGTCAAACGTAGTTGAAACCAGTGATGTCCATCTGTGGGGAAAATCCCATTTGTGGGATATTTTTATATTAATTTAGCAATGATAACGTTTATGTATATCTACACTGAGAAAAAAAATTGTAGGTGTCGTACTTAAAAAGATAGGTTACATGCGTAATTCCTGTAGTTTTTGGACTTAACGTACAGCAAACGTATAACTGAAAACGCATGTTTTATAATACTTTCAGTATAAGTGTCCCATCTATACGTAATTTCTGTATGAAACAATGTAGGCGGTCAGGATCTCACATACAAATGGACATATATAACATATAGGTGACGAAGGTAACATAAGTATATGCATGTGATATACGGAAAACTGTTAGATGTCATACATCCTGCAACGGCAAGATGTAACATCTAAGGGCAGTGCCTAAGTAGTATATAGATAACGTATGTACTGATTTCTGTAGTAACCAAGAGGATACCGTATATTTGTACAATATACCGCTGTCTGGAGAACGGATTTTTCTCTGTGTAGCTATAGGGCAATAAAGAGAATAGCCCGGTACCTCATGATAACAGAGCTTGTGACCAGACTTGTTTAAACTTGTTTTACGGGCGGAAAGTAGGCTAATGATTTATAATAAACGTGAAATAAGTACTAATAGTAAAATTTTATTATTGAAAACTGCATGTTAGTGTGAAACTTATTTATGCAGGAATTTGTGAATCTGATATAAAAAGCAACAGGAAACGAAAATTGTACTCTGTAGTTAAAAAAAAAAAAAAAAATCATGAACGGAAGAAAGCAAATTACCAAACGAGAAACAGCATATTTGTAAAACGTTCCACACGGAAAAATCGGAGAATTCAATTTGACTAGTTTCAATAGAATATTATGACACAAAACAGGCCCGTATCCATGGCGGGGGGATGGGGGCGGGCTCCTCTAAATTATTCACGGTAGATTTTCAAATGAACTATAATATGGTGATGAACTATTACATGTTTGAATCAGGGCCCCCCTCCTAACTTCTATTGGGCCCCCTTACATTTTTGGGCTGATTACGGACCTGACACAAAAGCGAGAAGGAAATACTAAATTCTGACAACAAAATGTGCTTTTATTTATCAATGATTTCAATAGTCTCTTTTAATTAAGGAAAATATTTATAGGGATTTGGAAGATCGGAATTTACGAATAATTCAACCAAATATTGAAAAAGTTTCAGTTTTCACATTTGACGTGCCTAGTATCAAAATCCGTCACATCCATTTCGCTTCGTTTCGAGTAATCTCGGAAAACGTGCAGTGAAGCCCCATATACACGGTACTAACTAACTAACTAACTAACTCTATGGCCTATGGAACCCGGAGGTTCAATGCCGCGTTCACAAAAGCTACTGACTTCTATCCTTAGCTAACTGCATCCAGTTTCTACTTTGTATTCCAATCGCTGCGAGATCCATCTTAATATTATCCTCCCATCTGCGCCTAGGTCTTCCTAATGGTCGTTTTCCGATTGGTCTTCCAGTCAAGACTTTGAAAGCGTTTCTACTTTCTTCCATTCTAGCTACATGACCCGCCCACCTAAGCCTCCTAGACTTGATGACCCTAACAATGTTGGGTAAACCATATAAATTATGTAGTTCATCGTTATGAAGTTTCCGCCATTCCCCATTCCCGTTCCTCTTGGGTCCAAATATTCGTCTCAGGATCTTCTTCTCAAATACTTCCAGTCTATGTTCTTCCCTCAGAGTAAGTGACCATGTTTCGCAACCATACAGAACAACAGTCATGATTATCGTTTTGTATATTTTAAGTTTCAAATTTCTCGACAGAATTCGTGGCGATAAGAGATTTTGAACCGAATAGTAACACGAATTCCCTGCTTTTAGTCGACATTTAATTTCTTCGTGAATATGATTTTCGTCTGTTAATATTGATCCTAGATATTTGAAAGTATCCACTTTATCGAAAGTATTATTTAATATTTTAACGCATCCACAATTTGCTGTATTCCGGTCCCGACGCACTTCCATGTATTTAGTTTTCTCTGCATTTACTTCTAAACCCATGTCTCTGCAAGCGTTTAATAAGATCTCTGCATTTCTTTCTTTGTTCTCCTATCATCCCCTATTAAATTTACATTATCAATATATGCCATAACATGGTGAATACCGTTCAACTGTAGGCCCTGGTTGCTATCTTTGATTTTCCTTATAGCGTATTCCAGAACGAAGTTAAATAATAATGGCGACATACACACGTACAAAGTCCCATATTTGAACTATTTTTTTGGTATGAAATATTAAGCTTTTAAACACGATTGTGTTCCTATGCAATTCCTTTAAATCAAACGTGTAAAAAGCAATATATAACTCAATTTCGGTTTTTAAAAAATTGATTTGGCGGTTTTTGATACTAGATGTATCATTTGTAAATTTTTAAAAATTTTGTTATTAGTAGCAAAAGCAATATTGTTATTAGTAGCAATTTAAGAGCAAAGTGGGAATTACTGCCTTTGGAGAAGATATTTTATCAGGTTTCAGGTTGGCGTCACTGGTAGAAACCAGTAGAATATCATTGTTTATAGTACCACACAGATAAGCCTATTATCACGGGTTTGTTGTTGTTTATATTTTGCTTTCCTTTTTAGAATGTATTTATGAGTCAGAGACATTACCCTTCAACGGAACTGAAAATTGGTTATGTTCAGTAAAGCAAACACGTTATTGATAAAAAGCTTCTTGTATTTTTGCGTTGTTTAGAAATATGCGTTACTTGCATGTATGTGAGCAACAGGGGCATGAGGAACAAATGGTGATGTATCTTATTGCTTTGTTTACCTATACGTACTATGTTACCTCCATTCCTCGATGTTGAAGGTCAATCACATGTTACAGATAACAACTCAAACGTCTCAGATTACAAATGTTCCTATTTGTATTTGTTTTTGTGTGTATAATTTACCTGTCTATATATAGAGCATTTCGAACTCATGATATTTTTGCGATACAAACATTAAGACTAAAAGTTCTATTGAAATGAATGTTTCTAGCAGTGGCGGATCCAGAACGGATTTCTGGGGGGGGGGGGGCAGGTTGTAATACTGCTACTTAGAGTTACTTTTAAGAGCTCCAAACTCTGGGATGCGTTTTATTTATATATAAAATAAGAAAGTTTCCTCTTCTGGAGGGGAGAATAGTCCCCCCCGGAACCACCCCTGCTTTTTAATCTATTATAAAGTTCATTGGGGCAGATTGAGAGCTAATAGCTACTTCATTGCTGTTTTGAATATTTGACGAAAAGAAAGGGCTCTGGTGAAAATGTAAATCAAGGTAATAATACACTGAGAAAAAAAATGTAGGTGGCGTACTTAAAAAGATAGGTTACATGCGTAATTCCTGTAGTTTTTGGACTTAACGTACAGCAGACGTATAACTGAAAACGCATGTTTTATAATACTTTCTGTTTAAGAGTTCCATCTATACGTACTTTCCGTATGAAACAATGTAGGCGGTCAGGATCTCACATACAAATGGATGTATATAACATATAACTGACGAAGGTAACATATGTGATATACGGAAAACTGTTAGATGTCAGACATCCTGCAACGGCATGATGTAACATCTAAGGGCAGTGCATATGTAGCATACGGATAACGTATGCTCCGTACTAATTTCTATAGTAAGCAAGAGGATACCGTATATTTGTACAATATACCGCTGTCTGAAGAACGGATTTTTTTTTTGTGTAACTGTGCAAACGTCAATGGTATGCCTTTGTGTATTCAGCTATACTGCTAATCAAAACTTAGACAATGTAGAATCAATTTCTGTCAATTAGGAGCTGAGACAGCCCCGTAGCCAGTCCAAAAATCTAGAGGGTCCGGATCCAACCACATTATAGTTCATTTGCAAGTATACCGTAAAAAATTTAGGGGAATCAGGAAAAATTTAGGGGGGGCTGGGGCCCTAGACTCCCCGTGGATACGGGCCTGAGCTAAGATATTTCTTTTGTCCAGCCCTCCTAAAGTTATGTAAATCGCTTCGCGTTATAAAGGTGCAGAGTTTAAAAGGCTCGCAACTTTAGGGCCAAAGAGAGTAGAAAACCTCAAGGACTGACGACTGATAAGTTAAATTGAAAGCCTAGAAATAGAAAGCCTATAAGTTAAATTGAAAGCCTAGAAATAGAAAGCCTATGAGTTAATTTGAAAGTCTAAAAATAGAAGCCTATGAGTTAATTTGAAAATCTAGAAATAGAAAGCCTATGAGTTAAATTGAAACCCTAGTAATAGAAAGCCTATGAGTTAAATTGAAAGCCTAGAAATAGAAAGCCTATGAGTTAATTTGAAAGCCTAGAAATAGAAAGCCTATGAGTTAAATTGAAAGCCTAGAAATAGAAAGCTTATGAGTTAAATTGAAAGCCTAGAAATAGAAAGCCTATGAGTTACATTGAAAGCAGCTCTCCCAAACGAGACAAAAGTTTTAAAATTTCCATGTTGCCCACCAACCTATAATTGAGGTGAGAAAGATTTCCAAGGGTGGAATTCTAGAAGTAATTGAACGGTCTGATCGTGCAGACAGAACTCATCCCCCCCTCCGCCTTGGGGGTACAGTCATAGAAATTGGTATGTGAAACAATGAAGTAGTCCATTATATGCCAATAACCCTGCAAAAGTACTTGTTGCTTATATGAACGAGTAGAGGAGAGGTAAAGTTGGCCAATTTTTTGAGTTTTAGTTTTTTGACGTAAATCACATTTTCTGGGCAGTTCCATATAAGACGAGATATCTTTTCACTGAATTAGTCTAGAAGCATAATTTTTGTTTCTGTATTTTCTCCGGACAGTAATGAAAAAATTAGTGTACACATAACGTGGTACTATGGTGGGATGGAAGACAAGATGAAGGTCTGCATGATCCCTTCTAAAATGATATACAGGGCGTTTTAATAGGAATTTTGTTCTGCATTCTTATCTCGCTTTGTATTACAGCAATGGCTACCATTTTTTTTATTATTATTACAATTATATTTTCTAGACATTAGCTTCATTTTACCAGCGTAGAGTGACTGTAAAGGTTCCCTCAAATTATATTTCTTCATATTTTTAAAAGGATTTTGGTTTTCTTTTTCTACGAATAGGACGGGAATTGCACAAGTGTTACCTCGTTGGAATCATTGTTTTCAACGAGATATCAATCATTACCTTGTGATAATTAGGAAAGGGGAGTCACCAGAGCCCCCAACTGAAAGTCTTCGATTTCGTTCAAATCTCTGCCCGGTGTACGTATAAAGGTAAATGGTCCACTGTTGATATGAATATTATTATAATAAAATTAATTTTTGGTTCAGTTACAATATGGTAATAATTGCGGAATGGGTTCCAAACTGGAACCGATCCAGTTTTTTCCTTGTCTCATATGTAGAAAATAAGTAAATTACATATTTTCATTTTGTTTAAAATAGAATTAAGGCATGCCAATAAGTTCCAGCACATTTAAAAATCCAAAAGTGGAAGCGATCACGATGCGCGATGCAACCAGTGTTCCTAGATCTAACGATTAAAAAGTAGCGAGCTTGTGCTCCAAAAGTGTAAATATATATATATATATATATATATATATATATATATATATATATATATATATATAGAGAGAGAGAGAGAGAGAGAGAGAGAGAGAGAGAGATGTCAGATGCCAAGGTTGACAGTGGTCAGACGGCGACCGCAGTTTCGGACTATTGGCGGTGGTGTGTTAAGGCAAACTCCATACTACGTCAGCTGCAATAGAACTGTAGGTGCAATGAACTGGGCAGGCGATAATAGTATAAAATAGACGAATTTTCTAATTTTCGAGGAGACATATTTGCTTAAGTAAGTTTTAGTGGGCTCTGAAATACACTTTACAATGTTTACAGTAGGTTTGTTCACTGTTATTCTTTACTTCTTTAATTCATTTCTAAATTTTTTAATTGGGAGCCAAGAATTTTCAAAGATTAATTGTATCTCCACTTACACATTATATTAATATTGACAATACAGTAACACAATTAAATTTGCGACGTTCATGTTTACACAGCTCCCATAACTATTAGCACCAGGGATTAACTAAAACAGCAGCACGATCAGTGATACTACAACAGCGCAAACTTAACTAGAGTCTATCCAGTCTTGCCAGATTTGGAGATTTTAAAATGTACTAAAAACAAGAATTGAACCAGTATCGAACATGTTGGTTTTAATAAAACTATTGTTCTTTGTGAATTGATTAAGTGAAGAAACAAAACTTAAACAAAACTTTTATTGTATTATATAACACTAATAATTCGTGATTTCATGTCTTAAAATATATATATAGTGCATTCTTAAGGTGGATCACTAGATATTCTCGCTGCTGTGCTAAACGCTGCTTGAATAGCGCGGCGTTGCCAGATATTGTTGAGTGTTTACTGATGCCAGATAATAAAGAAAGTAATTCTGAAATTCTGCTTGGATACTTACTGGTAAAATTAGTTTTCGACCCTTACCGCAATTCACAGGAAAGTTCCGCTTCTCGAACTACAACGCTAGAATCCAGGACTTTCTTATTGTGACTACCACAATAAACGTAAAAATTTGGCAACAACGCATTATGGTGTTCTGCGCAAATTTCTTCTCAAAATCTATTTCCTTAAATGTAAATTAATATTTAAATAAAATGTGAAACATAACACGAATAACGGTCAAACAAATTATCTATTTCGTAATAAGATCGTTATTTTAAAATACTTTACACACACAATAAGTGCCATCTTGTGTGCTCATTGTAAAACGAATCAAATATTTTCTTTTATGTGTTACCTTTCTCGATATCAGACGACACAACCAAATGAAACAGTGTCTTGTATTGTAGCTGAAACATAACTCCATCTTATAGTACAATATTTATAATATGTAACGTTCCATTGCGCAATAGTTAAGGGAACAAGCTAAAATATGTACTGACTTCCGGGTGGTGATCCACCTTAAGACTCATAGCCTGCAGATAATTAAAAATAGCCGAAAAAGTAGCATTTCTCCCAATTTGAAACTTTGGTAGCGAGGATACTTTAAAAATCTCCCAATTCGCTACTTTTAGCCCAATCTGGCAACACCGAATGAAGCACAAAATGAACCTGAATCGTAATGCAAGAGTTAAATTGCCAATAACAAGGGAAAAAGAACGTAACTTCCGATTCTAGAATTTAGAACACAGTAATTTATGTGATTATTTATACTGAGTACTTAACTTATTTGATTCTGAAATTAAAAAATCCACCAGAATATATTGTATGACAATGGTTAAACATTCTATTGAATTCTTCGAAATGGAATCAGCAATTTGATCCATGAAGATACATGTTGATTAACTTTGGAAACCTTTAATCTCACATGTGGACATTCATCAGGTTATGTCTTCCTGGTAGTCTTGACAGCAACTCTATAAACTAATCCTCTGTGTGTTCACTGATAGCTAATCGTCATAAAGAATTTTACTAATCTGTCGTAATAAGCTGTATAAATATTGTAACATTGCAAATCTTCAACTGCAGAATTTCTGTAAGATTATCTTTCGGTTACATTATGAGTTTATTAGAGACAATTCTTCTGTTAGTTATTTTGTAGTTGAAACACCAGATAACAAAAACAGACTTTTTTTTGGGAGTTGATGTAGAAGGCATTATTAGTCTTTGAGGGATGTATTGAGAGAAGAGTTCGTGTAGTTGCCACCAACTGATTGTTTCTTGGTGAAGTTCTGGTTCCTGGGGAAGTAGATGCTTGGCACAGTGTGGATATTCGGAGGTAGAAATGCGTACTCGTGAGTGGTTGTTCGATAGAAAGGATGTTGAGGTCGCTCGTAGCCGTAGCCTGAAAACACACTCGGGGTCTCAAATTTTGGTGGAATGTTAACTGTCACGTAATAATCAGAAGTTCTCTCAACTTTTCCATCTTTCGGATGTTTCGGTTCTAACTTTTCAGCTTTCTGTTCTAGCTTTCCAGGCTTTAGTTGTGCATTTTCTGATTTGTCAATCTCTTCTGGACGTACATGGGTCAATTTGAAGCAAGGACAAGGCATTCTTGGCTTTAAATAAGATTCCACACTTTCGTACTACAAAACCCTCTTCAACTAATTTTCATCACGTGTTTTTTACTGTTTATGTTATGGTAACTGTTAACAAAGAACCATTGTCGTAAATGTGTTTCCTTGATTAGTTTTTTTTTATGACTAAGGTTTTATTGTTTTAACGATAGCCGAAAACAATTCTGCAGTAACTTTATATCCAATATTAGCCTTTGGCCAGCTGGAAACTCTGTCCCCAGACTCCATCGTTGCTTGGCCTACGGCCTCGCACCTCATATGTATCTTTCTTTACTTTTTAATACTCTGTTTAATCACTCGCTAGTTATTTTTACAGCTTAAAATATATAAAACGATAATCATGCATGTTGTTTTGTATGGTTGCGAAACATAGTCGCTTACTTTGAGGGAACAACGTAGACTGAATATATTTGAGAACAAAATCCTGAGACTAATATTTGGACTCAAGAGGAACGGGAATGGGGAATGGCGGAAACTTCATAACGAGAAACTACATAATTTATGCGGTTTACCAAACATTCATGAAATCTAGGAGGCTCAAGTGGGCACGTCATGTAGCCAGGATAGAAGAAAATAGGAACGCTTTCAAAGTCTTAACTGGAAATCGAATCGGCAAACGACTATTAGGAGGACCTAGGCGAAGATGGGAGGACAATATTAAGATGGATCTCGCAGAAATAGGAATACAAAGTAGGAACTGAATAGAAGTCAGTCAAAGTATGCTAAGGATAGAAGTCAGTGGCGAGCTTTTGTGAATGCGGCATTGAACTTTCGGATTCCATATAGAGTTAGTTAGCTAGCCTTTGTTCTTCAAAGAAAACTTCCATTTAAATAACATGGAGATTTTTCACTTCCCTTTTAGAACCCTAAAAACTAAAAATATTCACTTTTAGCAATTGTTCTTTCGGGTTAATCCCGAAAAACTACAATTATGCCAAATTTCATCATTCCGATCCTCCGGGTGTACCCAATAATTTTGGGGTGTAGAACGTCTGGCATATATAAACAATATGCTAAAGATTTTTCAATTGCCCCTACAACCCCACTAAAGTTGGAATGTTTCGTGATTTATTTAAGTACCTCTAACGAAAATGTACAAGCATACCTAATTTCAACTTTTTATTCCAATTTCATGCACCTAAAACATGAGATTATAGGTAAAAGAAAAAGAGACATTTAAATAACATGGGGAATTTCTTCATCCCTCATTAGATTCCCTAAATAATTAAAAAATATTCACTTTTGGCAATTTTCCTCTGGAATAGTTCCGAAATGCTACGATCATGCCCAATTTTAATTTTCTACGTGAACCGGAAGTGCCCGTTCTTTATGTCAGAGAGTGAGTGAGTTCATGTAGTTAGGATAATGTATATATCATAATGTATTGTTAAAAATGATTTGAGAATCCACTAATTACATAAATTTATTATCGCCTTTTTGAACTTGGTAACACTAAATTGGTAATTCTGTTTTAAGGTTGCTTACACCAATAGTATCTTTCTGAAGACGGTACTTGGTCAAAACTCTGTGACTAAGTATATCACTGCTAATAAACTTCTTAACTTTAGGTCAATTTATATTGCTTATGTTGTACTGAATGTCAGTAATAGCACTAATGGTTGACAAAGTTTATGTATTTCTTTCGTTAGTCCACTGGGCATTTATAAGTGAACACATCCTTCCGACATTAGCACTACACTGTAAAAAATAAAACAACATTTAAACACATTTAGTACAGATGTTGAGAGAGAAATATATCAAGTATGTGTTCATAAAGCGTGCTTTGCGTGTCTTAAAGCGTTCATTGTCCGAAAACAGTATTTAGAGTGACATATTTAAAACACTTCTTGCCGACAAACAGTTCGAAAACAAAGTGATGACATATATTTTGCACATTTTGTATATACATCTAGGACATACTTGGACAACACAGTATCTACAAGGTATCTACAGTGAATACGTGTGTCATCTACAGGTATTCAAAGAGTGTCGGTAATGTGTACCATGTCCTGCTGTGTCTAAAAGTAGTTTCTGTATTTTGTGCAGTGTATGACTTGGAAGAAACGCTAAAATTATGGTATCTTCAGAAGAACCGAATATTCTGAGGTTTAGTTTCTAGAAAAGACTACCTTTTGTCCTTCAAAATATTAAACTTGAGGTCTGTTTGATCATTATTAATAAATTTCTTCACTTTAATGACTTGATGAAACAGATAATTTTCGTTGAGATCTAGTGGCGTAGATAACGACCCTAGAGACCCCTTCCAATTATGAAAATTGATTTGCATAGGTGGTTTCTTAGTTTTATGGGGAGGGGGAAGCAGTGGCTTTTCTAGCTCGGGACCGCGGAGCCCAGGTCACCAGTTTTCTGAGTAACACAAATAATTTAAGTTATTATTTATATATTTTTGAAAGTTTATAGTAAACTCATGATATACCTATTATAGTCTAGGTCCTGCTTGGCGCCCCAGTTTTTAATTTCTAGATCCGCCACTGGGGAGAAGAGCGTATTTCGTTGCCAATGGATTACAATTACTATCTTGCATAGTCACTTCCAATGTTAGTACTGCATTCTACTTTATGCCAAAAGACTGATGACTGTCGAAGTAGGTTACTCAATCAAAATGTTCGTTCTCAGAAAGAGAAGTATCCCATTTCGTTCAGTAACTAATAATGCAGTGTTTTCTCTAAACGTATTAGAGTGGAATTTTCTCACCCTACAGTTCTACAATTCCTCCAAACTTTTTGAAGTTATAGATGTAGCATGTAAATGATGTATACGAGGGAGACCCAAAAGAAACCGGACTTTCGTTCTAAAAAAAAAAAAAAAAAAAAAAAAATATTATATTTTTTACAAAATTCTTTCAGTCTCCTTCAAAGTACTCTACATTAAATGCGATTCATTTCTCCCATCTTCTTTCCCACTGTTTGAAGCGCCCTCTGGAACTCTGGAACTTTTATATCGTCCAATGCGCTCTGTGAAGTTCTTTTTACAGCTTCTATACCATCAAAACATTTTCCTTTTAGATTTTGTTTAATTCTCGGAAAATGTCATCATGTTGGTCAAAAAGTTTGGACCACTTTCAATCTGATTTTTCAAGTCCTGGCTCAAATTCACACGAATGATTTGATCCTGTGTGAGCAGGCGAGAAACAAACTTAGCGGCAACATGTCTCATTTGCAAAACCTCACGCTGGCACGAGCTCCAACTCACTCCTGCCTGTTTTGAAATATCATCGATCATGAAACGGCGATCCTCGCTGATTTTGGGGCAGATTTGTTCGATGTTTTCGTCGTTTCGAAATGATGAAGAGCACCCAGAACGAGCATGATCTTAAACACTCATCCATTTCACCACACTTAAAGCGCCCAAACCACTCAAAAATTTGTGTGCCGTTGATAGTATCCTTCTTGAAAGCCTGTTGAAGCATTTGGTAAGTTTTCGTTTCCGATTTTCCAAGTAGGAAGCAAACACACTCCTTGTTTCTTTGAATCTACCATAACGATTTCGCAGGCGGCAAACGAGAACAGTTGAGAAAAACAATAATACGATCAAACTTTAACCTCCTATGCAGAGCCGCTTGGCCAACTGATCTGGGGAGGTCTCTACTAGACCCACCTAGCAGGAGAACTCTCTACTACGCCTAGGAACGGCAGCGCTCTTTCAATTCGATTTCTTTTGGGTCCCCCCTCGTATTATCTACTCCCTAGACCTTTATATTCTCATCAGCCCGAAACCAAGAAGACTAGATAAAGTACTGCGTATAAATGTACTCATAAAATGATATACGAGGGCAATTAAAAAAATGTTTGGTTATCAATGCCATACACTCGCAGATAAACAACTTTTATTATATACACATTAGAAAAGTACATTACATTACTTTGCAGCATATTCACCATTAAAATTGAAGCACTTGTCATACCGTTTCACAATATTTCAAATTTCTTCTAAAAAAAAAATCGCACCTAGGAATGAAGCCACCCGCTAACAGCATCGTGAAACGCATTGACATGGTCAAAGTGATGCGGCGCAAGCCACTGTTTCGTGCGCCTGAAAAGGTAGTAGTCGCTCGGCGCCAAATCTGGATTATAGGGAGGATGATCAAAAACATGCCATTGGAACTTCTTGCCGCATCGTGCACATCAATTCGTAAATATGCCACATCATTCATGTGCGACACCTTCACTAATCACGTTTGGTCCGTAAACAACATACAGTTCACGATGAATCACAGCTGCCGAAAGCTTTTTCGGAGTCAGAAATCATATTAGCAAACATACACTTCACATTTGATGGATTTTTTTATTCAAGCGTTCATTTTTAATTGCTATAATGGATAAGTGAACTCTAATGCAACCTTCTCCTTCTACTGCTCACCGTCGACTGAACTACTATAACTACACACAACGCCACAGGATTTGACTTCATTCTTTTGTGGCTATTTCTCGCGCATGCGCAAACGGAGCTTTCTGAATTGCCCTCGTACATAATCCATGATTTTTGCAGAATCGGACGAGACATGTTCCGTCCACGTAAATTCTGGACAATCCTGGTCTCCCAGGGCATATAATAACCTTAAGCATTAACACATGTGATAGCTCATATATACTTATGAATCATTTTGAGATAGTGCATTTTATTGAATTGCAGACCCTGACTCGAGAGAAAGAGCAGGAGCGTCATGAAGCAGTGATGCGTCTTCTGGTCCGTCGCTACGTCACTGCTGAGCAGAGGAAGAGAGATGAGTATGGGATTACAGAGGATGACGTCATGGAGATTCGCCAGGACATCTCGACGCTGCGTTACGAACTGATTGATATCCTCAGGAACAATGGAATGAAGACTCCAATGATATCACCACAGGACACATCAGGTACCAGTAACTTCGTGGGTAATGACTCCAAGATTTTATACATCTACAGGGTATTACAAAAATTTGTCAGAACATTTTGGGAACAAATTCCTTACATCATAATATGAAAACATGTAAAAATGAACTTTAAAAGGTCCATAATTCCACTACTATAGGATAGAAGTCAGGTCAAGGCATCACTGAGGAATTAGTATGTGAACTGTCGAATTATCAATATTTCAGAACGTACTTGCACAATCATTTTTAGAGAGGATGTTTGGCAATACTTTTGATCACTTTCCATCTACCTCTCTGAAAATTGGTGTGCAAGTACTGGAGCATTCTTAAACATGGATATTTGGATAGTTCACATACCAATTTCTCAGTAATGTCTTGATCCGACTACGATAGGTCCCATAGTAGTGTGTTGCACGTTTTCGGTACTCTAGACCTCCGAAACTATCCACTTTTGAGCACAGATCCATACTAACTTTTTTTCTTATTTTGATGTCAGAAATGTGTTCCCAAAAAATTCTTACACATTTTTGTAACACCCTTATATATATATATATATATATATATATATATATATATATATATACCGGGTGATTCAATAAGAACGTATCAGGCCTATATCGCAGCTAATACTGCACGTAGAGCCTTCAAACAAAAAATTGCATTACCAAATCGTACGTGTATAATGCAATAAAAATAGCAGCGACACCAGTGGCGTATCGTGAATATCTCCAACGGGGGTCATCTGCAAAATTTGACATGGAAACCGGTTGGTTGTGCCTCCATTGCACACAATGGGAGAAACTTCGAGAAGAAACACGTTGGCATATTTCTTCCTCGCTGGGAGCTACACGGTCGCATTACTAGATGAAAGTCAGATGGCGCGAGGGTGTTTCCCCTCGACGTTTCTCCCATTGTGAGCTTGTTTCAATGGAGGCACAACCAACCCCTGTTTCCATGTCAAATTTTGCAGATGACTTCCGTTGAAGATATTCACGATACGCCACTGGTGTCGCTACTATTTTTATTACATTCTACACATACGATTTGGTAATGCAATTTTTTGTTTGAAGGCTCTACGTGCAGTATTAGCTGCGATATAGGCCTGGTACGTTCTTATTGAATCACCCGGTATATATATATGGGGGCATAGTTGGAAAATTTAATGGTTTGAAAGACTACCCCATGCCGTAAGCGTCGACGAACCACCGATAGGCAAACTACGCGACCTCTCGCCAAAAATTGACTGACCCCTCAGCGACGATCCGCGGTAGCCCCACTTCCGTTTTGAAAATTATACCACCAGTGACAGAGACGCGACAACATGCCAATCAACTACATTATTACTCCCCCGAAAATATGTTAAATCGCCTATATGTGTGATTTGTTTACATTAAGGTGAGTCTTAAAAAAACACTGAAAAAAAGTAAGGGAGGGGGCCCAAATTTCGTCCTCTAGTCATGTTTTCGTACCTTGAGGCTGCAGGATATAGGTTAGGAGAGCCAAATTTGCACATTATCTATAGTGACTATTCCTTTATTGGGTAGTCAAGATGAGTTGCGTGTATCAGCATTTAGTTTTATTTTTACAATATGATTTCAAAAGTATTGCAATCTGTCCAAAAACAAAAACGTGGTCCTAATTCCGTCCCCCATTAAAATTTCAAAAGAAAGTACAATGTTAAGGTTTCTTTTGTAATAAGCAGTTTTATTTAACTAGTTACAAAAAAATAGGCAGAAAAGTGAACATGTGTAGCTGACTATGATGATGTACTTTTAACTTGTACGTGTAACGAAGCAAACTACAAACAAATGAACTAAGGAAAATACAAGTAAAACAAGTGCAAATAGAATTATAGAAAAACTGGTTATCAGGATAAGATGAGGATTTAACCATTTAAACAATCCCGGCAAATGAATGTAGCACGGCGTTCAGCACCACAACAAGCTTCATGAAGCCATGTAAGACATTGCGAGCAGCGTATCCACGTTTCACCATGTCTAACTGTCGAATATTTCCCCCCACAAATTGTACATTGAGCATCAGCATCATCCTCACTAAAGCTGTCAGACGAGTCGGCATATGGAATGTCAAAGCTGGAGTCACTGTCGCTTGTCGTGTCTTCTTTGGCTTTGCGGAAGGATGGTTTCCCGCACTTTTGTTTGGCACTAGTAGGTTGAACACGTGTCTTCGAATGTCTCGAGCGATTTTTTTGCCATAGCTTCTTCAATCTTTCTCTTATGGGGCGAGCTGGTGATAACGGTTGCTGTACCTCGTCTCGTAGATATTGATGGTTGGATCACTGGAACGTTCCTAATGTTTTGAGGAGTAACTGCTGGTTGCTGGTTTTGAAACTGCTTGCTGGTGGATGCTTGGTCAGAAGGACGGATCATATCATCGGAATTATTAGTTCCATCCTGATGTTTGGTGTCAGACTGTGGAGGGCCAAGAAAATCCGCTTCACTAAAAATATTCGGATTGTATGGAATAATGCCCGTTTTGCGAAATCCGTTGACAGCTGTTTGTACGACTGCAGCACGCTCATATGCTTCACGGAACAAACCAGCTACCTGAAGATTGCCAACTGTGCGACCAGGATGGTCACTCAACCAACTTTCAATGGCTTGACCATAATACGTCTTAAAGGGAAACATGAAAGCAACATCAAGCGGTTGCAGTTTCGATATAGAATGAGGAGGCAAGCAAACTATTGACACTCCACGCGTCTATTACATTGATGTTACGCGTATGCGAATAATGTCCGTCTACAATTAACACAACGGGGTCTTCTTTTGAAGGTTTTGTGATGAACAAGAAATGTTGAAACCACTTCTCAAACAGATCGGCCGTTATCCATCCAGACGGGTGAACCGCTCCGATACTTCCTGGTGGTGCTCCATCCATCAGTTCACTTTTCATTAGTTGTCTTAGGAAAATCATCATGGGGGGCACAAATTGCCCAGCAGCAGACATACACATCACCACAGTGATTAACGAACCGCACTCAGCAGAGGACACTTTATGCACCTCCCGTTTTCCTTTCATGGCCTCAATGCGCGCAGCTTTGTGTTGCACGATCGAAATGCCCGTCTCATCAACGTTGAACACTTTGACCGGGTTAGATTGCACTTTTTTCAGTTCTGGCTTTAACAGAGCAAAAAACTGTTCAACACTTTGAGGGGTGAATCCTTGAATCCGAGCAAGTGACAGAGATTGAGGTTTTCGAATTGAGATTTCGGGATGTCTTTTGAAGAATAGACGCATCCACTTACGTCCAGCTGTTTTATTTTCTACTGAAAACGGGTGTGGAATATTGTTCCGAATAGCAAGTTGATAGGCCATGCGTCGTAAATCTTTCAGTGTTACACCGTAAAAGTGCTTCTGCATGACCATGCAGTATTCAACAAGTTGACTCTCCAAGTCGAGGGTCAGCACTGGTTTCCTGCCAATTGTCATCGCTACCAACTCTTCTCCACTTAAATGTCCACCTTTCTTCACATAGTCTTTCAATGTCGCCCTATGAACATTATACATTTTACTGGCTGCTTTGTATCCCAACTCTTTCTTCTGCACTGCAGCAATCGCAGTCCTCATAGCATCTTTATTCCATTGTTTCCGGGGACCCATCTGAAACAAATGGAATGCATGTGTGAGTTCCTAATTTCGTCCCCTGGGAATAAGGGGACGAAATTCGGAACATACAGGGGGACGAAATTAGGAACAACTTTCACGCTCACATGGCTCTTCCTACCTTCCTAACAAAAATACCTTGTGACACTTAAACACATACAAATATTGCTATTGTCATCTACTTACACCACTGACATGTGGACAGTACCAAACCAATACTTCCAACAAATACAATAGAATAATATGAACAACACTGCAAGAACTCACCTTCGCAAAAATCACATGTTTCCTCGTCAAACAACAGCACACGCGTCCTTGACCGCTACACTCTCACAACTGCCCCCGCTTGCCTTCCCCTGCACAAATGTTGCTGCACCGACAGCGCTCCTACCATCAACAACGTGAAACTGAAGGGGACGAAATTAGGCACGTGGACGAAATTTGGGCCCCCTACCTTACGCCGGGGAGGGCGCGAACCACCAAACTTATGATTACTAGGAACGTATTCTTTCCACTTTGCCACAGAGGCGATGAAGAAAACCTCGCTTGTAGATGGATAAATCGTTGATGTCTTTTTAATTTGGTCAATCAGAGTGATTCTTTAATACGTTTGGAATAAGATAAAATGCGTTCGCCATGTACTTTTATAAGAAAATGACGTGCGTCTATTTACTTTATTTCGTAGTTCTCCCATATTCCAGTGGCACACTAGGGACAGTGGCACACTAGGGACAATCCTTCGACGCGTCGCTATATCGACGATCAACATTTACCAGCAAGTGGGTGTGGGACCCACTAGGTGTTGGCTACGTTAACGGCATGGGGGTAACCTAAAATATCTCTTAAAAAAATGTTTTAGAAGATTGTGCCTTCTCGAGTCAGCGAAGTACAGCTATTAAGATGTTTAGTAAGATTACTAGTTGGACACGTAGAAACTAACGTCCGTGGATGTCGCCAGTCATGATTACAGAGGGTAGCTCGGAGAGGAATTTTTCTCTTGAAGCTACGAAATTTTCTCCAGGGACAAATATCCGAGCGTGCTCAAAATGAGTTAGCAATAAGTTTTCCAACACTACTGTAATTCCCTGTGCAGGGACGTACGAAAGAATTTATTTCAGGAGGCCTAAATTCAATGTAAGGATAAATTACATTAACATTTGTAAAATTATCTCAACAATTAGACTTACTTTACAGGAAAATCGGAATTTCGGGGAAGTTCGGACGACTAGGACCCACTCCCTACGTATGTCCCGTCACTGTGCAGTGTGCAGTGAAATTTTTCCCAGTGTAGGATCTAGAAAGTAAAAACTGTGGGTACAGCCAGAACCCAAACTATGATAGGTATTTAATAAGTGTATGCAAATCATTTTAATTCGAAATCCGTTTACACACTTCGTTAACAGGAACTAGGAATAAAAAATGAATCATTCCTTTCACCAATTACAGTTAGACATGAAATACGAATTAGCAGCTAATAAATTATAGGCATTTATAGGTACGGGGAGCGTGGTAGCTCAGTGGTAGAGCGTTCACCACCTCCGGTGTTTGGGGTCTCTGGTTCGATCCCAATTCGCGCCGTGTGTACTTTGTGGTGGACAAACACCATGCTCGTGGGTTTTCTAGGGGTTCTCTCGTTTCCTCCCACTTTCTTCATTCTACCATTTCCTTCATAATCACCGTCTCCTTTAGCCTGACCGGCATAACCGTGGGACGTAAAACTTAAAGATTTCATCTCTTTTTTTTTTTTTTTTTTTTTTTTTTTTTTTTTTGCATTTACAGGTATGGTAGCTCAACAGTTTCAAGAGTAAGTAATTCGTCGATTGCCTATAGTTTGCACATTGATTAACAATTTTTCATGGATCCTCTAAAAGTTTCCAAATTAACTGTGTCCTGATAGATATTATGACTAGGTTGGACATTCACATTGTGTACCTCAAGTACTGTTTTGCACATTGCATAACAGACAAAAATGAAACTGAAACTATATCTAATGTTTCAAAAATTTTCCAATAAAGAATGAAAGTCAATGCTTACTATAAATTTTCAAAAACTATATAAATAATAGCTTCAAATATCTTTTTTCACTCAAAAAACAGAGGGAGCCTTGGCCTCCCCGTCTCCGGGCTAGATTCGCCACTTATTTCCCCCTCGGAAGAAATCGTCTTAAATCACCACTAGATATCGCAGGTTGTAGATTCACATGCCTTAAACTTTGAACTGAAAACATATTAAACTACTAACTTTGAAAAATTAAAAATTACTACGTATTGTGCTGTTAAGTATATATTTGGTAGTACTGAAAAATTATTAGATCTGCCCTGACATCTGCTGTGTAAACTGGGAACTACAGTTAACAAACTGTAGCGTAGTCTGCCATCTATGCATAGCGATGGGAACTACTTTCTATGGATTTGAGTAAGCTAAGAGTTCTTTGTCTCCTTTGGATATAAACTTTTGGAGTGTGGACCCACTCGAACAGGGTCGTAACTTGGGGGGGGGGGGGGCTAGGAAAGGCAACTTTCCTCCAGGAAAGCTCCCCGCCGGTCGAAGGGGGACCACTTTAAGACAAAATTTTCTTACTCCATAAACGATACGAACATGAAATTATAAATGAAACTTCAAATAGGTTCACTAAATTACATAAATAAAACAGCAAGAAAAGGTAAATAAAACAAAAATTAGTCGTGGGCCCATTTCAGTAAAACTCTCTACCATTAGGGGCCCTACAAATAATATTTATTCCTATGCTTTAAAATTTGTCAATATTATCCCCTTAATTAATTTGTCATGTGTGAAACGCGCCCCGAGACATGCGCAAGGGCCCACAGGCATCGGGCCCCACAAAAAGTAAGAGAAAGATGCAAAGAAGGAGCTTATTTTTGAATTTTGCAGGAGGGCCCAAAACAAATTTTTCTGTGGGGCCCAAATATTAATGCCTGCCCCCCAGAAAAAATCTAAGTTACGGCGCTGCACTCGAACGCATGTTTCGGGATGATTAACACAATTTAATAGACTATATTTTAGAGCATTAAAACTGAATACGGATCAATATAATATTAGTTACCACAAAAGTTCTATATAAAAATTTATTCCGTGGCCAAAGTAAGGACAGGAGAACAAATGTGTTTGTTTTAATTATAGTACCTTCTCTGCTAATCTAGTAGCTAGGGCGCACGCCTTTGCTGCACGGAGTCCGGAGTACGAATCCCGTTGGGGACGACTTAAAATTTGAATATATTATGGTAGTTCGAATTCCACTTTAAACTGTAGGTCCGCGTGTGATATATCCCTAGCTCTGAAAAGGAAAGTTAAAACCAACTTAAATTACCGTCTCAATTAATTAGCATAATCAAAAATAAAATAGGTGAATATTTTTTTCTCTTATCTATGTGGATAGACAGATAGTTTTTCTTATTTTGAGACAGAGAAATAGTACTATTAAGGACAAGTACCGGTACTAACACTTTCTTTCTTTCCTTTTAAATTTTTGTAAGAAAAGTGAAAATAGTTACAGTAGAGTATCAACTAATCGACCAGGAACTATTCGGTCCCATACTCTCCGATCTTACTACTAACTCTATAGCCTATGGTGACAAACACAGTGCTCGTGGGTTTTCTCGGGGTTCTCTCGTTTCCTCCCACTTTCTTCATTCCACCATTTCATTCATTTCTCATCATCACCGTCTCCTTTAGCCTAACCGGCATAACCGTGGGAAATAAAACTTAAAGATTTCATTTCATTTTTTCTATAGCCTATGGAACCCAGAGGTTCAATGCTGCGTTTACGAGTGGCCAACTGGATTCGGTTTCTACTTTCTATTCCCATTTCTACAAAAATCAATCTTAATACAATCCTTCCAACTGCGCATAGGTCTTCCTAATGGTCGTTTTCCGATTGGTCTTCCAGTGAAGACTTTTTTACTTTCTTCCATCCTGCCTACATGACCTGTCCACTTGAACTTCCTAGATTGATGATCCTAACGATGTTTGGTAAACTGTATAAATTATGTAATTCCTCGTTATGAAGTTTCCGTCATCCCCATTCTCGTTCCTCTTGGGTCCGAATATTCGCCTCAAATTCTTATTATCAAATACTTTCAGTCTACGTTCTTCCATCAGAATAACCATGTTTCACAAGCAGCGGCGCAAATCTGTCTTCAATATTGAGGGGGACGGGTAATGTGTAAAATATTTATGAAGTTGAAAAACAATGCTGTGGAGGATCAGGGGAGCAGAATTGTCTTCAACATTGGGAGGCAGGTAGATTTGAGGCTTAGTCTGGGGGATATCAATTTTATCTGACTTTTCTTTCTGGCAATCAGACACAAATCATCGCATTTCTTCCCAAAAACATATTTCAAATCGGATTATTGGGGAGACCCCTCCAGTTCCAAGATTGGAGCGGACATGCCCTCATTATACCCCGGGATTTGCGCCAGTGTTCACAACCATAAAGTATGATCTGTCAGGAAAGTAAATGTACACCTATTTTTCGAGTCTGGCATTCCTGCGCTCCATCCGTGGAGAGTATGAGAATTAAATCAATCAAATGTTTACTGAGGGGCAAAAAGAAAAGCTTAATCTGAATAAGACATTGCAGAGGGACATAAGCTGTGAATACGAATAGTGCATTGTGTAAATAAAGGACGACACCGAAAGAGAGAGCCAGAAACAGCTGTTAAACTTACAAAAAAAGATTAAAAATTGTCGAAGTGGGAACATAAAACACAAATACAACAAATACGCCGACAACTAAAAGGTCACCATGCCATGATCTTGGTGTAGTGGTTAAGGTGCTGGCTTAGAAATGCAAAGGTCGCCAGTTCGAATCTTAAGCGAGGACATTTTAAAAATTTTTGTTAATAATACATACAACTCATGAGAGATGGTAAAAGAGGTCTATTTAGTTTTTCGTAGCAATTATTATTGGTAATGTTTAGTACTGATAATACTTTTTGTCTTTGCGTATTGCTTTTATTCTTTTCTTCATTTCGAAAGAGAAGAATATCCGAACAAATGCCACCAAAATTCCTCATATTTTGAATGTAAACGCCATTTGCAATTAGTGAAGAATAAAAATTGAACGTTCCGAAGTAGCTGCAAAAAGTAAAAAGAAAAACATGGAAGTCGACCATACTCATGGTTATTAAAAATACAATTTCTACATGCCTTACACCTCCCGACCACGTTTCTACGTTAGCAAGTAAGAGATTTGTGTTTAGGTTAGGTTGGTCAATACGTTTTGCAAAGGGGCCCGGTTTAGCTCTGACGCACCACAGGTGCGAGAAGGGAGAAAAACACTTTTTCTCTCTCCCTCTGTGTGTCTACTTATCTATCTATTTGTATATATATAACGCTATTTGTGAATGCCATAACCACCCTAATTTTCAGCGGATTGAGACGAAACTTGGCACAAACATTAATTGTTGAAATATCTTGATGAGTTCGTTAACCAGAATAATCAGATGAAAATGTTCAAAATGGTGGCCCTTCAAACTCTTAAAAAGTTCCAAGGGAACCAAATTTCGCCCATAAATAGGTATTCAGAAAGTTTGAATAAATTTTCCTCTTTTACTGAAATATTTGTGTGCAGAAACTTATTGAAATATTGGACCCGATTAATTGCCTAAAGAAGGTTCACGCCCTTTCGCTACGGTCAGGGTTTTTTTTTTTTTTTTTGCAGGAGGGGGTTATTTTCGTATCGGAACAAGATGATTGTTAGTGATGATATGAAATTACACATTGAAAGTGAAGTAACTTCTGTAACGTGTTATTTGAAAGAATAATATAATAAATGTGCATTCCTCTAACACACATAACTCATGTATTTCGAGTTCGGGAGCCTGAATGGCGAGGAGTGTTATTTGATTTGCTTTTTAGTAACACATTGCATTGCAAATAAAGGTAGGCAACATTAGTGGTAAGTAAAACAACAATAATAATAATAATAATAATAATAATAATAATAATAATAATAATAATAATAATAATAATAATAATAATAATAATAATAATAATAATAATAATAGGTGTTGTTTGTGGCAAGGTAATATCTTAATCAATTCTTCTTCAAACGTAATGATTGTAACGCCATATCTCCCTTAGAAACAAAATATTAGCAATTTATATCGAGAGAACGGGAAACTGTAGAGCGATGGGAGCAACGTTGGACAGTATGCACTCATAGTACTCAGAAAAGTAAGCGATTTCAATGCAAAAGGAACGAAGAGTCATTGTCATGGGTACTCATGGGGCCACGGCAGAGCCCTCTTTAGGCAAAGTGTCAATAACTTATATCGAGAGATGATACTGGGATGGGACCAACTTTGGACACCGTGGACCCATAAAGCACATCGAAAAAAATAGGGGGGGGGGGCGCCAGCCAGCCTTACTTATTTCCACATAATAATATAAAATTATGTTGTCGAAATACACACACGAGTTAGCTACTAATATTTCATATTATTATTATTATTATTATCGACAGCGTCTTTTCATTACGTGTGTGTGTTTGACATGAAGCCAAAGAGAAGATCCATCATTCGTAGAAAGAATAATAGTCAGTTACTTTAACTGTGAACGACAGCGAAAAATACGAAAAGAGTGGACTACCTGTAACGTAAAGAAGCAATATTTTCTCTCAAATGGATAAAAAATCAAGCCGAGATTGATTCGAACTCGCATGGACGGCGCGAAAAGCCAGTGCTTTGTCGACTTTTTTTTTTTAACTGACTCACTGAACGTGTTTCAGTAACTTACTTATTGCTAATTTTACTTGCTTCAGTCGTTTAACTTGCTTTTTCTAATAACTTATAACGACAGAGACACGAACACAGAAACATCGAGAACAGTTAAAAATGATAGATGCTCTCCCGCCGGGAATCGAACCCGGAACTCCATACACCAAAGGCGCACGTGCTAGCGACTAGACCAGCGGGAAGGGCACAAATCTCTCCCTATGTCGTTAGGGATTACGACCACTGTCTTGCCAGCTATCACTTCTGTGGGTTGTATACTATGATCACATGTTTCTTCTCTGCTGGAAGAGTAAAACCTACATTATATGTAATACATGAGGTATTTAGACCTACATGCTCTTCATATAATGTAATAAAATGGTCATGCTGGGAATAAGAAAAAGAACATTCCTTGGACAAAACGGAAACTATTGGCATCAGAAATATTTATCTACGAGGCATGCGCAGTAGTATATTTCAGAATAGTTACTGTTTTGTTCAGTAAACGAAGAAAGGGGTATAAAAAAGCAAATACGTCGCGTCAGCGAGATCGACCAGATTTAACAGGGGCGGAAGCAGATGTATAGTAATACAACAACTTCGCTCAGTTGATACGAGCCGAGCCAGTTGACATCACTACCCGAGTTGGTCTTCTGCTTGGGCTCAAGAATTCGACCGTGCAGGTCTCAGCCTTAATTTTAAGAACTACAGTATAATTTTAAGTACTACAAGAAAAATACCTTTGACTCGACTCGGATTGAACTCGAGTCGAGTCGAATTTTGGCTCGACTCCTGCTCATCCCTATTCGTATTTGTATTTTGTTTCCACTTCAACAATTTCTACTCTTTTTTTTCTTCGTTTACCTATTGTTTCAGGATTTCTCTGTCGGTGTCGTCCTTTATTAACACCATGCACTATTCTTATTCCCAGCTTGTGACCCGCTTCAATGTCTTATTCAGTTTAGGCTTTTCTCCTTACATTGACTTGACATGTGATTGATTTAATTCTCACTTTCCGCGCACGACCGATGAAAATGTTTTATTATTATTATTATTATTATTATTATTATTATTATTATTATTATTATTATTATTATTATTATTATTATTATTAGTATTATTATTATTATTATTATACTATTGAACTTGCACGGCGAAATTACTGTATAATACGATATCATTTCAGTAATTTTATTCCTTTGTATGTTATTTAATTTATTAATGGGCACTAAATTGTCTCCAGATCAACGAATAAATTAACTACGGCATGCACTTTGGTGGAAATATCATTACATGAACATGTTTGGAACGAACCAATAATCTTATTGTAATGATATTTCCACCAAAGTGCATGCCGTAGTTAATTTATTCGTTGATCTGGAGACAATTTAGTGCCCATTAATAAACTAAATAACATACAATGGAGTAAAATTACAGAAATGATATTGTGTTATACAGTAATTTCGCCGTGCAAGTTCAATAATAATAATAATAATAATAATAATAATAATAATAATAATAATAATAATAATAATAATAATAATAATAATAATAATAATAATAATAAAACATTTTCATCGGTCTTGCGCGGAAAGTGAGAATTAAATCAATCACATGTCAAGTCAATGTAAGAAGAAAAGCCTAAACTGAATAAGACATTGAAGCGGGTCACAAGCTGGGAATAAGAATAGTGCACGGTGTAAATAAAGGACGACACCGAAAGAGAAATCCAGAAACAGCAGGTAAAAGGAGAAAAAAGAGTAGTCATTGTTGAAGTGGAAACATAAAATACAAACACGAATAGGGATGAGCACAAGTCGAGCCAAAATTCAATTCAACTCGAGTACAATTTGAGTCGAGTCAAAGGTAATTTTCTTGAATTGAGTTCCGAGCCAAGTCGCTGTTTTCGAGGTCTAGTTTCGAGTTGAGTTGAGTTTGATAATGGCTCTCTCACTCGTTCAGCTCGTTTTAACTCGTTTTGAAATATTGGCCTGATCAGACTGGAAAGCAAAAGCCATGAGAAATGTAAGCAGTAATGTGGAATACTTTTAGTGTTGCTCACGACAGAGGTGCGTCTCATCTCGTAATTTTAGTGCATCTCGTGGGGCAATTTTAGTGTATCTCGTCTCGTCTAGATAACGAGAAGACAAGAGTTTATTATTATTATTATTATTATTATTATTATTACGAGACAGCCTCAAATGTCGTAATCACCAATATAAGTATATACTGTAGTTCTTAAAATCAAGGCTGAGATCTGCACGGTCGAATTCTTGAGCCCAAGCAGAAGACCAACTCGGGTAGTGATATCAACCGGCTCGGCTCGTATCAACTGAGCGAACAGCTCGAGTCGGCTCGGTTGGGATGAGCCGATGACCCGAGCCGGCTTAGTTGGAACAAGCCATCGACTCAGCTCAATTGAGCCGATGGCTCGAGCTTTCTCGGTTGGGATGGGTCACCTACTCGGCTCATGTGAACCGGTTCGAGCCAGCTAAGTTGAAACTAGTTCATCAGCACGTTTCGACTCAGCTCAACTAAGCCGATGGCTCAAATCGGCTCGGTGTGGTGAGCTGTTGGCTCGACTCACTTCTCGATTCGGTTCGATATTGAATGAGCTGTAAGCCGAGCCGCTCGAGCCGTTGAGAAGCCCAAACCCGGTCCCAGCTGTTTTGAATATGTTTGGATGAAGCCTATAACTTTTAACAATTTTTTGCTCGAGCCCGAATACTTGCCCCTTCGGAACTCAAACCCAGAACGTGACCGATGTGCTTGCCTCCTGAAGACTTCCAGACGACCGAGATCGACAGTCAATTAGCTTTTACTATTCAGATACAAACCGTATATCTTTTAAAGATTATACATGAAGTTGAAATAATTATAATAATAATAATAATAATAATAATAATAATAATAATAATAATAATAATAATAATAATAATAATATAATAATAATAATAATAATAGTTTTAAACTTGCCCTGAAATTTGGCAAAACTTACTTAAAAGTAGAGATTTCGGGGAAAGGGTTCCGTACCTTCAAGACACACCTCTGCAACTACCAACATTTTAAACTAGAACCTTTCATTGAAGTTTCATGTAGAAAGTATGTTTTGAGGAAAATAACTGTAATAAATATAACTGAATATCACGCGACAGTAAGGCATATAATAAACTAATTTTTAGAATATGCAGAGGTAAATATAAAAGCTTTGCTACAAAAATACCTAAACAGAGCATAATTCAATGAGCTCTGAAATACAATGTAACGAAATAGCCTATGAGATTCAGTCTACAGAGCAATTGTTACTTAAAGAATGGACATACACTATTTGAGAATCGAGACAAGACGGGAAATGTTTACGATACTTTTCGTCTCGTCTCGATTCTCATCTCCAAAGAGAGACGAAAATTTTGATTTAGCCCTGACCCGTCTCGAATGTAAAATGTTAATTCTCATGTTATTTTATTTGTTTTAGAAACGAGATGAGAAACTCCTCTTCTCGTGAGCAACATTAAACCAAACCGAAATATTCTTTCCAAATGTCACGTTTCTCCTTGTAATGGTATGACCTGAGCGATAATTTAGCTTCTAGCTTTTAATCTTCTACGAGATAATAATAATTATTATTATTACTATTATTATTCCTGAAGATTTGATAGTTCAAGTATTGAAACATCCGAGTATTCAAATATCTGAATATAATAAAACGTATGTTATCGCTGATCAATCGCCATCAAAAATTCTAAAGTAAGAAAAAAAATTGCAACGTGCATTCGCAGAAGCACATTGACCACTGAACCGCGATCGCTACGCGGTAAACGATCCGTCTTTAGTCTGGTTACGTTAGGTTTCTTTGTCTCCGCTTGCAAACTTGTATGTTATATTTTTCGATTCAAAATGTCTTTCGTATTTCTTTTATGAAGTCGGCAAAGTTTATATTAATAACTTGAGTTTTTCTTAAACCACTGGTTCACAAGTTCGTTCTTTCTCCACACGAAACTACAAATATGACAGATTGAATTCTCATACTCCCCATTTCTTTCAAAGCAGTCGCCATTACCTGGTCAAAGACTTATTTCCGCCACGATTCATATTAACCAAAATAAATTCATTTTTCGGAAGCGGAACTTTCACTTTCCGGATTTCGCAAAATTATGGAATTCAGTTATACTCCGGAATTCAGAAGAATTTCGAAACTCGGAAAGAATCCGGAATTTAGAAAATTCCGGAATTGAGAAAAACTCCGACTTTCGAAAAAATCCGGATTTTCCGAATTCCGGAATGTTAACGAAATCAGAAATTTCTAAATTCCGGATTTTTCCGAATTCCGAAATTATTACAAAATTGGAATTTTCCGAATTCCGGAATTTGTCCGGCTTTGCTTTCGGGAGTCCGAAAACTAATAATTCCGGAACGGGCTATCCCTAGTTTATACACAACCTTTCAGAACACTAAGCTAGTAGCTGTCTACAAACAAACAAGTAATGCAAAGCATGTTGTATACTGCAATACGTCATGTATTAAAATCCGACACCATGACCCCTTTATTACATTATATGAAGAGCATGTAGGTCTAAATACCTCATGTATTACATATAATGTAGGTTTTACTCTTCCAGCAAAGAAGAAACATGTGATCATAGTATACAACCCACAGAAGTGATAGCTGGCAATACAGTGGTCGTAATCCCTAACGACACAGGAAGTGAGCGTTGCCATCGGCGCTGGTCTAGAGGCTAGCACTTGAGCCTTGGGTGTATGGAGTCTCGGGTTCGATTCTCGGCGGGAGAGCATCTATCATTTTTAACTGTTCTCGATGTTTCTGTGTTCGTGTCCCTGTCGTTATAAGTTATTAGAAAAAGCAAGTTAAACGAGTGAAGCAAGTAAAATTAGCAATAAGTAAGTTACTGAAATGCGTTCGGTGAGTCAGTTAAAAAAATAGTGGACAAAGCACTGGCTTTTCGCGCCGTCCATGCGAGTTCGAATCAATCTCGGCTTGATAATTTATCCATTTGAGAGAAAGTATTGTTTCTTTTCGCTACAGGATGGATTTTCTCTTTGGTTTCATGTCAAACATGCTCACGTAATGAAAAGACGCTGTAGATAATAATAATAATAATAATAATAATAATAATAATAATAATAATAATAATAATAATAATAATAATAATAATAATAATAATAATAATAATAATATGAAATATTAGTAGCTAACTCGTGTGTGTATTTCGACAATATAATTTTATATTATTATGTGGAAATAAGTAAGGCTGGCTGGCGCCCTCCCCCCCCCCTATTTTTTTCGATGCGCCTTATGGGTCCACGGTGTCCAACGTTGGTCCCATCCCAGTATCACCTCCTGTTTTCTCGATATAAGCTATCGATATTTTGCCTAAAGAGGGCTCTGCCGTGGCCCCATGAGTACCCATGACAATGACTCTTCGTTCCTTTTGCATTGAAATCGCTTACTTTTCTGAGTACTATGAGTGCATACTGTCCAACGTTGCTCCCATCGCTCTACAGTTTCCCGTTCTCTCGATATAAATTGCTAATATTTTGTTTCTAAGGGAGATATGGCGTTACAATCATTACGTTTGAAAATAATAATAATAATAATAATAATAATAATAATAATAATAATAATAATAATAATATGAAATATTAGTAGCTAACTCGTGTGTGTATTTCGACAATATAATTTTATATTATTATGTGGAAATAAGTAAGGCTGGCTGGCGCCCTCCCCCCCCCTATTTTTTTCGATGCGCCTTATGGGTCCACGGTGTCCAACGTTGGTCCCATCCCAGTATCACCTCCTGTTTTCTCGATATAAGCTATCGATATTTTGCCTAAAGAGGGCTCTGCCGTGGCCCCATGAGTACCCATGACAATGACTCTTCGTTCCTTTTGCATTGAAATCGCTTACTTTTCTGAGTACTATGAGTGCATACTGTCCAACGTTGCTCCCATCGCTCTACAGTTTCCCGTTCTCTCGATATAAATTGCTAATATTTTGTTTCTAAGGGAGATATGGCGTTACAATCATTACGTTTGAAGAAGAACTGAGGAAGATATTGACGTGCCTGAAGTTGGCCCCCCCACCTCTCCCAAATTACATCAAACATTGCACATCGTTAGTGCATCGTTAGTGCACGTTAGTGCACTCAGAACTAACGTTAGTGCTATCAGCGTTTACGAGATATTGAAGATTTTTGGTGGGGGGGCCAACTTCATATGAAGTAAGCCCCCCCACCCATCTTTATGCAGACAGGTTTTCACAAAACTTAGCACATCGTTAGTGCATCGTTAGTGCACTTAAACGCACTAAGCACCACTGTTAGTGCTAACATATTTTGGGATTTATTCAAGATTTTTGGTGGGGGGGGCAACTTCAGAAATATCAAATTCTATACAAATAGATGTAGAAACATAGAGTTAACGGCAATCGTTAGTGCATCGTTAGTGCACCTAAACGCACTAAGCACTAACGTTAGTGCTAACATATTTTGGGATTTATTCAAGATTTTTGGTGGGGGGGCCAACTTCAGAAATATCAAATTCTATACAAATAGAGGTAGAAACATAGAGTTAACGGCAATCGTTAGTGCATCGTTAGTGCACCTAAACGCACTAAGCACTAACGTTAGTGCTAACATATTTTGGGATTTATTCAAGATTTTTGGTGGGGGGGTCAACTTCAGAAATATCAAATTCTATACAAATAGAGGTAGAAACATAGAGTTAATGGCAATCGTTAGTGCATCGTTAGTGCACCTAAACGCACTAAGCACTAACGTTAGTGCTAACATATTTTGGGATTTATTCAAGATTTTTGGTGGGGGGGCCAACTTCAGAAATATCAAATTCTATACAAATAGAGATAGCAACAGGATTAACGGCAATCGTTAGTGCATCGTTAGTGCACTTAAACGCAGTAAGCACTAATGTCAGTTCTACTGTATTTTGGGATTTATTCAAGATTTTTGGTTAGATGTCAACGTTAGAAATATAAAATTCCGTACAAATTGATGTAGAAACATGGGGTTAACAGCTATCGTTAGTGCTTCGTTTGTGCACTTAAATGCAGTAAACACTAACGTTAGCATTACCATATTCTGGGATTTATTCAAGATTTTTGTTGGGCGGGCCAACTTCAGAAATATCAAAGTCCATACAAACCTTTAGTGGTTTCTAGAAGCACTAACGATCCATTAACAAATGGCATCAATTTTTTGTTAGTGCTTGAAGTTGGGGCAAGTTCCCGTGCCCTCCAAAGATATTGTACTTGTAGCACCTACACTATTGAAGTACTAACGTTAGGGGTTGGTGCACTAAGAACCACTAACAATTGCACTAAAAGATATCATCAGTGCTTTTGACTTTGGCGGAAATTTGATGCAATTAAAAATTCCCAATAAATTTCTTATGGGAGTTTCGTGACATGTAATTGTCCATAGCTACCCTAATATTGAAGTACTAACGAAACTGTTAGTATTTTCTAGAAGCACTAACGATTGCACTAGAAGAGATCATTAGTGCTCTTGAATTTGACGGAAATTTGATGCAATGTAAAATTTCCCATAAATTTATTATGTGAGTTTCGTAACATGTAATTAGCCATAACTAAATAGTGAAGTATTAGCTAAACTGTTAGTGTTTTCTAGAAGCACTAACAATCCACTAACGAATGGCACTAAGTTTTTAGTTAGTGCTTGAAGTGGGGGCGCTAAGTTCACTCTGGCCTCAAAAGGTATTTTAATTGTAGCACCTATACTAATGAAGCACTAACCTTAGGTGTAGATGCACTAAGAAGCACTAACAATGCACTAACGATTGCTCTAGAAGAGATCATTAGTGATTTTGAATTTGGCGGAAATACGATTCAATAAATAATTTGCCATAAATTTCTTGTGAGTTTCGTGATATATAATTGGCCATAACTACACTAATAGTGATGCACTAATGAAATTGTTAGTGTTTTATAAAAGTACTAACGAATGGCACTATTTTTTCCGTTAGTGCTTAAAGTGTGGGTGCGAAATTCACGCTGACTTCCCCAAAGGTTTTTTTTTACTTGTAACACCTACACTAATGAAGCACTAACGTTAGGTGTTTGTGCTTTAAGAAGCTCTTACAATGCACTAACAATTGCACTAACAGAGGTAATTAGTGCTTTTGAATGCGATGGGAATTTGATACAATGAATAATTCCCCATGTGTTTCTTATGGGAGTTTTCTGACTTATAATTGGCCATATCCTCACTAATGGTAAAACACTAACGAAACTACTTGTATCTTCTAAAGGTACTAACAATGCACTAACGAATAAAACTATTTTTTTCGTTAGTGCTTGTAGTGGGGGCTAACTTCACGCTAATTTCGAAAGTTTTTTTTACTTGTAACATTAGTGCTTCCTAGTGCACCAACACCTAAGTTGAATGCTTCATTAGTGTAGGTGCTACAAGTAAAAAACCTTTGCGGGCAAGCGTGAACTTGGTTCCCACTTCAAGCACTAACGGAAAATAAGTCCATTCGTTAATGTATCGTTAGCGCTTCTGCAAAACACCCATAGTTCCGTTAATGCTTAACTATTGATGTAGATATGGCCAATTATATGCCACAAAAATCCCATAAGAAATTCATGGGGAATTTTTCATTGCGTCAAATTTCCGCCAAAATCAAAAGCACTAATGACCTCTTCTACTGAAATCGTTAGTGCTTCAACCGCACTAACACCTAATGTTAGTTCTTCATTAATGTAGGTCCTACAAGTAAAAAAAAACCTTTGGTAGCCTTCATGAACTTGGCACCTCCACTTCAACCAATAACGAAAAATTAAAGTCGTTCGTTAGTGCATCGTTCGTGGTTCTAAAAAATACTTTCAGTTTCGTTAGTGCTTCACTATTAGTATAGTTATGACCAGTTACATCTCAGGAAACTCACATAAGAAATTTAAGGGGAGTTTTTCACTGTGTCAAATTTCTGCCAAATTAAAAAGCACTAATGATCACTTCTAGTACAATCCTCAGTGCATCGTTAGTGCTTCTTCGTGCACCAACCCCTAACATTAATGCTTAATTAGTGTAGATGCTACTAGTAAAATATCTTTGGTGGTCAGCGTGAATTTGCGCCCACTTCAAGCACTAACAAAGTAATTGGTGCATTCGTTAGTGCTTCCTGAAAATACTGACACTTTGTATGGAACTTGATATTTCTGAAGTTGACCCCCACCAAAAATTTTGAATAAATACCAAAATGTGGCAGCACTAACGTTAGTGCTTAGTGCATTTAAGAACACAAATCACGCTCTAACGATTGCCGTTAACCCCATGTTTCTACCTCTATTTGAATAAAATTTGATATTTCTGAAGTTGGCCCCCCCAAGATCTTGAATAAATCCCAAAATATGGTAGCACTAACGTTAGTGCTTAGTGCGTTTAAGTGCACTAACAATGCACTAACGATTGCCGTTACCCCATATTTATGCATCAATTGTATGGAATTTGATATTTCTGACGTTGACTCCTAACCAACAATCTTGAATAAATACCAAAATATTGTAGAACTGACATTAGTCCTTAGTGCGTTAAGTGCACTAACGATGCACTAACGACTGCCGTTAACTCTATGTTTCTACCTCTATTTGTATAGAATTTGATATTTCTGAAGCTGGCCCCCCACCAAAAATCTTGAATAAATCCCAAAATATGTTAGCACTAACGTTAGTGCTTAGTGCGTTTAGGTGCACTAACGATGCACTAACGATTGCTGTTAACTCTATGTTTCTACCTCTATTTGTATAGAATTTGATATTTCTGAAGTTGGCCCCCCCACCAAAAATCTTGAATAAATCCCAAAATATGTTAGCACTAACAGTGGTGCTTAGTGTGTTTAAGTGCACTAACGATGCACTAACGATGTGCTAAGTTTTGTGAAAACCTGTCTGCATAAAGATGGGTGGGGGGGCTAACTTCATATGAAGTTGGCCCCCCACCAAAATCTTCAATATCTCGTAAACGCTGATAGCACTAACGTTAGTTCTGAGTGCACTAACGTGCACTAACGATGCACTAACGATGTGCAATGTTTGATGTAATTTGGGAGAGGTGGGGGGGCCAACTTCAGGCACGTAAGATATTGCCTTGCCACAAACAACACCTATTATTATTATTATTATTATTATTATTATTATTATTATTATTATTATTATTATTATTATTATTATTATTATTATTATTATTATTATTGTTTTACTTACCACTAATGTTGCCTACCTTTATTTGCAATGCAATGTGTTACTAAAAAGCAAATCAAATAACACTCCTCGCCATTCAGGCTCCCGAACTCGAAATACATGAGTTATGTGTGTTAGAGGAATGCACATTTATTATATTATTCTTTCAAATAACACGTTACAGAAGTTACTTCACTTTCAATGTGTAATTTCATATCATCACTAACAATCATCTTGTTCCAATAGGAAAATAACCCCCTCCTGAAAAAAAAAAAACTGACCGTAGCGAAAGGGCGTGAACCTTCTTTAGGCGATTAATCGGGTCCAATATTTCAATAAGTTTCTGCACACAAATATTTCAGTAAAAGAGGAAAATTTATTCAAACTTTCTGAATACCTATTTATGGGCGAAATTTGGTTCCCTTGGAACTTTTTAAGAGTTTGAAGGGCCACCATTTTGAACATTTTCATCTGATTATTCTGGTTAACGAACTCATCAAGATATTTCAACAATTAATGTTTGTGCCAAGTTTCGTCTCAATCCGCTGAAAATTAGGGTGGTTATGGCATTCACAAATAGCGTTATATATATACAAATAGATAGATAAATAGGCACACAGAGGGAGAGAGAAAAAGTGTTTTTCTCCCTTCTCGCACCTGTGGTGCGTCAGAGCTAAACCGGGCCCCTTTGCAAAACGTATTGACGAGCCTAACCTAAACACAAGCCTCTTACTTGCTAACGTAGAAACGTGGTCGGGAGGTGTAAGGCATGTAGAAATTGTATTTTTAATAACCATGAGTATGGTCGACTTCCATGTTTTTCCTTTTACTTTTTGCAGCTACTTCGGAACGTTCAATTTTTATTCTTTACTAATTGCAAATGGCGTTTACATTCAAAATATGATGAATTTTGGTGGCATTTGTTCGGATATTCTTCTCTTTCGAAATGAAGACAAGAATAAAAGCAATACGCAAAGACAAAAAGTATTATCAGTACTAAACATTACCAATAATAATTGCTACGAAAAACTAAATAGACCTCTTTTACCATCTCTCATGAGTTGTATGTATTATTAACAAAAAATTTTTAAAAATGTCCTCGCTTAAGATTCGAACTTGTGTCCTTTGCATTTGTAAGCCAGCACCTTAACCACTACACCAAGATCATTGCATGGTGACCTTTTAGTTGTCGGCGTATTTGTTGTATTTGTGTTTTATGTTCCCACTTCGACAATTTTTAATCTTTTTTTGTAAGTTTAACAGCTGTTTCTGGCTTTCTCTTTCGGTGTCGTCCTTTATTTACACAATGCACTATTCGTATTCACAGCTTGTGTCCCTCTGCAATGTCTTATTCAGATTAAGCTTTTCTTTTTGCCCCTCAGTAAACATTTGATTGATTTAATTCTCATACTCTCCACGGATGGAGCGCAGGAATGCCAGACTCGAAAAATAGGTGTACATTTACTTTCCTGACAGATCATACAAGAGATATGATTATCATTTCATATATTTTAACCTTTATATTCCTCGACAGAATTCGCAACGAGAAAAGATTTTGAACCCAATAATAATAATACGAATTCCCTGCTTTCAGTTGACATTTAATCCGATCTAGTTCAAAAAAAAAGAAAAAGAAAAAGAAAAGAAAGAAAAAGAAAAGAAAAAGAAAAAAAGAAAAATAAAGAGATAACATAAAATCCTAATAAAATGAGGAACATTTTTGAAAGATATTCTCAATGTAACGTCGTCATAAGAAATTGAAAAGGGAAAGCAGTCATCTATGAAGGACTTTTACCGAAAAAAAAGAAAGAGATTTGCAAATTTTGACTCTTTACGTCTACCTTTTGTACGTTTGTGAAATAACTTATTAATGGATAATAAAAGATATTAAAATCATTTATTTAAGAGTAAGACTTACATTTTACGTTGATGTTAATTTATTTGAAAATAGTGTATATGTGCCGGAAATAATGTCATACATGCTATTGCTAAACGACTGTATTTGCAGCGCACTCTATTTGACGAGATCGATGATGCTATAAGTCAACTATCGATCGAGATTGTTCAGTTGCCTCCGAGCTCTCGCAGGTGAAAGACGGGTAATTTTTTAAACCTCTATTTTATCTCTTGTATATACAAGTCGCGATATAGCGCTCACTGAAACAAAAATATAATACATAATCAAGTTTTGTGTGAAACTCGGTAAATCTTTAGCGGAAAATTATTCCAATGGTTCAATAAGCCTTCGGGTATGAATTTTTATCATAAACTAAGTCTACAGATGGCACAAAGCGTTTTTCAAAGGCCGTCAAGAGGTCGACGACAAAACCCGCGCTGGAGGCCCGTCAACCTCCTCAAATGACGAAAATGTGACTCGTGTGAAACATCTTTTACAAACACACCGTCGAGTGACTAAGCATTTAATCGCTGGTATGTTCAATCTAAAAACTATCGTCCGTGAGATTGTGACCAAAGATTTGCACACAAGAAAAATGTGCGAGAAACTTGTCCCAAAAATTTTGAGCGATAATCAAAATCTCGCCGAGTGGAAATATGTCAAAACGTTTTGGAAATGTATGAAAATGATCCTCACTTTTTGGACAATGTTATCAAGGGTAATGAAACGTGGATATTCCAGTAGAACCCCGAAACGAAGAGGCAAAGTACCGAGTGCCACACAGCGGCGTCCCTTCATCCCAAGAAGGTTCGAATGAACAAATCAAAAATCAAGGCCATATTCATTGAGTTTTTTTGACATCAGAGGAATCGTCCACCATGAGTTTGTACCTTCAGGAACAACCGTTAGCTCTAAATTGTACGTACAAGTTCTCAAGATACTGAACGTAAGAATCCGGCGCGTCAGACCAGACTTCTGCGTCGATTGAAATTTCATCATAACAACGCGTCAGCCTACACTGTATTCTTTGTGACCAGTTATCTGGCTAAATCTAACTTAGTACGCTGTCGTTGGCACCATGCAGTTCGGATTTAGGTCCTGGAGAGTTCCTTTTGTTTTTCCGTTTGAAATCCTCTCTGAAAGAACACCGCTTCAGAACCATTGTCGACATAAAAAACAGCCTTTTGAAACGACTTTAAACGCAATTCCTGAGGCCTACAAGGATGGCTTCAACGATTAGAAATCCCACTGGTATAATATCAACACAAGAGGATTATATTTTGAAGAGTTCAATGTACAGTTATTATTATTATTATTATTATTATTATTATTATTATTATTATTATTATTATTATTATTATTATTATTATTATTATTATTATTATTTGTAGACTTGATGACAGTACTTTCCAGACAGAATCACTTTAGCTATATTTTTCCTGCAATTAAAATACTGTAGACCTAAAACTTATCTTAAATGTGTACAATATTTGTATTCTTGGACCTTGTATTCTTGTATCCTTTTCTGTAATAATTTTTTAAAACGTACAACACAGTAGGTAAGAAACATTTATGAAGTACTGGTCTGTAGAAGGAAGTCTGAAAATATGAAGAACAGAAGAGAATTTAGATCTTTGCAACCACTCCGGTTGTTCACTATTCTCTTAGTTTTAATGTAGGATTACCCTTTTAGTATATTATATAAATTTCGATCTTCTTCCTCTCTCCATTTTTCCTCCTAGCACACATACATTATGACTTTCTAATAAAAGATTTCTTTTCAAATTATATCCTATTTCTTTCTTTTTACCTATCTCCATCAAATTGTGTTTATTATTCATCGTCCTCTTCCAACTCTTTTTAACGTGCTGGTTGTCGGTCCACGCACTTAATCTTCTCATGTCTTCTTCATATTCACATTTGCAATGCGTCCATGCCCTTTTATAATGTCCAGGTATCTGTCCCATGTTTCGAAGTGTATCTGTTACGAAAGCATTTGCTTAGAACAGATTCTAATATTTATGTATGTATGTAGGGTAAATGCTCTACGAGTCAGACACTGGTACTATCACAAAACGAGTTATCAGCTCTACAGCGATACTAAAAGTGCCCCCTGTTTTGATTCAAACACTGGTTTACACGTTTCGTCGTGTTGGCAGTAACTTTACGAAAAGTAGAAGTGTTAATATTCTCAATGGCACTGCAAATGTTCGTTCCCAGGTCTTCTATAGTTCCAGAATGGTTCTTGTATACCTCTTGCTTTTAGTAGCCCCATAGATATGATGGTGGTGCTTGGGGTTCCGGGTTTGATCCCAGCCCTCTCCAAGTGAACTTTGTGGTGGACAAACACCGTGTGCGTGGGTTTTCTCGGGATTCTCCCGTTGCCTCCCACTTTCTTCATTCCGCCATATCATTCATCACTCATCATCACCCTCTGTTTTAGTCTAACCAGCATAACCGTGGGACGTAAAACTCAAATAAATAATTTCATTTCTCATAGAAATGAATAGCAGTGTTGCCGGGTGCATGTAAGTAAAAGTTTTATCACGATAATTTCAAAGTTTCTTTTTCATTGTTTTCAGGAATTGCATAATGTAGACAGATCCTTAACACACCTTTTGACACACTGAAACATCAGCAGTGTTGGCAATTCAGAGTGTTAATTTATGAAAACTACGATTTCCCTAGTTCCTCCATTAGTTGTTGGTGGAAATGAAAAATTCTTTTCTGTACTCCATAGTTTCCAAGCTACTCCAACTAAACAAAGTAAATATTAACGCCAGAGCATCCATACGTATGAGTTATGAGTCAATTTACATGTTTTACAAAAAAGATTGATTGTATATACATGAACAACGCTTCATTTTGCTATAACCATTATTTGTGTATCGCTTCAGATTCTAAAGTCCTACTATCCCAAACTCCGGGTTTCATTGTAGGATTTAGGATTTAGGATTTAGATTTCTGGGCTTTCGGCATCTGAGGCCATTTAGCCCGTCACGATTTGAGGGAAGACGTCCCTCGTCGAGCACACAATCCAATGAAAGGGAAGGAAGAAAGGATTGGGGAGGGAAGGAGGCGGCCTGGGATCTATAAGTTAGGTACCACTCCGGCATTTTCCTGGTGTGAATGAGGAAAGCCCAGGAAAACCTCATTCAGAGTGGCTGGCCTGAAAGAAGCGTGTTACACTTTTTCGACCGAGTGACCCCACCGGGAATCGAACCGGGTTTCATTTTATATTGGACACCCTGTATTTATAAAGTCTTCATAGTTCGCAATCAGAAGCAATGAAGACTCAATGTGTAACATTTTTAGCAACGAGATTGAATTAATAACTGTGTCTTCAAAGATTATTCATCATTATATGTAATTACCCAGTAGTGTCCCTGTCAACCTTTATTGCTCTGGAATGTTATTGGGAAAAATGAAGCGAAATCTTTTAGTTTAACGTACCACGAATATGCTCTTTAGGCTAAAGATGATGATTAAGGCAAGTGAATGATGTTAGCAGAATTAGAAGAATGAGAAAGTGGGAGGAAACGGGAATAGCCCGAAAAGATCCATTGATACGATGTTGTCCACCTCAAACTTATTTGGCAGGCGATTGAACCAAGAACACCATGCACCAGAAGTAAGCACTTTACCACTGAATTACTGTGCCCCCACAGTAAATTTATCCTTCTTGAATGTTTTAAATAGCATTATACCTACAGTTTATGTCGGAAAGTCCTGTTCTATAGTCATCACGATATACAGTGAATTTTAGTGGCTTTTTTTTTTTTTTTTTTTTTTTACGATACACAATTACCACACTTATTACGCATAGTCAACACTTCAAGGTACCCACACGACTGGCAACTTCGTTTTCTTCCTGGGAAACAGTTGCGCACTCACGGGGATTTCACTGGGTCCGGGCCCCATTCGAAAACTTCCTAACTCAACATACATTTACGTACTTTCTTTAATAAAACCATATTTCTTTAACAGGGAAATAATTAATGTAGCATGAAAATTTGACCTTCCACTTTATCTGTACTCTTTCTCTTATAAAAACAATCTAGTTCTATTATTTTTTCCATGAAAATATAGGTGGAAGTATTTACAATTACTTATCGTCTTTTCGGGTGCAGAATAATACCCATTCAATACTACAAAGACGTAGTGGCTTGTACAATGTGTCTCAAAAGTCACCGAACCCGATGTTTAAGATCGTATAAATAAAAAACTAAATGGCATGAGAAGGAACGCTCTTTGCAACAGAAAGCCCTATATATTCAGAAAATTTTCAGACACAAACATCTTTCTTGCCATGTATGTTTTAATAATAAACATTAAAAATGTTGCCAGAGTCGGAAAAAATATGCAAATCGATTATACTAAATCACAAAAGCCATACCCGTAAAATATTTTCATCATTTCTCAATACTACCGAACAATCTGGATGCCCTTATATTGAATTTAACAGAAAAAGTACGTTGATGAAGTCTTACAAACATTGCACATGTGTATTATTGAGCTATTCACAAAATCCATGTTTTTACAATAATATGAACCACGCTGGCAACACTGCTGCTGTCAAGTATCACTGACAGATGGGTTTGTCCTCTAGCTAGCACACCGTCACCTATTGTACAATGAACAGCTAACTGGATAGCAACTATTCTAGGCACATGAAACAAATGAAAAAAACGAATCGCTACATTTCAGGGTTGCAAGGTACGTATGTACGTTATCAGATTTTTCCTTTAAAAATAAACTTTTTTTGTTTTTCATTAAAAATGCCTTAGTGTGCTAGCTAGAGGTCAAACCCATCTATCAGTGATACTTGACAGCAGCAGTGTTGCCAGTGTGGTTCATATTATTGTATGGTACTATTCACATGGATTTTGTGAATAGTTCAATAATACACGTGTGCAATGTTTGTAAGACTTCATCAACGTACTTTTTCTGTTAAATTCAATAAAAGGGCATCCAGGTTGTTCGGTAGTATTGATTGAGAAATGAAAAATGTTTACGTGTATGGCTTCTGTGATTCAGTATAACCGATTTGCTAAAAAAAAATTCCGACTCGGGCAACATTTTTAATTTTTATTATTAAAACATATAGGGCAAGAAAGATGTTTGTGTTTGAAAATTTTCTCAATATATAGGGCTTTCTGTTGCAAAGAGCGTTCCTTCTCATTCCATTTAGTTTTTTTTTTTTTTTTAATTATACGGCCTTAAACATAGGGTTCGGTGGCTTTTGGGACAGTCTGCAGTATTGGACCTCCCAACAACAAAAAAAATCTGGGTGCAAAAGTCATTATCATAGATCGGAAACAACCTCTCAACTTCTGTAAGGATATCTAATAAAACTTAAAAGCATGTGCTCATAAAAGAAACCACTGGATAGATAATGACGTTATCGTCACTCATAGTGTTACTTACAGAATAAAATGCTTACTTAATCATTGTAAAACTTGCTAAAATTATGGTGCTTTAATAGAGTCTGAGATTTATTTAATATTGAGTGTATATTTTATATCAGGTGGAGAGATAATTGATGCAACAGAGCTAATAATATAATCGTTTATGTAAATTTCAGATCTCAAATCTTTCCGAAAACACGAAAATCTTTCCGAAAAATATACACAGCTGGTAACACTGTTTCATATTTCTGTTTTGCTCGATATAGGTATATGAATTAAACAGAAATAACAATTTGTAACACATGTAATGTCTTTTAAGATCAGTTGAACTAAAATCTTTTTTTAAATACATGTTATTTTAATTTTACAGAGTCACGCAACCCATTATGTAAATATGTTTTTATTTTCACGTGACCATGTAGTATTTGGGATGGGTGTTACCAGGGCACATTGATTCCAAGCTAGAGTCTTCACCCTAGTCTCCTGAGCTAATTCGATAAGAATTTTTCTTATGAGGATATCCGAAGTCAATAACTTAACACAATCCATCTGGGGCCGCGGTGGCTCAGTGGTAGAGCGTTCACCTCTGGTGTACGGAGTCTTTGGTTCGATCCAAGCACGCGCCAAATGAACTCTGTGGTGGAAAAACACCGTGTGCGTGGATTTCTTCGGGGTTTTCCCGTTTCCTCCCACTTTCTTCATTCCACCATTTCTCATTATCACCGTCTCCTTTAGCCTAGACGGTATAAGCGTGGGACGTAGAACTTCAAAATTTAAAGATTTACAACCCATCTGTATACTTCGGAAGAACTACAGATCAACATTGAACGAACTCTGAACAAACTTTCACGTGGAACGCTTCATAACATGTTCAGAAACATACCCAGAAGGGTACACATGTATGAAGGAATAAATGATGACCATTTTCAATGTCTTTCGTAGTATCTCCATAGGTTGCATGACTTTTTGAACACTTTATAATGATATCGATAAAGATTGTACACTGTCAAATTTATGAAATTGAAAATTTTCTTCAAGCTAATTTTTCTTAAATTTTGCAGTTTCTGGGAAGAAGGGCCGCGTTATGGAGAGACGCCTGCTGAAGGACTTTCATATTGGATTCGTCGAGGGAGTCGTGAAAGACGCCATTGCAAGCGAGAAGAAACCTCAAGACGTGTTCAACAAGATAGCTCAGGCCATTGGACGGCGTTCAACCTCTAAGAAGAAAGATTGGAACGCTATGGTGCGACATAACTCTGAGAAGCGAGACCCAATCGGCAGCAGCTCTCGGCTGTCTACTCGCCGATCTACACGAAGAGGACTCACAAAATTCGTGCGGGAACGCGAAGGATCGACACTCCTTACACTCGACCCTAACAAGCTGCTGGCTTACAATCCTAAACTTGTAGAATTATCACCCGCAAGCCGTGTGGCATACGCCAAATTTAAACTCAACAAATTTAAAAGAGAATTTGATCAAGTTTGCATTGAAGAAGGTGATGATGACGTTTTTGCACCCGATCGAACAAATGCTTCAGGATCTACTGACACAATCAACAAAACTCTTCCGTCTGGGGCATCTTTGAAACAAAAACATTCATTCACAAAAGCAGAAACTGAATTTAGAATACCATCTGGTTCTTCGGAACTTTCTGTAAATAATAAAGAACGTAACATTTCAGAACACATAAATGACTCACGTACCAACAAGACCACCAATTCATCCCCCTTAAAACAATTTCAATTTCACCAACAAGAAACAAATGAATTAACAACTAACTCCTCCAACAGTACCTCTGGTGAAAAGGACATTCTAAAAAATGCACCTATTCAGTCTAAGCATGGTGAACCAACACCGCAACTGCTCTCTAGGGAGTCAGCGAAACGAAGAAGCTCCCGTTCAGTGACTCCGTTAGAGCGGCCGCTTTCTGGAGAGTCAGAGAGACAAGGAAGCTCTCGTTCAGCTACTCCGTTACAGCGGCCGCCCTCTAGAGAGTCAGTGAGACAAGGAAGCTCCCGTTCATCGACTCCGTTACAGCGGCCGCCCTCTAGAGAGTCAGTCAGACGAAGAAGCTCCCGTTCAGCGACTTCGTTAGAGCGGCCCCTCTCTAGAGAGTCAACGAGACAAGGAAGCTCTCGGTCGGTGACTCCGTTACAATTTGAAATATCTCCGATTCGGAATCATATCCACAAAGAATGGTTGTAGAAACTAGCAATAACACAGAAATCTTGTAATACGTTATGTATATTACTCTGTTACTGTAATAAAATATATAACAGTAATAATATTATGTTGGTTCTTGAATTAACAACTACAATATGTGTTACTGTTAGGAATATAAATGAAAGTTGGCGTGTATTTGGTTGGTGCGCTAAATAGTTACGACTTGGAGCTCTTAATTTTAAAGCAGCATATCTAATTAAACATAAAAACAATTACCATTAGAATCTATGTAATTTTTGCCAACAAGAAAAATGTTCGTTGATTCCGATAGCATAAAACTCGAGTTCCATTGGTTGTTGAGGATCTTCTGCAGAAAGATGTCAAGTTGCTGGAAAAAGTGATAATTGATGGGAGAAAGATCTAATGAATAAGCTGGGTGATGTAGAGTTTCTTATCACAGTTTATTTAATTTTTGTGTAGTCATTTGTGAGGGAAGTCGTAGAGAAAAATTAGTCCTTTTCGATTGATCAATCCTGGCCTTAAATTTTATAGTTTTTGGTGCATTTTGTCGATTTGCTGGCAATACTTCTGTTAATACTTCTCTTATTTGATGGTTCCACCAGGATTCAAGAAGTTATGACTCTACATAAGGACCATCAAGTCAGGGGCGGATCCAGGACCGACTTCTAGGGGGAGCGGTGGGTTGTCATACTGCTACTTTTAAGGGCTCCAAACTTTGGGATGGGTTTTATTTATATATATATATAAAATAAAAAAAGTTTCCTCTTCTGGGGGTGCGATCGCCCCGATCAACCCCCCTGGATCCGCCCCTGCATCAAATAATGAAACGATCTTTGTCCACGATGTATTTCTCGTCCCATGTCAAGGTTCTATCAAGAAATAAATATTTTTTTGTTGCGAAGAAAAGCACAGAGCAGACTTCGTATCGGCGAAGTTTGGAGTTTTCGTTCTCAAGACATGAGGCCACCAATTTGTAGAGCTTTTCTGCCACGTTTCCCACCTTTTGCAAATGTCAAACAACTGTTGAATAGCAACGTGAAATGAACAGTCAACTGAGTCTCCCAAGTTGTTTTGCGCGGGTTCACTTCAATACTGACCCTCAATTCCTCAATGGAGAATGTTGGTTTAATGGTTTGGGCTACCACTGACGACCTTGATAGTACGTTAATAATAATAATAATAATAATAATAATAATAATAATAATAATAATAATAATAATAATAATAATAATAATAAAGAAAACATCTTAGTAATGAGTAAATAGTTGCTGAGGATCAGAGATGACGCGAAACAATGAAAAGTTGGAATATGACTCACTGACTCACCACCAATCGTGACCCAGGACCCACGACCCAAAGTGACCCACTCTGACTCATCACCCACCGTGATCCACTCTGACCCATCACGCGCCGTTCGATCCTAGCTCGCGGCATGTGGACTTTCTGGTGGACAAACACCGTGCTTGTGGGTTTTCTCAGGGTTCTCCCGTTTCCTCCCACTTTCTTCATTCCACTGTTTCATTCATTTCTCATAATCACCGTCCCCTTTAGCCTCACCGACATAACCGTGGGACGTAAAACTAAAGATTTCATTTCATTTCATTTTTTTCCATCACCCACCGTGACCCACTCCGACCCAACGTGACTCACTGATCCACCACTCACGAAAACACATTGTCATAAACTCTGACCCATGATTCACCTCTCCTCTCCATTGACTACTGAGTTTACACTATAAAAACAAGGCGATGAAGTTAACACTAAATGGAGTTTGAATTTCTACGGTCAATCGTTGAAGCATCGCTGTGTTACAATATTGTAATATCCTATGTGATGTCGTAAACAAGCAATGTCACGCGTCAATGTTTATAAACACCACCACATGGTTCGGCAAGTGGATCTCCCACCAGAGGGACCTACAATCACATGCAGACGACGGCTTCTGGCCCCTCCCACGGAGCAGAAGACGACATCGGAGCAGCAGCGCCACCGCTACCCAAGGAACCCTATAAATTGGATGGACGAAAACAGCTCGATACCAGTTTTCTGGTGACCCTCCTCTAGTCTGCTTCGGGACTTTAGGAGTAACCTAACCCCAGGGCCTCTAGTCTGCTACGGGACTACGTCTATCCTTTCTCCTGGCTTAGCCTGCTACGGGGCTCTGACTGGGAATCATAGGATATTACAATATTGGTGGATCTGACGTTTCCGATATAAGATGATAAAATGTTTGTCATACTATGAATTTCAATTTTATTATCATATATAATTATTTCCTTGTAGAATTACAGATACTTTTCATTGGAAAATACAATAAATTTGAAACTCTCAAGTCAAGGTAAAGTAGGCAAACGTAAAGGAAAAAAAAATAAATAAAATTTTCCGTATAATAATTAAGCATACCGTACAAACTTAAAATTTCCATGTAATTAAGCTTACATTACAAATTTTATGTCTATTTTTCTCACGATTTTATGGTTTGATTGCCTTGTACTCTGAATGCTCTTGCAATAAATACAAGTTTCAGAAATTATTATTATAGAAAGAAATGGATATAAAGTATGAAGCCCTGTAGTTTTTCTTTCTCAATTAATAATTGCTTTCAACTTATTTCTCAACTAACATCGATCGTTTTAGATTATTTTTTACATATCAACCCACTACCAATTTCCCATATATAGAAAGTGTACCCCCGAATTAAAAGAGAATTTTAACAAAATGCTAGGACACGTGCTGTTTATTTTACCTAAAGAGTTAATGTACTGAATTTCAGCTCCCTAAGTTGCACGGCTCCTGAGATACTAAATTTTTCGCAAAACTTCGGATCCCCACTCCTCCCTTAGGATATACAGGGTGTTTCAAAACAACACAACACTGACAACGTTTGGGAGGTGATTCCCGGCACCAAGATAAGACGAAAAGTATAGACCAACCTGGGTGCACAAATGATTCCTTTCGGAGTTATAGGCTGCCGAAAACCTGAAAAAGTAAAATTTAAAGGGCCATAGCTCCGATACTGTGGAACCTATCATACTCGGATCAAGACTTCACTTAGAAACTAGTATGTGCCCTATCCAAATATCCATGTTTCAGAATCCTGTGGTACTTCCGCAACAATTTTTATAGAGGTAGTTCGTGAGTACTTCAAATTATATGCTCGTAGCTAAAAAGCCTCTAGAAAAATAGTTGCGTGAGTACCTTAGAATTCTGAAACATGTACTTTTGGATAGAACACATATTAGTTCACCTAGTTCCTAAAAGAAATCTTGACGCGACTACGGTAGGTCCCATAGTTTTAGAGCTATGGACCTTTAAACTTCATTTTTTCATGCTTCCGGCAGCCTTTAACTCCGAAAGGAAGCATTTGTGCACCCAGGTTGGTCTATACTTTTCGTCTTATCTTAGTGTCACGAATCACCTCCCAAACGTTGTCGATGTTGTTTTGAAACACCCTGTATATTATAATGAAAGCTATATGATAACATACCAATTGGAATTGGAGTCTAACTATATACCTAAAGTAAATTAATATGGCTTTGTCATTTGGCCGTAATGATCACGCACACACAGTTACATTGATTTTCTTTATAATAATTCATATATTACAGATGATTCAAAAATACTTTTTTTTTTCAGTAGTCAGCTCTCCTAAAAGCGCACATATAAATATCAATATCCAAAAATGCCTGAAGTTCTTTTTCTGCACTTAGATATACTAATCTCAGGAAATAAATAGAAACAAATGTAAAAGGAAGAAAAAGGAGGCCTTGAAAGGAAATCGAAGACAAATTCATCAGTGTTCAGAAGAAGCTGTATACATAGCACGTCCAGAAAGTAAGTTCCGTTTCAATTTATCTCCGCTGCAGCGCTGCGATCGCAGTTCCGCACATGCGCGGTAGACGCTCTGTATCAAGGAGAAGAAACGTGCGCCATTTGGAGATCGCTGTCAGTCACGTACGCTTTGTTGTGCTTGTTTACAATGTCGGTGTTGATTGAAAATCCCACCGCTTGTGATTCGTTTTCTGAATGCGAGGAAAGTGAAACCAAGTGAAATTTATCGGCAAATTTGCAATGTTTATGGAGAAAATGCGATGAGTGATTCAATGGTGAGAAGATGGGTCCGACAATTCAATGAAGGTCGTAGTGACGTATACGATGAAGAACGAAGTGGGCGTCCATCTTTGGTTACAGAACTGGTTCACGCGATTGATGACAAGATACTGGAAAACCGCAGCGACTTTCATCTGTTCTTACATCTCACGTCTTTCCTTGGCGGTCAACACTTCAACAATGACGACGAGCTGAAAGAAACTGTTTCCAACTGGTTGAAGACACAGGCGGCAAACTTCAATGAAGAAAGTATACAAAACCTTGTGCCACGCTATGACAAATGCCTGCAAAATTTCGGAAGTTATGTGGAAAAGTAGTTTAAGAGTTGTAGAATTTTGTGCAAAAAATATTTTTTTTCTGTATCTGTACACAGTTTAATTTTATTACCAAACGGAACTTACTTTCTGGACGTGCCTCGTACAATGCTCTGATGTGAGCAAAGTGGGTCGGTGGGTCAGAATGGATCAGGGTAGGTGGTGGGTCGCAGTGGCTCACGTCATTTTGACCCACTCCTTCTCTGCTGAGGATAATACTGTTGAATTTTTAGTTTTCAGACTATTATAGTTCGTTGGTTTAATTGTGATTCGGCATCCCTTTGAGCACCTAGGTTATATACGACGTGGACTTACCGTTTAACATGGAATCCCCACCACTGGGAATTGAACCCGGGCCATCCGCGCCAAAAACACGTTCCCTAACCATGTAATCACAAAGGAGCTGTTCCAGAAGCAATTCTGAATTAAAGTGGTAAAACGAAAGGCCTTGGAACTCTCAAGACGATTGGACAGTAATGGAGAATTTCACTGAAGGATTTTATAAATAATGTTTACTATACTTTGATCATACTCTTCACTCAGATCATGACCCTGAAGACAGACTGCTTTTTTCAACTCAATACAACTTTCCAGTTTCTTAAGAGTCTTCATCCCGGCGAAATTAAAATACCGCTAATTTTACAGTAATTATGTGATATCTTCAAATAGATAAAAGATAATCAAAATGTGGAACAATAGCGCCCTAGACAATATTATTTTACATGAGATACCGTTATCGCGACTCACTTATCTGCTTTCGATTTCGAGCCATCTTGATAATCGGCATTTATTTTCGCGTTTCTAAACGACTGAAAACGGAAAGCTACTAGGTGACTTGTGCCTCATGCAAAATAATATTGTCTAGGGCGCTCTTGTTCCATATTTCAATTATCTTTTATCTATTTGAAGATATCACATAATTACTGTAAAATTAGAGGTATTTTAATTTCGCCGGGATGAAGACTCTTAAACAATTTCACGTTGGACAGTTTGTGGATCTGATTCCTTCATGTTTAAAAACTTGATAAAGAGCTATGAAGAATATGGGATGAAAATAAATGTTAAAAAGATAAGAGCCATAGTGATTAGAACGAATTGGTGTCAAATATAGAAGTAGGAAGGGAGCAAATAGAAAAGACAACTAGTTTTCTATACGGTCAGTGATGAAATGAACTGCGAACGTAAAACAAAAGCAAGGATAGTAATGTTGAAAGAAACCTTTAGGAGCATGAAATGGGTTTTGTAGGATCTTGAATAAAGAGTTGAGGAAAAAGACTTATTAAATGCTTTGTGTGGTGTATTATACTGTGTAGGGCAGAAACACGGACATTACGGAAAAATGATGTAAAACGACTGGAAGCTTTCGAAATGTGGGTGTGGAGGAGAATAGAGAGAATTAGCTTGATCGAGCCGAAAACGAATGAGAGGGAGTTAGAAATCGTGTGGGGGGAAAAGGAACAATTTTAGATGTTATTAAGAAGAGGAAGATAAACTCATTGGGACATTGACTAAGGAGGAAACTTTACCATGAGGGATATGCAAGAGGGTGTGGTAGCAGAAAAGACAAGGAGGGGGCGAAGAAGGCTATAATTAATGGACGATATCAAAACAGAAATTTCGTACGAGAAAACGAAATGGTTAGCGGAAGACTTTGGAACATGGAACTTTTCGGTTTGCGGCCAGTGACCTGCTAATGATGACAGAATACCTATGGTGATGATATATCTTGCGTCCTACTGTACATGTAAATTATAGGGCATGCACTATCCACTCTCCAGATGAAAATCTACTCCTTACAGACATGGGCACTTGCGTGTCCTCCAGCTGGCTCTCTACGTTCGTTGTACGGTGGATTTCGCCCTCTTTGTCTGGGCCATAAATTAACCAGATTAACATAGAGTCATTCCAGATTACAGGGATATTTTCCCTCTTTGTGTAGGCTAAGGGGAACCCATGTTAGTTACAGAGGAGAATCACTCTGTACTATAAGATAAATAAAATGAGAGAGTGATGAAGGTGAATATTGAAAACAGAGTAAATGTAAGTCAGGATGATTCGGAATAAACATGCAAGAGTAGAGTGTGAGCATTAATGATAGCGTGTGTGAATATTGTAACATCCCACGTGTTACTGTATACAAACGATACCTTACGCTTGTGTTTGTAAACCCCCGCATGGTTATACAACAGTATACTACACACCATGTGGATGTGGATTTACTATAAGCAGCAGATGACGGACATTTCGCTCCTCCTACGAAGCGCATGGTGACATCGGAGCAGCAGCGCTACCGCCATCTTGGAGGCCCACAATTTCGGCAGAAATCAGCACAGTCAAACTTAGGAAGCGCTACATCTGAGTCCGTACTATCATAGATGCCTCAACAAACCCACGCCAAGCACAAAACACAAATGGAAGGCGTGGGCTTCGGGCCGATTCTTCAAATAAGCAAAAAGCCCGTCAAGTCTGAAGTCTGAAGTCTGAAAGGCCAGTACCAGTTGTCTGGTGTCTCTCCTACTGTTTGCCTTGCAGCATTAGGGGTAACCCAATCCCAAGCCTCTAGTCTGTCACGGGACTCTTGGTTATTTCTTTCCTCATGACAGCCTGCTAAGGGGCTCTGTTCGGAATCCTACCACAGTCGCTTAGCCTGCTTCGGCGTTCTGTGATTACTAATCCCTTCACCGCTTGCCACGGAGCATTGGGGATTCCTATACCACTCTGCTTTGCCTGCTACGGGGCTCTGTTGGGAATCCTACCACAGTCACTTAGCCTGCCTCGGGGTTCTGTGATTACTAACCCCTTCACCGCTTGCCACGGAGCATTGGGGATTCCTATACCACTCTGCTTTGCCTGCTACGGGGCTCTGTTGGGAATCCTACCACAGTCACTTAGCCTGCCTCGGGGTTCTGTGATTACTAACCCCTTCACCGCTTGCCACGGAGCATTGGGGATTCCTATACCACTCTGCTTAGTCTACTTCGGCGTTCTGTGATTACTAACCCCTTCACCGCTTGCCACGGAGCATTGGGGATTCCTATACCACTCTGCTTAGCCTGCTACGGGGCTCTGTAGAGATCCTGTTCTCGGCCTCACGGCTAATGACTACCTAATTTCAACCTGATAATCTAGAGGAAAACAACTTTGTAGTATTTTCTGTTATATAATGACATTTTATAAAGTAAAGCCGGTAGTGGGAGTCGATTCCGGACCTTGTTTTATTACCATCTACCTTCGAGAAAGTTTTACAATATATTGAGAAGATGTGTGTAAAAATGAGAGCTTATACACCTGATAAATTTATGCTCAACTTGAATAATTTTGTTTGGCTGCAGAAAACATTTATCCACGACTGCAATTGCAGCTTGTAACCAGATGTAACTGTTACTAGAAACTGATAATTCGATGGACAAAAGGGAGAAACTTCGGAGGCGTATATGTTGAAACAACTAATTAACTGAAGCTTTTAACGCTATTGAAACATATATGTCCTTTCTCTGACCTCTGCTGGACACAAAATAAATTATCTGGCTACATGATATTGCTGCAGACGGAGGAAATTATGAACCTCAGAGATTTCGCAATTGCATCACAGGTCCCACCGGCGACTCAGTTGTTCTATTGGTTAAAAATAACAACAGTATCTGATGGCTTTTGCTTTATAATAATGATACGATTTCTAAATGGGTTTCATATTTTTTTAAAAAAAGTTGCCTCGAGTCAACCAAAGCTGAATATTTTGTGTAGATACAAGTTCCATAAATTTAATCAAAATATTGTCTGCTATTTCACAAACCATGATATGTCTCAGGGAATTATTGCTCAAAGAATTCTTTGACACATCTTCCATATGTGTCAGGATTATTTACATCATAGACCTATGTTCATTCTTCTAATCAAGAAAACATTTGTGTTAAGTTGAAGATTCACTAACACATTTTTCTTGTTCTTTAATAGTGTCAGAATCTAGTACACTCTGTAAAGAAAAAATAGCGACACTTACTCTGATATGGTTTTCACAACATACATTAACCAATATGAGTTTTCACATGAATTGCTGATAATATTACAATGCGTATTCTTAATGAGCAGTTCATCCTTAATACTTTTTTCAGTTCAACAGTTCCAGGTTTTCTATATGCATATAATGAATTTATAAGCATATATAAGTACTTGTGTGTGTTTTCAGCAAAAACGGCTGTGGGAAGAATTATACATAGAAGTATGAAAGATCAACAATAATATCACAAAACAAAAAATGTAATTTCTTAAGAGTAAGACATATTGTGTACGAACATTGAGAGGTACAATACATCAAACTAGATTTCGTATGTGGACCATGGGCTTTAGGAAGTGCAGGGAAATCGTCGAGGCCTTTTGGTGACAAGGCTATTGCAAAATGCAACCTTGGTCTCACGGAATCACTCCCGGATTATCTGTTCCGTGAGTTCCATTCTATCCGAGATAGTTGTCTATTGCGTCTTCTGTTCACATCGGCCCAAACTTTACAATTGGATTCATGTCAGGTGAGTTTGGAGGCCACATAAGTTTTTGAATAGTCATATTCTTGCACCATGTATTAACGATTTTCGTTCATTGACATGAAGCATTTACGTCCTGGAAAATGAAGTAGTCCATATCTTCTTTAGAAAAGTTATCTTTAACTGTTGTAAGAATTTTACGTACCAGAATTTGAAGACATTTTTGTACATCAAATGACTCTTCACATATATCCATTGTTCTGACGTCTTTGACAGTGAAGCAAGCCCATATCATCACTCAGTAACTGAATATTTGCATCTCTTAAACAAAATCCGTATCAAGTTTCTCGCTCATTCGTATCCACAACTTCACATCACTATCGTTTCCCACTATTCTAAACTTTTTTCAACGGAGAAAACAACATGCTTCCAGTTGTCATAAGTCCAAGTAGCATATCGCCTCACAAACGTACGTGTCGAAGTCTTCTGTGTTTTTGTTAGTTTCGACTTTCCAGGCGGTTTTTTCTTCGTAATATCCTCCTCATACAGTTAAGACAATACAGTCATACGAGTAGTGCTCTCAAACGGGTCGGGTTACGGGTCGGGTCGGGTCAGGTCAACTCGGGTCGGGTTATCGGGTCGGGTCAGTCGAGTCAGCTCGGGTCGGGTTGTCGGGTCGGGTTATTCGGGTCGGGTTGTCGGGTCGGGTCAATCGGGTCAACTCGGGTCGGATTGTCGGGTCGGGTTATTCGGGTCGGGTCAATCGGGTCAGCTCGGGTCGGGTTGTCGGGTCGGGTTATCGGGTCGGGTCACTCGGGTCGGGTCAGTCGGGTTATCGGGTCGGGTTGTCGGGTTGGGTCAGTTCACTTTGGTCAACTGAGTTTAGGTTGAGTTTACACTCGGCTGGAGTCGAATGCTGCTGTTTTTCACTAGCTGCCTAATTAAAAATAGCAATTTTCAATTGATTTTATAGAAGTCATAAATCTATTTTGAATACTTGCAACTAGTGTTTTTATGGTAAATGCTTATTTTTCTACTTGTGTGTACTTTAATTTTTAAATGTGGAAGATTGATTTTACCAATCGACTGTAATATTAATATCTACGCCAATATGGAGTCTGGATTTAGAAGAAAACTAGAAGTTGTTTAAGTAACGCCAAAAGAAAGATTGGATATGGACGACCAAGCCCAAGCAGGGCCGCGGTGGCTCAGTGGTAGAGAATTCATCTCTGGTGCATGGTGTTCAGTAGCGTAGCTAGAGTTTTTTTCGGGGGGGGGGGGCAATGAAGGGCCCAAGAGGATTTTGAGCGGGACATCTCCAATATATATATATATATATATATATATATATATATATATATATATATATATATATATATATATGTGTGTGTGTGTGTGTGTGTATTCAAGGTGAACGTTTCCATCTTTATTGTTCATGATTTTACTCTTTGGAAAACAGTGAAAATATAAGAATTTAGTACCTCAAACAACTAGGATTCATTAATGCAATTGATTTCTAATATAAGTAAATAGTTATTTAATCATGGCGTTTAAAATATGTGTAGCTGGTTGACTTAAGTGGAAATGAATACACTTTTACAGGTAAAGAAAATAACTTATAGGTTCATGCCTCTACTTGAAGAGGATCTTTCTATTCGTGTGGGCAGCAGCAAACATATCCACAACTTGTTAAAGATCTAACGATTTAGCAATTTTCTTCTCAATATAAAGTAACACTAAGTTTTTCAACCTATTATAAGTCATTGACTTGCGTATACAAGTCTTTAATCTTTTCAAAGAAGAGAATGACCTTTCACATGTAGCACTAGAAACTGATATAATCACAGAGATGATACCTAGCTTGTAGGTTTCTAGGAATGCGTTTTTGTAGACACAAAGAAGTTCAACGAAATTCGTTAAGGAATCAGCTTTCGTTTTCTTCTCGTCTTCATACAACTTAATTGTTAGAGCAACCCACATTATGCTTTATTTCTTGTTTAATTATGTTTTTTTTAAATTATGCTTTATTGTTAATTTCAATGATTATTTTACATTAATCGTGTACATAGGCGCCGACTTGAAGAAAATATTGGGGGGGCCAAAACAATGAATAAATATATAATCATATTCAGCCGTTTTCTACCAACTGCTGGAAAAAGGCCTCCTTCTTTCCAGATCTCGGTCTGCTGCATCCGCTTCACTGCTAAATTCATGATCTAATTCAAATTTGTGTAAACGCATTAAAACAAATTCAAGTTCAAATTCTGGGAACTTCACTGCACCACATTGATCTTCACTTCTCATATCACTGTTACCATAGTGTTGGTTGAAACTTCAGTGCTCTATTAACTCTTTTAGGATTTTTGGTAACTTTTGTTACCATGGCGTACTATGGTCTTTGACCTCTTATTTATGTTCTATAACAGGTACTTGAGTTGTTTTTTTATTAGTCAAGTCAAGGATAGACCAAAGAACACCCCAGATGCGTTTTGGAACCGGATGGTCAACTTGGCGGCCCCAAGTGGGGGCGGAAGTGCGTGACTTTTTACTTTTTCTTAAGGCAAATTTCAAAAATTTTTCACGCCTGTAGTTTTCACGGTATAGATTGGAATTGTATGTACCTTTGGATATTTCTCAATTTTTTTCTGAGATCTCTACGTAAAGCCGAGTCCGGGCACGAGGGCCGAGGGGCTGATTTTTTCAGAAAAAAATTCAGTTTTCCCGATTTTTCCGGTTCAGGAATACGATACGTACATGTGCTTGGCACCGTTGGAAAGGGCTTGTTATACTAAAGAAAATAACGTTTAAGCCATGACTCTAGGCTAAATAGTAATGACGCAGTAAATTTTTATAATATATACGTATGTGTGTGTATAAAGAGAGAGCCTAAATTCAGACTTTCAACAATTTTTCTGCCCTTTGTTTTTAAGATACAAGATTGGAATTTTGCACACGTATTATGTACATAACAGTGTATTTTGAGAAAAAATTCAGCTCCCTATGTCAACCCAGGCCTAGGCCAGAGGAGCAAAATGTTTTGGTTGGATTTGCAAAAATACTTCCGAGTTTTTCCCTAATTATCTGGTTTAGGTGTATGATACTGACATGTGAGTGATACCGTTGGAAAGGGCTTATAATATTGAAGCAAATGGCGTTTGAACCATGACTCTAGGCTAAATAGGAATGACGCAGTACATTTTAAAAATATTTTATACCTAGGTATATATAGAGGAAGTTCGGGTATTATGGAATACCATTTTTGTTTCGCTTGTAACTCAGTTAAAAATTGCACATTGAAACAAAAAGGAAAACAAGTATACGCCTTACATAGTTGGCTTTATTTATGCATATCTTGATAAAGAAGTTTCGTTACAGGGTTGAGTAAAATTTATAATTTGTAAAGAAACCACTTTGGAGGGTAATGAAATAGTCAAGCATGGAATACAAATGCTAGACAGAAAAGACATTAGTTTTCTGTTGAACATACAATAAATACAGTGACAATATACGAAAATTCTTAATGCCAAGCCATAACTGATTGTGATTATTTTGCAAAAGTCATAAATATAATACTCTGCTTCAGGATCGGCACAGTCATTGTATGCTCACATTAAACATGATGAACGCTGGAGCCAAGCTCACCCCTTGTATCATCAGAAAATTTGCTGTAATAAAAAACACACTTAGACCTTGCATTGTTGTCATCATAAATGTATGTTTAATTGCCCAATACCGATAGATATTTTTGTAATCGGAATACCATTCGGAATACCATGCTTTTCTTGCGGGTATCCATATTGCCCTCCACGCTTGGAAACGAAAGAGCTGTTAAACACATTCGAAAGCTTATAGGATAATGGCGCTTATCAAACTACCTATGTATATCCAACATCATAGTAAATAAAGAGTTGTTGTTCTATTACATTTCAATAGGAAAATACAGGTTGTAAAACACTCATCTGTAAAAGTATTCCTGAATAAGAAATCAGATTTTCACGTCTACCAACACAACGAATGTCACAATCACATGGAGACTGGCTGTAGAGCATCATGGGAACGTGAGGTAGTAGTTTCTTTCCTCTCCGCTTGGAAACAACACATCACAGGCGAGATAATGAGGTGTTCCATACTATCCGACTATTCCATAATACCCGAACTTCCTCTATTTATATACATATATGAAAAGATAAGTCACCTTCAGACTTTCAAAAATTTCTCCCGACCTCAGTTTTCTAGATACAAGAACGAAATTTTGTGCACGTATTATGTACATAACAAGATTTTTTTTTAAGATTCAGATCCCTACGTGAACCTAGGCCCGGGCCAGAAGGGCACAAAAATTTCGATTTTTTTCGAAAAATCTCGTTTTTTTTAATTTTCTTATTTCTGGTGTATAATACGGACCAGAGAGTGATACCGTTGGAAAGTATGAGCAATCCTGAGAAAAACGAGGTATGAATCACGATCCTACAATAAATAGTAAGGAAGCAGTAGCTGTTTGAGTGAAAGTCTAAAATTTACCTCAAAAAGTGGAAATCCTGAAATGGTTAAACGCCGATTTGAAAACGGTGCTTTTTATCGAATAAGAAGGCTGTTCCTAATGAATTAAAGGCACGACGTAATTTACGACAGAAATTCTTGCTCCTTTTGGTAATTCTTCCTCAACTGGATTATATTGGGGGGGGGGCGAGGACCCCACCTTTAAATATTGGGGGGGGCAAAAGTGCCCTGCCCCCCTAAAGTCGGCGCCTATGATCGTGTATAATGTATATTTATTATACATCAAATATTCTAAATATCTTGATCTATTTATTGATATTTTTTTGCAACTAGTTTCTCTCATATTTAATGAACTTTCTACTTAATTCATTGTAAAGAGATGTGCTTTGCTCGAATAAATTTTTTCTATCATTTGTGTGCGCCTTACAGGTACATATATACAGAAAGGGAAAGTAAAAGATGCCACCAAAAAGTACAGAAAGTGCTTAAGTTCAAAAAGTAAACATACCAATACTGTGATGACGCCAGAGGGGGCAAGGGGGGCGAGCGCCCCCCTAGTAGCTACTTCTGCCCCCCTGACTGCCACCTAGACTGCCCCCCCCCAGACTCGTACAATCTTTAAACATTCTTCATGTAGTATTATATATCAGTATCATAACCAATCTCATTGACAAACTGTAGTCTACTTTCAATGAATTTACTATGTGACAGATTAATCCTCAAGCTTTCTTCTTTGAGCGTCTGGGTATGCACGCATATTTCTGTTTTCTAATTTAGCCCCTTTTGAGGTAAATTTTAGTTATACTTCTTTCTTATGATTTTTAATAATTGTGCCTAGCGAAGAATAGTAGATTTGGTCGACTTGTTTTCTTCTCATTGGATCAACTTCGATTGGAAACAAAAGAAAGGTAAAACCAGTTACGCAACTTGTTTGTATTTGGCCAGGTTTGAAGTTTTCAGTTTCATATTTTGTTTTATTTAAAACTTCTTTTTTCTGAAACATTATTCTCGGCTTCCAATATTCAGAGGATGTGCTTATAACAGCTTAGTTTGCAACTACCATGGCTTAATTTTTTGAAGGACATAAAAAGAGTTGTGTTTTCCCTTCCTGCAAATGATAATAATAAAATTATGGAATGAAATTGATTCCCAATAAAATGTATTGTCAGAGTGCTGATCTTTAGTTAGTAATTGGTTTATACTAGTGCTCCTTTACTTATTTTGTTTCAAAGTACTGACGTGACGTCTACCATATTGACTAGGAACTGCTGAAAAATTCGTAGCCCAACCCAGAAGGAGTGCACGTGGATTGGTGAAGTTTTACTTCTTCTTCTCTTCCCCCGAGAGTCAATATACTACCTTGTACAGAGCTCCAGCTTTTGCAGAAAAGTTTAAAAAAATCTAGATTTCCTCGCACCACTGTTCGTAGCACTACCCCTATCAGATCTAAAATGGCGTCTTTCAAGTGTTATTTAAGTTTGGGAAATAAGTACACGTAATAGTTAGACGGAGCTAAATCTGCAGAATAAGAATGATGATCTAGACATTGAAATCCTAGATTATGCAATGTCAGTTATGTTCGCAGGGCTTGATGGATATATATATATATATATATATATATAGAGAGAGAGAGAGAGAGAGAGAGAGAGGGAGAGAGCGAGAGATACGTAGCATATAGACGAATGTGTTACTTGTGGCATACGCGAAAGTAATTCAATTTATGTTTAGGCTTCAAAAGTTTCATTGAAAAATATTTCATGTGCAGACGTTACTTATTTGTTAGTTACAAATTTTATTTGAAATAAGTTTAATTTATAATCATATAGATCTAACATAAAAACAGCAACGAAATACACAATGTAATGTAAAATAAGTCAAACGTAATAAATATGTCATTTTTGGTATGGCAAATAGCCGCCCCCGAAAATGTATCTGCCCCTCCTTTGCCCCCCTAAGAACTTAAAGCTGGCGTCGTCACTGTAACAATATAGTATGGAGTTCTTGCATACTATTCATTGTTGGCGGAAAAATTTCTTCTTTTACTTTCTTTTCTCCACATCAAAGGATTACACCGAAAAGTTTACAGAAATGAAAATAAGCTTTTCATTGTTGCATTGTTATGTTCTCAATGATTTTGCATTGTAAATATTGGCTTTAAAAAATATTAACACAGTATGTTAAACTTTCAGTTAAAGAGAATTTTCCAAGAATTGTGCTATATATTTTAAATTATGCTTTATGCTTTATTTTCTAAAATTATACTTTTAAAACTAGTTTCCCAATGTGAGTGCATTTTGGCGTTCACCCAGTGTCGTGACCATAGTGCTCTCAAACGGGTCGGGTTGACCCGACCCGACCCGACTCGGATCGGGTCAGTTCGGGTCGGGTTACGGGTCGGGTCAACTCGGGTCGGGTCAGTCGGGTCAGTTCGGGTCGGGTTGTCGGGTCAGGCTACTCGGGTCGGGTTGTCGGGTCGGGTCAGTCGGGTCAGCTCGGGTCGGGTTGTCGGGTCGGCTCAATCGGGTCAGCTCGGGTCGGGTTATTCGGGTCGGGTCAATCGGGTCAGCTCGGGTCGGGTTGTCGGGTCGGGTCAATCGGGTCAGCTCGGGTTGGGTTATTGGGTCAGGTCAATCAGATCGGATCACGGTTCGGGTCAGTCGGGTCGGGTCGGGTCATCGGGTCGGGTCAGTCAATTCGGGTCACGGGTCGGGTCGGGTCGGTCTTCAACCCGACCCGACCCGACCCGTTGAGAGCACTACATACAAGTGACTGCAGTTCCAAAATCGAATTGATTTTTGGGGAAGCCATTCCTTTATTCTGCAGTGCTATTGATTTTATTTGGCGATCTGCTCTGGGTGATGCTTTCTTTTTTCTATTACACTGGTGACCAAGGGATGATTTCTTATACTATTTTTGCTTGTGAATTACTCTTTTTGCCGTCGGATGGCGAATTTTGAGTATTCCAGCCATCTCCCTTAGAGATGTAACTAAGCTGTGCAAAGCAAGAAGTATGTCTTGTTCACGTGACGACAAGTCACATTTCTTACCAATCATACTTGTTTACAGTCCACATGTAGCAACAATTTCATACAAAAACAACGCTACACAACAACAATATTGCCACTTGACACTGTGTAAACAATGACAACGCATAGAACAATCACAAAATGCTAATTACCTGGGCTACACATCACAAATGCAATGCAGAATTCTCACTCCAATAACTTATGAGACGCTCTCAGGTGCCATCTGGAGAGAATATAACTGATACATCAATAATTAGTAAGCGCCATTGTACACCATAGGTGTCACATATAATGCAAATGAATTATCGTTCTCATAATTTCCTTCTATCCCTCTTCTAGCTGGCTGTAACTATGGTTTTCTGTGTAAGTTACCTTGACAATTGAAGTGTCGCTATTTTTTCTTTACAGATTGAAATTCCTTGATGGTCACTTATATTTCTGAATCTCTCCCTCATACAGACAGGGGCGGCGATTAGGGGAGGCGGCAAGACGGGCAGTTGACCCCACTTTTTTTAAGTGACTCCTTAATGTATATAGTTTCATTTGGAAATGTAAAGTTTTTGTATGTATTGCTGGTTCATAGAAAAAATGGTGCCATATAATATTTGCCATTACGTGAGGACGTATTGGTTATTTATCTTTCCGTGAATTTAAGAAAGCTACAGGAATTTCGTTTTAATTGCAATTCAAAGCAATTAATATTGCAATTGCGTTTTTCTTTAAATATCGAAGCACATGCTTGTAGTATTTACTGTCTTTAATTTTCTGAGAGTAATAACGTACATTTAATGGCATGTGTGAAATTAAAAATACAAGTTATTCATGAATGCCCAGTTTCAATATAACTTCTACAAGACGTGATTAATACTATCCTTTCTATTTATTTGTTTTGCAAATTTGTTATTAAATAATCTGATCACATAATTTTCCAGACAGAATTTTAAGATGTTCATGAGCAAGAAATCAAATCTCTTCTTACACCTTCGTTGTTTAAGAGTACAAAGGGCTAGTACTTACTTGCGTTGCTCTTGTCAATTTACTTAATAAAATATGGAATACGATATACTATATTTTAACTGAAAGAGATACAGTAGTATCCTATTAGTTATACAACCTTTCGTCAAACAAAATGATAGGAACAATCAGAAAACTAACATTGATATACAAATATTCAGGTTGTCTTGCCCCCCCCCCCCCCACTTTTAACGTCCAATCGCCACCACTGCATACAGAAGTGCTTTCTTTTGTGTCCATGTCGGCATTCTGCGTTCTAGAAAAATGAAAAGAAAGTTACGTTAGATGTTATGTTTCTGGGCCATTTTATCCATCTATGGCCATTTTAGCCCGTCACATATGAAGGATGAATAAGTTGGCCTAGCTTGGCCTGTTTCTTCTTTTTCCTACTATCTTCGTGATCTGTCGTCTTCCATTAGCTTCTTTAGTAGATCTTCATTTCTTCTCTTTTCGGTTGCATTCTGCGCCAACACCACATTTCACATGTTTCCAGCTTAGATATTTCAGCTTTTCTCAATGTCCACGTCTCTGATCCGTAAACTGCTACACTCCGTACCAAGGTCTTAATAAATCGTTTTCGAACGTTCAGCGACTCATTTCTTGATGTTAGTAGTCCTCTTTTTCTATTGAATGCTTGTTTAGCCTGCGCTATTCTGGAACTTACGTCTTTTTCACTTCTTCCGTCCGAGGATATTAGACTTCATAAGTAGAGGAACATCTTAACGTCTTCGATTTTCTCTTCCTCTATCCACACGTTTGCCTCTTCCTGTCCTGCTCTTGTGCACTTTATCACTTTGGTTTTCTTCTTATTTATCTTCATCTTGCATGTTTTGTCCAGTTGGTCATTCAAGTTTAAAAGTGGGTAGCAGCTCTACCATTACCACACTGATTCTGAAAATGATTGACATCGGCAAGGCTCAGATGTAGACAAAAACAGTCAGGGACAAGATGTCCTCTAAGGCTGTTTCACTGCGAGGTGGAAGAACTTCGGACGCCACCACCTTTCTCAGTCCCTAGAAAACAACAGTAGAGAAAGCTTTGAAAATTTTGTATACGCAGACTTTATCTACAGTTGCATAAACAACGTCATCGAAATGCCCAACATAATTCTTTTGTTTTAAAAAATCTCGAAGCTTTCTTGAGTCGTAATAATTGGAGTCATGATATGAATGAAGAGTATGACAATCAAGGAGGTTATATTAAGCATGCAAAATCCTTAAGTGAAATTGTCCATTGTTATCCACTCATCTTTAGAGATTTAAAGTCTTTCGACAAACTTTCATGCAAAATGACTTCTGAACCTGCTCCTTCTGAGTTATATTATCGTATGTCAACCAGAGATGGCGTGGGTCAATGAAAACTTGACCCACGACCTACTGACACATCACTCACCGTAACCAACGACCCACTGACTCACTACCCATCGTGACTCACTCGTGAGATACTCAATTTTTCGCAAAAATTCAGACCCCAACTCCCCCATAGTGTATATATTATAACGAAAGCAATATTATAGCATCTGTTGGAATGGGAGCCTAATTATATACCAAAAGTCATTTCATTTGGCTTTGATATTTGGTCGTGATGATCACGCTCACACAATTACATTCAACTTTTCCAGTAGTCAGCTTGTCGCAAAACGCACAGGCTGTCTCGAAAGCCAAGTAGTAAATCCAATTGCTGTTATTACAATTACAAATATCAATATCCAAAAGTGTCTGAAGTTCTTTTCTCACTTAAATATACTCATCTCAGGTAAGTAAATAGAAACAAATGAAAAAAGAATTAAAATGAAGGCCTTCAAAATAAATTCACTAGTGTTCGGAAGATGTTGAATGCAATACACTGAGGAGAGAGGGTCCGTGGGTCAGAGTGATTTTTGGTGGGTAGGTGGGTCATAGCGGGTCGGTGGCATGAGTGGGTCACGGTGGGTGATGGGTTCCAGTGGGTCATGTGTTATGTTGATCCATGACTCCTGAAGCACTCATTAATTTTGACACACGACACACAGATCCACTCCATCTCTGATGTGAACTATTTGAATCGAAATCCAGACACTGACATACATGCCTTTACCTATATGTAGCTCAGAAAATAATGAACATATTTTGTATGGGGGCTAATATCTAGAGTTATAATTAGGCTCCGGATTCTTAGGTTCGAACCTATTTTATTCCTGTACAGTGGATGCAAAAAATTCGTGTTTTCTTTACATTTCAAGTTGCTATAAGTAGAACTATATTAGTTTTATAGGACCTAAAATGTCCTAATTGGTGGGTTAGGACCTAAAAAATCCTAAATTAGCTTTTAGAACCTATAACGTCCTAAATGATTCTTTATAGTTATTTTTAACTTGAAAAACACTTCAGGACGTGGGGGCTCTTAGCAGCACTGTACTATGCAGATAATTTTGAAAGCATTGTTCAAGTCACTGAAGTCACAGTTTGCTGTACAACAACTAAGTTACATTAAAGCCAACTTTTCTCATCTGCCTCAATCCATCACTGAATTGGAGAAGAAGTCTCTTCCACTAACAGAAGCTCTTCAAATTCTTTAAGAAGTGAAAGAGAAAAAAGTACTTGGGGAAGTTGGAACAAAAATTGCGGACAAGTTGGAGGCGGTTTTGAAACGCAGTCCTGATTTCACATAAATACAACTAGTGGGCCAAATTCTTCGTGGAGACAATGTCCAAGAAAATTTGCTATGGAATCCCGAGGAATTAGCCAGTATGAAATATGCGCCTCTTACATCGTGTAATGTGGAACGCAGTTTTTCTGCATTCAAGAGAATTTTGTCAGACGACAGGAAAAAGTTCATAACAGAAAATCTTGCCAAATATTTTGTTGTTTAGTGCCATTACAGAGAGTGAAGTGACCACTCTTTGAGCTATAGAAAATATGAAAAGTGCCGGAAAAACAATGTTTGAACATTCGTATTTCCTCAGTGTATCGTTAGAAAAGTGAAGTGATATTTGTGGTGTTGTATAAAATTTCAAATATAAGAAAACTGACAAAAAAAACTACTACTACTATAGTACGACAGGCCATACATATGTTAAACTATATTTCAGCTATCAAAAAAAGGCCAAGGTAAGAAGAGTATTATTATTTTATTACGCAGAAGACTCGTTAGCATAAAGCTTACTAAATTAAGGTTACCATATAAGTATGAAATAGCTAACAAAGTGTTTAAAGTGTAGTAATATTCCGTTTTCAGTAATATAACGCTAAAAATCCTAAACCGTGTTTTTAAAAACCTATAAAATCCTAAAATGCACTTTTTGAAATCCTAATTTGAATTTTTTGGGACCTAAAAATCCGAAGCCTAGTTATAATAACTTCAATCAGATTAGGGCAGACAATTGACTTACTTCGAATTGACTTAATTTATTAAATAAAACTCGAGAAAACTCGAGCTAGTGTTGTGCCCTTTTGGCTATTTCTGAACAATGTCTAATGAAACTCGAATTAAGAAATAAGTTTTGACGGAAGAAAAGATTGGCAATTTTCAGCCGAATATAAGCATTGTTATTAAATTTTGAGCCAGCTCTGTAGTCACCATAATTCCTTCGGCTAGGATGATGGATAGATCTTGCCTATTCTATGGGCACACGTATATTCTCTGGAGTTCTCTACCAAATTACTCCATCTACCTTCTCTTCCTAGTTTTGATGCTGTCATTACCTTTCCGCTTACGTTAACATTGCAAGAATTTCCTGATCGCTCGAAGTAGGAAGTGTTTACGATTTAAATCAACACATTGCTACACAACATAAATTTTAGTTCTCAATGAAGAAACATTCTGTCTGCACATAATTTTAATTTGCTACATTACTTCCTTAATTTATCTAAATATGTGTGAATGACCTACCAGCACAAGTCAGGGAGTTAAATTTTATTCCATTTAAAACATGAATAATTTACAAAGTATTAAGATCATAGTTAATTAAATATCTTTTCCCTTCCACCAATTAATTTCTGTCATATTACAATATGGTTAATGTACAGGACTTCGAAGCGGGCGTTACGGGTTCAATTCCAGGGGAGAGCACATGTGGTTCAGATCTCACGTTAAGTTGTAGGTTCACGTCTCAAATAGCCTAGGAACTGAAAGGGAAGCTACCATCTAATTCAACCAACCAGCTAATGGTCTGAAAACTAAAATTCAACAGAAGTATCCTATTGAACCTCTATTTGTTCATTACTACGTATATTATTATTATTATTATTATTATTATTATTATTATTATTATTATTATTATTATTATTATTATTATTATTATTGTTATTATTATTATTATTATAAATAATAATAATAATAATATTCCTATGTCCTGAAACTCCTGGTTTGGAAGCAGGAGAAATACTTATAATCAAATATCAATACCGAATTCATAGGCAGCGAAGTTGACAAAATCGATTTTTGACCTTTTTTTCCCAGTTTCCGACCATTGTGCGATGCCCCGCTCGCCTCCCTTTCTCTAGCTACGGCTCTGCGCATCAGTAAGTCTAAAACTATGGCCATAGTAACGCAGCGTTATCCATTATCTCGTTCTGAAAGGAAAATCGTCTGAAGTTCATAACATGATCAAATCAGTTTATGACGAAGGAATTATGAATCATAAGAATGTGTTTAAATGGTGTCGTGAATTTTACAAAGATCGTGCTGATGTGCACGATGAGCAAAGGAGTGGAAGACCGTCGATTTTGAGTGATATGTGCATTCTCCTGACCTAGCGCCCTCAGACTATGATCTGTTCACCTGCCTAAAGATGCATATGGGTGGAAAAAATTTTCAACTGAAGAGGAAGTGAAAGTAGAGATGAAGAATTGGGCAAAAGAGGTGGCGGCAAACTTCTTTGATCAAGGCATAAAAAATTGATCACTCGTCTCACTAAGTGGATCAAGAGGGATGGCGACTACATGGAAAAAATAGTTCACATATGTACTCATGTAACCATGTAAACGTTTTGTTTTATTTCATTTATTTTTGAAATCTCCAAAAATCTAGTACACTTATTTTCTAGACGTGTCTCGTATTTGTCTGAAAACTAAAAATGAAATGAAATCTTTAAGTTTTAGTCCCACGATTATGCCGGTTAGGCTATAGGAGACGGTGATGATGAGTAATGAATGAAATGGTGGAATGAAGAAAGTGGGAGGAAACGGGAGAACCCCGAGAAAACCCATGCACACGGTGTTTGTCCACCATAAAGTTCACTTGGCGGGGGCTGGGATCGAACCCGGGCCCCAAGCACCAGAGGTGAACGCTCTACCACTGAGCCACCGCGCCCCAGTCTGAAAACTAAAGTTCAACAGTAGTACCTTCATCCACTATTTGTTCATTACTACTTTTATTATTATTATTATTATTATTATTATTATTATTATTATTATTATTATTATTATTATTATTATTATTAACGCATTATCAAGATCAGTGAGAATCAAAAATATTAAACCAACAAACACCATTGGAGTTAGCCACATTCTCAACTTAAAACCAGAAGATACACGAACACGGTTGCACCACGAGGATATCTGTCACTGTCCAGCATTTCTGTAATTTCATTAAATGCATGTTAAGAACATGGAATGTAATATATTTGAAACAATTATTGTTAATTATTGTTGACGGAAACAAGTTTATAGCCATTGATAAAAGAGAAAAGAGGTATTTGTTTATTTAGTTGCTGAATGTTAAAAGGTCAGGCATGAAAGAGTTTGAATAATGTCTAAAATACTCTAACTTAGAAATGTATGTAATTGAGAGAAGTTACGTTCAAAAAGGAACGTAATTGAGAGAAATTACGTTCGAAAAGAAACGTAATTGAGAGAAGTTACGTTCAAAAAGGAACGTAATTGATTACTGTGGCCCAGAATATTCAGAAGCACTCTTATCCACCCACCATACCCGCTGACCCGGACAGAGCCGTGATCTGAACAGTCCCTGTATGATCCGGACAAACGTGGTTGACATGGAGAGGACGAATTATCGTCATATACATGAATACAACATGTGTGAGGCTGCTAATGGAATAATAGCAAAGACGATTTGCCTCCTGTCTCTCTGTGTGATCCTAATAAATCTTGAAACGTTTTCCCTCATATTGTGTATGTGTTGAATGTCTTTTGATGATGTTTCCGCCCTCCAGAAAGCAATGAGAAGGACCTTCAACACCATTTCAGCCTAGGACTTCCAGAAGGCATTCTATGACTCACTGAATCCTGCAAAACTGTATGTGGAACATAAGTGGAAATCCTCATGAAGTTACTTCCCAACTAACTCAACTTCAAAGTCAATGCGTGAGGTTGACGGGTTTGAGGTGGAGTGAGGTTGGAGGATACTGAGGGTCCGTGAGGGTGAGTGAAGTCAAGGGGTGTGAGTGGCCATGAGGGTGAGGACTAGTGAGGTGTAGAACAAGTTTGTGACGTGAGGTTGAGTTTCACTGAGGTTTTGCGAAAGTATCTACTTATGGTGTGGACAAAGGACGTTGCTACTTTCAATCAACCAAGCTAAGTTGATTGCACTCGTAATTCATTTACTATATTTTACAGGTCTCATTTTATAGTTGCCGTGGCCTGTGAGAAATGGTTAAAGCACTGTTTGGCAAATCTTACTACATAATTTTCTACATACAGGTTGAAGGTGTCACCAAAGTTTCAACAAAGAAACGATTTGTTTACCTTTACCCATCAAGAACATCACTCAATAAAGGAGTAGAAAAGGATGTATATTGCGCTTGAAAACAAAGAAGAAAAAAAAAGTTATAAGCAGGGTTACCATCTTTTCTTAAGAAAAAGTCGGGACGGGACAATCGGTGTTGGAACCCCCTCCCCCCGGACATTCAACACATGATAAACTATGTAAAAAGTAACTTTCTAACTTAACGTCGAAGAACAGAATAATACTACACAGCACAGGTTAATGTAAACAATGCGATTGCGCGACAAACCAAAAGTGAAGTAGAAGACGCCGACACTGGTGGCAGATCTAGCAGACGGTCGGTACCCGGTAAAGTTAGCGTGGTGGCTACCCGCTGAAGTGAGCGCTAGTGTTATTGGCAGTGAGATAGCAGTCACTTTTATATAGAGGTTGCAAAAAGAATATTTTTAGCACTGCATGGAATATACTATCATCATAATCGGCTGGAATATCAACTCAAAACAATTAGGGAATATAAATTAAAGACGAGCTATGTATTTTTTCATAAGTCAAATCATAAATTTGTTAAATTGATTCTATACATCAAACTGTGCGTGTAAAAAAAAAGTTATTCTTTTGTAAAAATTTCCCAGTAAAATATTAATTAACTTTGAAAATCGATAAATCAGGACAATATGCGTCCCGACGAATGTTTGGTCGGGACGCGGGACAAACAAGTCAGAAATCGGTATAGTCCGCACAGAAGCGGGACGGTTGATAACCCTGGTTACAAGAGTAAAGAGGTTTCATTGTGACGCTTAATTAGCTCCACTAATTGAATGGTACTTTTCAGAAGTTTAAACTACGCTAGGCACAAATAATGGAAGTTTTATAAAACGGCTATGTCCGTCTGTCTGTCTGTCCGAAACGATAAAAGCAAGCAAAAACTATTTCCGCCTATAATCCTGCACTAAAACTAGAGTACGTTTGTTTTTTTCTTGGCACGCTTCCCGCCTAAAAGAGGATCTGTCTGTAACGCGTTCTTGCCACACCACGGTTAAGTTGCGAGTTACAATACGCTAGAAAACACAGCAAAACGCCACACTACTCACAAATCACTGTAACACACTTGTTTACGTGTGGCAACTAAACACTTCAAATACCAGCCAAATAGCAATGACTTTATTTGATGAGCTGGCTGACAACTAACGCCACCTACACAACAAGACGTCTATTGGATTAAAACTTTCACGGGAGTGCTAGCAGAAACTACTTTAAAGTCCAACCAAGTGCATTGGTAGGAAGTGAGCCAAGATACAACAAACATACTCTTGGAGTGTAGGAAATTTACATCTTCCGCTTTCAATAGATTCCGATAGAGCAAGAATGGTTAAAAGACCGCGTTACGGTTTCTTTATATAAATTACTGTCTGAAAAGTCCGTTCAATCTTGAGTTGAGTTGAGTTGATTTTGAGTTTAACGTCCCGTTTAGCAGCGAGGCTATATGAGACGTGGACCTACTGATTAACGTGGAATCCGAACCACGTGAGCTCCCGCCGGAAATCGGACTCGGGTCTCCCACGCCAAAGGCGCGTAGCGCGTACGCTAGCCGCTTAGCGACGGAGGAGCTTTCAGTTCAATCTTGGTTCGAATGTCTATTGAAACAGGAAATAACTGAAATGTACTCTTTTGGTTTCAACATTGGTCACAATAGAGTGAAAACTAATAGATACTGAGATATGATTTCTTTTAATGTGAATTTACTGCTGTAAGCGAGAAAGGGTTGTTATGCAATCAATTAAGCGTCCAAGAATATATTCTATCTCTACTGCAACCTCTCTACTAAAGGCAAAAGTCATATAAATGTAGTGTTGGGTAAGTTACTTGTAAAAATGTAACGCGTTACAAGTTACTTTACTTTCTCTTAAAATGTATCGCGTTAGTAACGCGTTACTTGCCCCCCAAAAGTAACTGTTACTTTACTTCGAAAGTAACGCGTTACTAACGCGTTACTTCTAGGTCCGAAACTTTAAAAATGTGAAAAAATTATGAGTTCAATTTTCCGTACTACTATTACTACCGCTATTATTATTATTATTATTATTATTATTATTATTATTATTATTATTATTATTATTATTATTATTATTATTATTATTGCACTTTCTGAATCGCTTTATGTAAATGCAAGTCTCAAATTTTTACTTGATATATGAATATTTTCATATAATGTAACATTGATAAAATGCCATACTGCGTTACTCGTAGAGATGGACACAAGCGGGTTCGAGCGAGTTTTCTTTGACACTCGATTCGACTAGAAACAGACATCTTTGAGCTCGACCCGAGAACTCGACTCGAAAAAATTCCTCCAACTCGACTCGAATTGGGGCCGAGTTTCGAGTCGATTAGAGCCAAATCCGGTGTGTAGTTTCGAGTACATTCTTCAAGTATATTACACAGACAGTATAATTATTATCAGTGACACTACTACTACTACAACTTAATAATAATAATAATAATAATTACAACAACACTGTATATAAAAAGAAAGATAGGCGGTTTGTATTTGAATACTAAAAAGCTAGTTGATTGCCAACCTCGGTAGTCATAAAGTCTAGGAGTCAAGGACATTGTTCACGAGCTTCTGAATTTGGGTTGAGGGTCTAGGTTGAGTATTCAGGCTCGAGCCAAACAATGTTATAAGTTATAGGGCATTGGCCAAATATCTTCAAAACTGCTCGGCCCAGGTTTAGAATTGTCAACGACTCGAGGAGCTCGGCTCACAGCTCATTTGCTATCGACCAGGACCGAGAAATGAGCCTAGCCAACAGCTCACCCAACCGACTCGGCTAGAACCCTCGGCTCAGCTGAGCCAAACCGAGCAAATGGCTCATCCCTATCAAGCCAGCTCGAGGCGATGGTTCACCCCAAGTGAGCCAGCTCGAGCCATCTCAGTTGAGCCGAGTCGAGCTGAGCTTGTTATAAAAAACCTCTTGTGGTCTCACTATCGAGACAAGACGAGATGCAAGTAGTATCCCCTCTCGTGAGCAACACTAAAAGTATTCCATATTACTGTTCAGCTTTCATTTCTCATGGCTTTCGTTTGCCAGTGTAATCAGGCCATGATTTCAAGACGACTTAAAACGAACGAGTCATTTATCAAACTCGACTGGACTCGAAACTCGACGCGAAAAACTGAATCAGCTCGGAACTCGACTCGAGGATATTATCTTTGACTTGACTCGAAACTCGATTTGAATTCGAGTCGAGTCGAGTTTTAGCTTGACTCATGCTGATCCCTATGCTTATTGTTATTCTGCTACACTAATTATATAATAATAACAATGTTATGTAAAATTAAAAATAAAGCCATGAGAAACATTAGTGAGTACACGAGTAATAGTGAGAAACATTACACTACTCTATAATCAACGGGACTCTAGGATAAGCAAACTGATCTGAAAGAACTCCAATATTACATACCATCAGCAAACTATTTTTTAGTAATTAAGTAGGCCTACTCATCAAAACAGTTTATTCATATTAACCCCTTACTGTAAATCGCTAATTATGGTACTCTAGTTGTTGATGAATATTTTCCGTCGGGGCACTTCAGACACTTAACTTTAAAATTCTGTCCATCATCCTCAGCTCTTAAAAAATATTCTTTCAAATGTTCGAACGGTAAAATATTTTCGTTCTCCATCTTTATAAAAAAACACCAATCAAAGTAAAATAGACTACCAGTATCATTGCACTCCTAGTTCACTCACTGAATGTATTGATTTGGAGCTGTCAAAATCTACGACAAAATCTTCCAGGTGCTTGCAATCAGTACACGTGATTTCCCTAAGGCTGCCCTCATCTTCAAAAAACAGCAAGTGGCACTACGAACTTATCTGCTTCTCTGTGTGTCTGTGACTGTCAGTCACTGACATACGTAGTTTATGCTCGATTGTTTCATTCTGAGAAATTCACTTAAAGGAAAGAAACATTTGTTTCCGAAAAAATATACATATATTGTAGTTACTCATCCGAAATGTAACGCGAAAAAAGTAACGCAAACTAGGTACGTTAGTTAAAAATTTGTAACGCGTTACCGTTACAGTTACTTTGGAAAAAATGTAACGCGTTACTAGGAAACGTTACTTAAAAAGTAACGCGTTACAAGTAACGCGTTACTTGCGTTACGTTACTTCCCAACACTGTATAAATGTACAACCATTTCCGGTTTGAATAATAATAATAGAGAAAATATCACGCCATAGAAACCAAACTTCTTTACGTGCTGGACACGTAACTCACGTATTTGTTTGGTAGAGGCTCAGTTTTGTGGAAGTAGATTGCATGTACCTTGTTATCGACTTATTAAAACCGGAACTGGTAAATACATCGATTCTGCTTAAAATATTGGATGTTATAATTTAAAATTCTACTAAAACCTCTTCTTACGTGTAGTAGTTCTGTATAGGGACATTTCAGTTATTAATTTTAAATGTATATGGTGACTTTTGTAGCACACAAACCTTGAGTTAAACATCACTGCTTTATACGGTAGATTTTTTTACGAGAATACTGCGTACAACCTCTTCGTTGCTTTTTTTAAAAAATCATTTTCCGTGAGATGGCAGAGTTTCCGACGTTGTGCTTCTTCGAATAAGAAAAAAAGCTGAATGTTTTACTTTAACAACACAGATATATTCTCATTTTTGTCTTTTTTTTTATATATACTGCAGTACGTTTTGCAGAAGACTGACGAAAGCCAGCGTGCTTCAAGATGAATATAACTTACGACATAAAGTTAACTTCCTGTACACCACTTCCCCCCCCCCCCTTTTTTTAAGTACAAGCAATCTTCTCCACGTAGAAGACAGGACCAGTGGAGCTAGCGAATTCCGACTTTATGTGTTCCATACAAGAAGGACAAATTAAGCCACGTCTCTTCAAAGATGAGAAAGCCAAATATAAAAGAAATGATATTTTCTGTTCAACTTGGAGATTTCCAAACTATGAATAACTAGCGGAGTTCTTAAAGAACGAGCCTGTCCAGGTATCGACAAAGGTCAAGAAATGAAGGGAACAAGATGGCGTGGGTCAATGAAAACTTGACTCACGACCCACTAACAAACCATGCAGCATGACCCACGTCCCATCATGACCCACTTTGACCCACCAAGACCCATCGTCATCTAATCTGACCTATGATCCACGCTCTCCTCTCCACTGATTAAAGAGTTTACACTTGTATTAAAACAAGGCTGTGAAATTATCACTAATCGGAGTTTGATTTTCTACGGTCAATCGCTCAAGCATCGCTCTGTTACGATACCGGTGCCTCTGACCTTTACAATATAGAATGGTAAAGTATTTGTTATGGGCCATGTTACGAAGAATTTCAATTTAATAGTTATATATAATAATTTCCTTGTTGAATTACAGATACTTTTCACTGAAAAATAGGATGAAATTTCAATCTCAAATCAAGGCAAAGTAGGCAAAGCAACGTAAAGAAAAAAAGTGCAAAAATTCGACTTGTTTCGAAAGCCAAGTAGCAGGGGCGGATCCAGGGGGGGGGGGGCGAACGGGGCAATCGCCCACCCCAAGAAGAGGAAACTTTCTTATTTTATACATATAAACAAAACCCATCCCAAAGTTTGGAGCCCTTATAAGTAGCAGTATGACACCCACCACCACCCCCACAAGTCGGTCCTGGATCCGCCCCTGCCAAGTAGTAAGACCTATTGTTATTAATACAATTACAAATATCAATATCCAACAGTGCCTCAAGTTCTTTTTTCACTTAAATATACTTATCTCAAGTAAGTAACTAGAAACAAATGAGAAAGGAATAAAAATGGAGGCCTTGAAAGTAAAATTCACCAGTGTTCAGAATATATTGTCTACAATGCACTGAACAGAGTGGGTCAGTGTGTCAGAGTGGGTCACGTTGTATTGAAGGAAAACCCAAAGACCAACTCAAAAATCTTGTTTCCAATTGATCTACGATCCACTGACGCATTCGATCTCAGGAAGGGAAACAGTTTTCAGGCATAGTTTCAACATCCCAAGAACAGACCCACCCTCTTCCCCTTTATCACTTTTACTAAAACTGGAAATTGTTAAAATGTATTGTAACTTCCGGTTTCCAAACTGATCCTCATAGAGCGAAAAACTGTAGTAGATAGCGTGACATGGTTTCTTTGATATTAAATTTACTGTCTCAAGAATAGATTCAATGAAACCCGAAGTTGTAGAAATATGTCTCTTCCGCTTTTAATTTTCGATTTTCATAGAGTAAAATCGATTGAAGATACCAATAGATTGATTTTGATGTAGATTTAGTGTTTCGAAAGTACGTTCTATCCGTCATTTTTTCAGCCTATTGGAAACAGATCTCTGATAAATGTAGTAGCAATGCTCTGCATTGGAGAAGCAAGCGATTTTACGAAAATAATATTATGTCGCTTTCCTTTTCAATAATTGCGATCCTAAACCGACAAATTTCATTCCGTTTGCTCTGCAAGAGTTCAACGCCATTCAGGTTAACATCCAACTGCTGTCGGCGGCGATAAGAATCTTGTCTTCCGAATAAAACCGAGGAAACACGAATACAGCGAAGAAGAAGAGAAAGCTGTGCGTTTACCCTTTCCCTATCAGTGTATTGAGCATAGTGAAATTTACCGCATCTTAAAGTTCATTTTTTATATGTCATTTTAATTTGTCAAGAAATAAATGAATTTATTCAACTTTTTTTTTTTTAGAACATTGCATGTCATATTATATCACTTCTTTTTATATAGAAATCGCAAGAGCTTACATTTTCATACTGCTAGCTAAACTTCTGCAAATAAGACTACAACCGAACAGGTGAGTGGTACCTGTTCCAGGTTCACGAATTCGGAAATTTCGATTTAAACAGAAATGAATCAACCAGTGGATAACAGCTCAAACGAAATTGAGTCCTTTTGGTTAACGGGATTTTTATGATAATGCACAATTATTTAAAATAGCAGGCCTACCTCTCACCTTACAAAATTAAAAAAAAAAAGTAATAATAATGCTAGGCATTTTCAAAGTAGTTACCATGGTTCTACAAAATGATTAACTCGATGTTCGTTAAGTGATAAATTGCCATAATTAGCTATGTTTATTTTATTTCTAGAAAAGCGTTTGGAACATGGGCGCCGGAAGAAAATTTCCTAGGAGGGGGCTCATTTCCCTGGTTGCTATATTACATTTGGCATTTTTTATTTGTATTAAGAAAATCTTAAAGAAATTAAGTATATTTTCGTGAGCCAGAGGGGGGCCCAGGCCCCCTCTGCTCTCCCCTTTGGGCGCCCATGGTTTGGAATGTTTCAGAATTCAGTGATAATTTTTATGTAAATAATGGATGTCATGAATAACCCTAATACCATATCCATTCAAGTATTGAGTACAGACATTGGATTTACTGTCAAGTATGTGATCAATATTGTTATGAGATCGTTCAAAATAATGAAAATGTAAAAGTAAACAGAAATAAAATGTCTGATTAGTGCCAGACATTTCCTTTATCAAAGCAGGGATTTAAGGCTAGCAAATCTACTAATTTCTTTTTGTAACAAGAGCAGCTACATTAAAGTGTAGAATTTTATTGTAAGATATGATTAGGAAGTTGGACTCCATTTGGTGAACGCAACTACGTTTGCCAGAATTTCCAGTAAATTTTAGGATTCCTAACCAGCTGTGTAGCAGAGAAATAAGGCATGAAATTGTCAGTTCTTCCATTGTTGGAATATTATTTCACAAAATAACAGGCGTAGCAACTTTGAAAACTATTCCATTGACAGGTGGAGAAATTATTTCTATGATTTGCAAATGTTAATGAGAATCAATCAGTCGATCAATTGAGCATGTATAAAAATCAAACGTAGTCTTTAATGTCCAACGATTATGTCATTTAGACTAAAGAATACATATGATTATAAATGTACACGTGGAATGATAATGTGAGAGGAAAAGAGAAAACCTCCGGAAAACCCACGAACATGATGTTTCCCATGTTAAAAACATGCGTACATACCTTGCGTTTGATAATGCTGAAGGATACAAAAGAAGTGTTACTGAGAAAAATCCGTTCTCCGGACAGCGGTGTATTGTACAGATATACGAAATCCTCTTGCTTACTATAGAAATCAGTACGGAGCATATGTTATCCGTATGCTACATAGGCCCTGCCCTTAGATGTTACATCATGCCGTTGCAGGATGTGTGATATCTAACAGTTTTCCGTATATCACATGCATATATTTATGTTACCTTCGTCAGCTATATGTTATATACGTCCATTTGTATGTGAGATCCTGACCACCTATATTGTTTCATACGGAAAGTATGTATAAATGGAACACTTATTCAGAAAGTATTATAAAACATGCGTTTTCAGTTATACATTTGGTGTACGTTAAGTCCAAAAACTACAGGATTTACAAGTGTAACATACGATATTACGTACGCCGCGCATAATTTTTTTCTCAGTTTATATTACTATTCATGACCAGTGCCCCGACTGGAGACAATACCACACCACACTGTTATTAATACAATATTCTAACTTTCTAAAGTGAATTGTTTCGGAGATCTCGGGAACAGCAAGATATTATTATTATTATTATTATTATTATTATTATTATTATTATTATATTTGAGACCCGGGTTCGATTCCCGGCGGCTCATGTGATTCGTATTCCACGTTAATCAGTAGGTCCCGTCTTATATAGCCCCGCTGCTGAATGGGACGCTAAATTCAAAATCAACTCAACTCATTAATAATAATAATAATAATAATAATAATAATAATAATAATAATAATAATAATAATAATAATAATAATAATAATAATAATAATAATAATAATTTATTATAGTGATAGTAGTAGTAGTATTAGAAGTATAAAATACTTGTTCCCTAAGCTTTTAAGTAAGAAAAAAATCTTGTGTATGCCCCTGGGTGTAACAATTAAACTTATCCGTGCACTCTAAAACCAACCAATACAATCATTTAGAATAATAATAATAATAATAAAAAGGAAAAAAGAAATATCGCACGGTAAGAATATGGGTTGTTCTTCGGTGGTTTGGGAACCGCACAAAAAGCAACAGAATGTCTACAAAACCAACGTTAGTATTTGAAACTCATACCTACCCATAACACCCAGTAAAGAAAGATTAAACAAAATTCAATTGAGTTGTTTTATGAAAGAAACACAAGACGAGACATTTGTTTCAGACGATTGTTTTAGAGCAGCATATCGTCGCTGCGCCTCGAAGAACCGCTATGTGACATTTTTGTGGAAAATGAGTTATGTCGTGCAAATAAATCTGAAAACTGTCAAGCAACGTTCCTTATAATGTGATAAGTGAATTCTCAGTTGTTTCGCCACAAGAATACAAAAATAATAGGAAATTAAAGGCTTCAGCTCCTCATCACGTACATATTGATTAATATATACAGATCCTCTATGTGCTTATAAAGGCACGAAAGGTATACTGACATATGCTACGTAAGCACAGAAATAGTAATATAATATCGTTGAAGCAAGCAAATGCAGAAACAATTTTATAATATTTTTCAAGTGTTTCCGTGTATATTTGGCAAAATTTTAAAAAGTTCGAAATGTTTTTTTGCTTCTTCTGAAAAATTGTGGTTTATAACACATAGCGATTCTTAGAGACGCAGCGACGATATGTGGAACCAAAACCTTGAATTCTACAACATAAGACATGTAACAAAAAGTATTGAGAATTATATAAATATACGCTGAGCTTTAACACGTTTATTGAGTTACAATGAACGTGACAAAGGATAGGAGAAAAATTTATACGGATAACAATTTCGAGGATCTGCTAATGACAATAAGTGAGAGAGTGGATTTACTTCTTTGTATATTGATTAGTGAAAAAGAGTGCAATCAACTGCATTTCTAGGTCGTTTTTGGCAGAAACAAAACTTGGTTAATTTCCCCCTGGCATTGATAGGAGACTATGATTGCATCACCGTAAATATCATTCGATGCCAAATCAAATGCAACTGTTAAAGATATTATTTGAGTTGAGTTCGTCTGAAAAATCAAGAAGTCTTTGAAATACAGCGTTCGTGCTGAATATAATTGGATTAATCCACACAGGTGGAGCTTCCGTCGCACCTAGTTCCTTTTTTCCCCTCTCCTTTGAATCTTATTCTACTTATAAAGGTCTAACAAGCTTTGTTTAGCTTCCTCGTCTACGTTATATGGACATTACCTCAGAAGAGTGTGTTCTAGATGATTTACAGTTGTTGGTTTCAAAGCTTTATTTGCAAGAAAATAATCCATCTGTGTTAGTGAGGTAAGTTTCCAACTGTTGTCAATAATTGGTTGATTTGTGGTTATACACTGACAGAACCAAATCAAATCAAATTAACCAGTAACCAAATTTTTTTTAGAGAGAGAGGAACGATATTTAAGTTAAGAAAGATACCAATAATTTGTTTTCTTTTTCTTGACATCTTTTATGTGTGGTTTTAGTATTAGAAAATGATCCAGATTGATACCTAAATATTTTGTTTTTTTCTAGAGGGGTCGGTGTCAAATATTGAAGTAGGAGGGGAGAGAATAGAACATATAACTAGTTTTCGATACCCGAGTAGTATTATTAGTAACGATATGAAATGTTAACGTGAAATAAAAGGAAGGATAGAAATGTCGAAAGAAGTCTTCAGGAGGAAAAAACTCTGTTTTGTAGCACCTTGAATAAAGAGTTGAGAAAAACACTCATAAAATGCTTCGTGTGGAGTATTGTACTATATGAGTCAGAAACAGACATTACGCAAAAATTATGAAAGACGACTAGAATATTTCGAAATGTGGGTGTGGAGAAGAATTAACTGGGTAGTACGGAAAACGAATGAGAGAGTACTAGAAACGGTGAGGGAGAATATAACATTTTAGAATTGCTAAGAAGAGAAAGAGAAACTGGTTGGGACATTGAGTAAGAAGGAACTGTATCATGAGGGATGTGCTAGAGGGTATGGTAGCAGGAAAGAGAAGAAGGGGTGAAGAAGACTACAATTAATGGACGATACCAAAACAGAAAAATTGTAAGTGAAAACGAAGAGATTAGCGGAAGACCGTGGAGCATAGAAGCTTCTCAGTTGAAGCAAGTAACCTGCCAATAATGGAAGAATACCTATGATGATGATGATGACAAATTTTACTATTTTGTCATCTAATTTTATGGTTCGATGTTCATTTTTTCTTGTGCCTACACCATTAGGATGGAAGATTACTATTTGAATTTTGAATGCGTTCAGGGTTAGCGTCCATTTGCCACACCATTGTTTGATGGCATCTATTTGTTATTCCAACCTTTGTAGGATGAGTTGCTTTGTGTCTAATATGTTGTGCCGTCCGCAAAATGACGTATTTTCATGTTCAGATTTTGGAGTATTGGTCTGTCATCAACATATAGAATATATATATATATATATATATATATATATATATATATATATATATATATATATATATATCAGCCTCTTAGCAGAACACCATTAAACCTGCCTACAGGTATAAAAAATTCTGACCCTCCCGGTTCTTCTTTACACTCACATTTTATACAACGATGACAATATCAAATTACTGAGAAAAACTGAATACTACTTCCTAAGAATTATATACCAAGACTTCAGAAGCAAAGCCCAAGATTTACATCAAAACTCCATAACTGGAACACATACAAGAAGTTATCCTTAAATTAAACATAACATATACAAAAAAATCTCCAAGCAAAACAGTTCTTCCGACTTAACGTCTCTGAAGAAGATAGACTATCAGGATAGCAACCAGTGACAAGGCTACTAAACCTGTGAAATACTTGCTCTTAGAAACAATACGTTTCTTTCTCTCTTTCTGACACACATACATACTTATAATTTTAAAAAATACAACTAAACTACTTTAATAATAATAATTTAAAAATAAAATAAAAATAAAAACTTAACCTTCGAACCCCCCCCCAAACTAAAACCACGTAAGTTGCTCATTGTCCCCAGACAGTAACGAAATCCAGAAACCAACAAAACCATCACTAAACCCTAAACAATTGGAACTTTGCACTTACGACATACCTCTTGACTCTTCACCACACACTATGTCAAAAAGGCTTCGCTTAACTCAATGTCGATTAGAGTTACCTACAAGCTACTCACACACTAGAAGTAAACAAATATGATGACAGGGAAAGTAACCCCAGGTTAGACGTCCATCCTCCCCCAGAGGTGGGATAGGTAAACTGACGACAATTCATTTATTCTATAATCTAGAAGTTGCTTGTAAGTGCACTGAGAAAAATCCGTTATCCAGACAGCGGTATGTTATACAAATATACGAAATCCTTATGTTTAGTACGGAAATCTGTACAGAGCATACGTTATACATGTGCTACATACGTATTACCTTTTTCCCCGAGCGGTTAGCGTACGCGCCTTTGGCGTGGGAGACCCGGATTCGATTCTCGGCAGGAGCTCACGTGGTTCGGATTCCAAGTTAATTAGTAGGTCCACGTCTCATATAGCCTCGCTGCTGAACGGGATGCTAAACTAAAATCATCTTTTTTCCCCTTAGATGATATATAATGCCCCTGCAGGATGTCTAACATCTAACAGTCTTCCGTATATTACAAACATATAGGGTCTACGTATGTTACAAACGTACGCTATATGTTACATACGTCCATCTGTACGTGAGATTCAGACCGCCTATATACAGTTTTTTTCTTTCGTACGAAAAGTACGTACATTTGGAATACTTGTAAGCAAAGTACGTATAAAACATACGTTTTCAGTTATACGTTATAGGGTTGTATGTTAAGTCCAAAAATCTACACGATTTACGCATGTAACCTACGTTTTTGTGTACGCCATATACTTTTCTTTGTCTGTGTAATGTCACGACAAAATGTGAGTATCAGGCTTACGAGTATACGGCCTCTGTACTGTCCAGCTTAGTTACAGAAAAGAAATGAAAAAAGAAAAAAAATAAAGTATAAGGTAAGGAACATTTTTCTGAACAATCTATTATTTGTAACACCCTCGTAGAAACGTGATTTTGCTAAAGAAAATAGTTCTTCTATCAAGAACTTTTTGAAAAACTAAAAACTGAAAATTTTGACTCTTTTAGGGGGTGTCTTTTCTCATTTGCGTAAACATATACTAGTGGCGTATTTACGATTTTGTTTCGGGGGGCGCTTTGCTAACTTTCGGGGGGGGGCTTTGCCTGAAAATGTGAAAATTCAGCAAGATATTTCATATACTTTACTATAGTAAGTAAGATTTTGGGGGGGCTTTAGCCCGGAAGCTCCCCTAAATACGCCACTGTCATATACCAATGAACAGTAAGTAAGTTTTAAATAATTTATTTTAGAATTACGCCTACGTTTTACGTTATACTTTTATTTATTGTAAAATTGTATGTAGAAAATATGTACAGTGTATATTATTTTGTTTTCTGCAATTAAATTAGGCATTCTAAAATTTATTTTAAAATGTATAGTATATATTAAATCTTAAATTTCTTTCTCCTATAATAAATTTTTAAAGTGTACAATATCACCAGTGGCGGATGCAGGGGGGGTGATCGGGGCGATTGCCCCCACAGAAGAGAAAACTTTCTTATTTTATATATATAAATAAAACCCATCCCAGAGTTTGAAGCTCTTAAAAGTAGCTCTAAGTAGCAGTATGACAACCCCCCCCCCCCCAAAAGTCGGTCCTGGATCCGCCCCCTGAGTGCCACACAATAAAAATTTATGAAGTACTGGCCTGTACTAAGGAGGTCAGAAAATATGAATAACAGGATATTTTGATATAACAAGTGCGCTTTTAATGGTATAGGTGGAGAAAGAAGTGAGTAATTATTTAACTCAGAACTATCCTTCTGACACAATAAGGTCGAATTGTCCAGACTCTACTGTAGGAGTGCGAAAGACTGAAATATTTAAAAAGAGTCGTGAACCACAAATTGAGACAATAAGTGCAATTTGTGAAAGAACATTTGAAAAATGAAATCTTTGAGTTTTACGTCCAACTGTTATGCCGGTTAGGTTAAAGGAGACGGTGATGATGAGTAATGAATGAAATGGTGGAATGAAGAAAGTGGGAGAAAACGGGTGAAACTCGAGAAAACCCACGTACACGGTGTTTGTCCACCACAAACTTCACTTGGCGGAAGCTGGGATCGAACCCGGGACCCCAAGCACTAGAGGCGAACGCTCTACCACTGAGCCACCGCGGCCCAAACATTAGAAGTGAAACGATATAATTTGAATGGGACCAGAACTCATACCGAATCATTGAATAATTATACACAGTGGCGGATCCAGCGGGGTGATCGGGGCGATTGCCTCCCCCAGAAGAGGAAAGTATTTTTTTTTTAATTTTGTATATAAATAAAACCCATACCAGAGTTTGGAGCTCTTAAAAGTAACTCTATGTAGCAGTATTACAACCCACCGCCCCACCCCAGAAGTCAGTCCTGGATCCGCCCCTGATTAGACATGGAAGTGAACGGAATGCAAGTGAACGAAGATGGAAGAAATAGTGGAATGAGAATGTGGAAGGAAACGGGAGCACCCCGAGAAGCCCCACGGACGGACACAACATTGTCCACCCCAATCTTACTTGGTCGAGGATAGAACCAAGGACTCCACGCACCAGATATAAGCACTCTACCATTGAACCAGCGTACTCCCTGGCAATATTAGAGGTACTGGCCATATTGTATGCGTTGATTGAAGTTCTATATTCCTTTTCATCACCGAAGCTTAAAGTAAGAATGCAAAAAATACTTGGGTTTGAACGTAAGGTAGGCACTCTCATTGAGGGAACGGATTTCATATCAAGAAGCCATTTCTCGCCATATCTGATCATTTTTGCTTTGATACGTGTCTACGGAGGGACAGATGGATATAGCCATTCTACTATATGGTATACGGGCAGGACCGGATTTAGGGGCGCGGGGTGCAAAGGTGCACGTGCACCCCCCTTCGTTGTAAATATACATTACCTAAAGTGAGAAGCTAGCAGTGAGTTTTGTAAAATCAATAGTTTAAGTCAATTTTCTGAAGGTTGAAGGAAAACAATTCATCGAGAGCATTTCCAGGGCAATTACTCATTCACACCACAGATGCCTAAAGGCATTTAAAAGAAAGTCAATTTAATTCAAATGTACTGGTAGTTATTTGGTGCACTCCCCCTCAGAAAATCCTGAATCCTGCCCTGTATACGGGCATATGGTATAGGACTTCGGATGCTCAGGCATTCCGTGATTTGCCATCTAATCTAATTGCAAACCTAACTGCTGGAAAATTGACCTTTTCTGTGCTGGAATTTTCTCCGAAATATTACCATCTCTTTATTATGACAAACAATAATCCTGGGAGGCACGGTGACTCAGTAGTAGAGAGTTTATCTCTGGTGGTCCTTGGTTCGATCCCTGCCCAAGTAATGTTTTGGTAAACAACATCGCGTCCATGGGTTTTCTCGGGGTACTCTAGTGTCCTCCCGCATTCTCATTCCATCAATTCTTCTAGCATCATTCGTTTGCCTTGATTCATCCGGCTGCCTTAACCTAACAGACAATTGTTGGACGTTGAAGTGAAAGATTTACGTACACTCATGCCCAAAATTATTGTCGCATGTTTATAAATATGTTGTTGTAGGAATATAATTTGATAACGAATTCGCCCGGTATTTCTTAAAATGTTAGTATGTGTATAATTGGCAAAGACATGTATGTTGCAAATTTCATCTCAAAAGATCAGTAAATAAGAACAATAAAACGAAAATAAAACTTCCTTGTCCATTATTTTGTTTTACTCATTTTAATTTTAGTATTTATAATTCTTTTCCTATGAAATTTTACCACAAATATATATTTCCCGACTATACACATAGTATCAGTATTAAAAGTATAATGCAAAATCATTATCAAATTATATTCTTACAAGAAGACAGTTATAGATATGCGACAATCATTTTGGACATGAGTGTACATAAGCGACACCGTCTATGAATTTATTGAGGTAAATCTGTAATGGTCTATCTAGGGTAAAGTTTAAAATAACAATAGTACTTTAATATAATTCTATTCTGTAAGATAGTTGTATTAACTTTGTAGCATGATTCTCTTGTTTATATGAAAACTGGCTTATTTAATTAGTATTTGATAAATTATATTATGTACCGTATTAGCATCAAGTAAGTAAGTCTTAAAATATTGTAATATTAGTACATTTGTTATTGCACACGAAAATCTTGTAAGAAAACGAATTTTTAAGTTATGATTTTCGCAATACATAACTAGAGCGATTAACTTAACCAAGTTTGTTAATGGATAATCCGTTAACATTTTAACGGATAAAGGCAACTTATATCCATCCGTCCGTTAGTTTAAATATTAACGGTTGAACGGAAGCAATTTCTTAGATTCTTTCTTTCTTTCGCAATAGATGGCTAGAGCCAGTACTTTATCCAAGTCCGTTAATGGACTTAATCCATTAACATTTTAGCGGGTAACAGCAGCTGATGTCCATCCATTAGTCTATATGGTAACTGTTGAGGGGATACAAATTTTTGATTTTTTTCTCAATAAATTACTAGAGCCATTATCGAGTTCGTTAATGAGTTCAATCCCTTAACTTTGATTGAATCTCGGGTAACGGTCAGTTTAACAGTAACTATTCATATTCCATTATCCGCTATTAAATCAAAAGTAGTAGTTGAAGTCACAAAAGGTAGCATTCTTCAGCGGCTGACATCTACCGGATGAATTTGAAGCTTCCAGTGCATGATCCTCTTTACTGCCTACCAGACTTTATTTTTCTTATAGTTAGGTATAATTTAAATTAAGGACAATTTAAATTTGAAAGTACACGCTTGAATGCAAACGTGCTGTTAGGGGTATGTGAAAAAAGTAGATTCTATACCACTGAATTAAATACACTACATTAACTATATTATTATTTTTTTATTATTCTTTTGAGGTGTGAAATATCGAGACACGCTATCTGAAGTTGCATAAACAATGGATGAAAAGGGAGACCTGGAAGCGGTACGTAAACTTCCGTTCTTTATGTTGAGTAGTAATTTCCTATTAAATGATGCATTATCTTAATTATTTATTCATAAGACATCAATTAATATTTAGAAAACAGAAACAAAGAAGAATATTAGGAAAATGCAGTTCAAAACAACGTGTGCAAGTTTGTTCTAACGTCGTTTGTTTACTATAATATATTTATAATAACGATTAACCAGCCTCTATTTTAATAGGAGCTCCCTCGTGGCTAAGCGGTTAGCGTACACGCCTTTGGCGTGGGAGACCCGGGTTCGATTCCCGGCGGGAGCCCATGTGGTTCGGATTCCACGTTAATCAGTAGGTCTACGTCTCATATAGCCTCGCTGCTGAACGGGACGCTAAACTAATATCAACAACTCAACCTCTATTTTAATACAAGTTTAGTTTATCGTGTTTAGAAGACACAATATAACAAGTATGGCGTGGGAGACCCGGGTTCGATTCCCGGCGGCAGCTCATGTGGTTTGGATTCCACGTTAATCAGTAGGTGCCGTCTTACATAGCTTCGCTGCTAAAAGAGACGTTAAACTCAAAGTCAGCTCAACTCAACAATATAAAAGTAAGCTTTCTTGTCAGTCATTTTCCTGTATTCTTGTTGAAAATTTGTTGGAATGTGTTGAAATGTAAGAATTATAATTACTTTCAAACTAAGTATTGTTTTATTTCTTAATCTACATGTTCGTAATAGTGTGTGGTAAAGATATGATCAGTGAAGACTGAGTTGGAAACGCCTTTACCATCTAAAGTTCTTTTCTTTGTGGAAGAACTGAGTTGCAAACGCCTTTACCATCTAAAGTTCCTCCCTTTGTAGAAACGCCTTTACCATCTAAAGTTCTTCCCTTTGTAGAAACGCCTTTACCATCTAAAGTTCTTCCCTTTGTTGAAACGCTTTTACCATCTAAAGTTCTTCCCTTTGTAGAAACGCCTTTACCATCTAAAGTTCTTTCCTTTGTAGAAACGCCTTTACCATCTAAAGTTATTCCCTTTGTAGAAACGCCTTTACCATCTAAAGTTCTTCCCTTTGTGGAAACGCCTTTACCATCTAAAGTTCTTCCCTTTGTGGAAATAGGTAGAGTTGGGTTGAGTAAATCAGAGTCCGGAATCGACTTCCACTACTGGTTTATTATAAAAAAATCTTCTAATAAAATGCAATAGTAATTACAGAAATACTGTAATATAACTTTCGGTAATGTGAGGTAGAATAAAGGTAGCCAAAGACCTTACAGCCTTAGGAAGAATCTCTATAAAGCTCCGAACAAGCTAACAGAGTGGTGTAGGAAACCCCAATGCTCCGAAGCAGTCAGGGAGTTAAGAGTTACAGAGTCCCGAAGCAGGCTAAGCAACTGGGGTTGGGATACCGACACAGTTCTGGGCAACCTAACCCGGGTGGAAGGAAAAATTAAAGTTCCGTAGCAAACGGAGGCTTTGAGGTTGGGTTTCTCCTAGAGCTCCAGGCAAGCTAAAGAAGGGGAGAGCAATCACAGACAGATGACTGCCTGTTGAATCCTCTTCGCTATATAGGAGTTTCTGGTAGCAGTGATGGTGCTGCTCCCTTGTCGTCATGTGACTGTGGGTGGTGCTGGAGGTCTATCGTCTACTTCTGTAGAAATCCAACGTCAGGTGTGGTACTCCAACGTAAATCATGTGGTTGTTTTTTACATACAGGAGCACGTGTAATGTTTATAAACACAAGCACGTGCTACATTACAAGAAATTATATAACAATTCCTTGTAGCCATTCCAGACAGCTTGGCAGAACACCTAGTGACTGGACATTCCATTTAAAATACTATTAGTAAAGTAAACCGCTTTTGAATACCTAAAAATGAAGTTGATGCCAACGTCAACATTCAGTCCACCAAAATTCAGCTCGGAATAAATGTTATATTCCTTATTTTTATTTCTTTATAAAATAATAGCTTATATGTATACCAAGTGTCAGAAATTGCGTTACATTTCTACTAAATTTAGTGTCTAGAAATATAAAGTAAGTGGTTGAGGTTTTCTTCAGCAACTCTAGGTATGTACAAACAAAGTGCAGAAATTTGGTATATGCTCCAGGGTTAATAGTGTGAATGTCATGACATTGAAGAACAAGCTAGTCGTATATCTCTCTAAAAGAATTTTTAAAATACTTTATTCTATTTCTATTAAAACATAACTTCGTCTACATGTGTGAGTGGCTTTAAAACTTGTTGTTACATAAGTTCTTACAATGTTAAAGGAAAGGAACTGTAAAGAACTCCTGAGGTTGTTGCTACAGAGTTAGCTGTGATTAAGCTTTCTTCTCTCAAACAAACTGTTCTTTTATTTAATGAGAAGTAGGAATAATTATTTTCACATAGTTTTATTTAGTAAAAGCAGTTTCCAGAAGGTGGGAAGGTCGAAAACAATAAAATTTTCTGTAACAAATGTATGCTGCACACAAGAGCAACATATTCAACGGACCCCGAGTCATCAACCTCTCTGTTTCCGAATAAAAATCGTTTACGAACAACTTTTTGTGATTTTTTTTTCTTTTTGGGTTGGCTTAAGAGCAATATTTCGGGGATACGAATGCACATACACGCTTGTACCCACAATTCCAAGCGCTCAATAGTGCTTTCGCGTGTTTCCCGTAAACATTATCCGCCGTGTGCAGAGTTGTTTCAACATATGATTAGCATCATGCTAAAGGCCTGACTATTGCAGGAAACCTATCGTTGCATGAGAACCAGAGGGACGTTTTCATACGTTTACAGGCGATAGGACAAAAATATTATTTTCTTAAAAATATGTGTTTTTAGTAAGATGGTAATTGAGCTACATTAGAACAGATGATCGACAAGGAGAACAGATGGCGTTACGTTCCATTTACACAAAGTAGGCTTTCAAAATTATGTCCAAACGAAGAAAACGAAAACCACATTTTTCGATTTACGTTCCTCTTGTTCTCATGCGACGATACGTTAATCGAGCTCTTTAGTATGACACTAATCACGGTTCAGAACGACTAGCTACATAGGGCCCTATGTGGCTGAGTGCCGAAATCAAAAACTAGACTTTGTTGTTTCTTGCACTTTTGTAATTTTTAGACCTCATATTGTCTGCTCAACTTACCATTATATTTGTTTATCTTTTAAAATGATATTTTTTATTTTCCCTCTACGTCTTCGTCACAGAAAACACTTAAAATTGTGAAAAAAATCATACAGTGCCATGTTGCTGTGGCTAGAGTACGTTAATTGTATTTACATTAATAGGCAATCAATGGGAAAATAATTTCTTTTTTACAAACAGCGTTATGGAATTAAATAAATTCGTGACCCGTGGGCCCAGTATATCAGTGGTAGGTTGGGGTGGGAGCAAATATTGTACGTCAGACAAGGGTGCCGATCCAGGAGGGGCTTAGGACCCTCCCAAGCTCATGTGAACCCCCTTACTGTATTTGTAAATTTACAATATTTGGCATAATTGGAATGCAATTTGTTTTAAAATCCTCATATATGCTTTCTGCATCTGAATGTCCCCCCTCCCAAATTTACAGAGAAATCGGCGCCATTGAGGTCAGAAGCACTTAGTAAGTTTAAAAGTATTGTTCTTCTAGGTATGAAGAAAGCTCAGAGAAACTTCTTCGTAATCTTTCGAAGTTCAGATGGATTACGGAGGAATGACACCATAAATTGCACGGTAGAATTATCTTCAAATAACAGAATTTAAGACCAGAATTTCTGGAACTTTCGGTTCATGTCCCGAACTCATTGACGCTGATAGTTGGAATTTCGCTCTGTTGGAATTTCGCTCTGTTGGAATTTCGCTCTGTTCATTAGTTGATGCCAACTAATGAAATGATGTAAAAGGAAACTGTTGAATTATTATGCAGAGGTGTTCCTTTTTATCTGTGGTATTATCCTCCTATATTAATTTTTATTGTTTCTTAAAGGGGGAACATGCCCCACCCCACTCTCCAGTGCAGATGCCGAGTTTACCAAAACCCTTGACGTTGGAGGAGAAGAAATATCTGTTAGCTGTGGAAAGGGGAGACTTAGCAAATGTCAGGAGGTAAGTTAATTCAAAGTTAAAAAAAAAAAAAAAAAAAGATCCATCACGTTAACGCCTAACTTCCAACTACGAATGTTATTTGATTCACTTCGAAAAAAGAACCAGCAAGTTACGTATTACGATTTTACGATTTTACGATTTTCACAAATAAAAGTGCCTTACTTTGATCTTCTCGAGGGAAGCTGATAATTTCACATTGCAGTACCAACCGTTAAGGATGTTGAATTATCGCGCAATTTTTGTTTTCAGGCTTATTGATCTATAAGGAAAAGATTATTCTGTTTTCTTTAAAATTAACTAAAAATTTTAAATATTAGATTTTACTAATTCATTCTTTAAATTCTATATAAATTGCGTTTTGCTTTGTTTAACTTAAATCTCTTGATATAGAATTTTAATATTTTAATATTTACTTAAATTGATATTTGATACAGAATTTATACCAAATACAATGCAAATTCATTTTCACAAAGCAAGGGACATTTAACCTGACTAAAAAAGAACAAAGATCAAGAAAACCAAATCATTGACGTTCAGTTGATGTAAAACAGGGGTAGCCACTCTTTCCAGGAATTCGGATTCGGATTAGGAATTAGATTTCTGGGCTTTCGGCATCTATGGCCATGTTACCCCGTCACTAGGATTAGGATTAGGAATTAGATTTCTGGGCTTTCGGCATCTATGGCCATATTAGCCCGTCACTAGGATGAGGATTAGGAATTAGATTTCTGGGCTTTTGGCATCTATGGCCATGTTACCTCATCACTAGGATTAGGATTTGGAATTAGATTTCTGGGCTTTCAGCATCTATGACCATGTTACCCCGTCACTAGGATTAGGATTAGGAATTAGATTTCTGGGCTTTCGGCATCTATGACCATGTTACCCCGTCACTAGGATTAGGATTAGGAATTAGATTTCTGGGCTTTCGGCATCTATGGCCATGTTACCCCGTCACTAGGATTAGGATTAGGAATTAGATTTCTGGGCTTTCGGCATCTATGGCCATGTTACCCCGTCACTAGGATTAGGATTAGGAATTAGATTTCTGGGCTTTCGTCATATATGGCTCTGTTAGCCCGTCACGTATGAGAAATGACGTCTCCCGGTGATAACACTATCCGAGGAAAGGGAAAAGACAAAGGACTGGCACATGTATATTACTTATCATCCCGGCATTTGCCTGATATGAATGATGAAAAACCAGGAAAACCTCACTCCGGATGGCTGGCCCGAGAAAGATTTTTACACTTTGTCGACCGAGTGTCCCCATCGGGTATGGAACCCGAGACTGCTCCCACTGTTTTCAGGATTGAGAGCTACTTGTGATTTCAAAAATCACTGATTGTTCTATTTATCTGTTCCACTAAAAGGGATCTTAAGATTTGAACAATGATCCATAGTACAATCTAGATCACAACGGGATTCCTCTCACTGCTTGCATGCCAACTAGAGACTGCGATTGACAAGGGAGGGCTGGGGAGCAGTTTCCCCCGTCTTTGAGAAACATAGTTTTTAATAAATTGTATAGACCTAATTATATACGAATAAAAATTGTGAACCTCTTACGTCAGTGGACTATCTTATGCCCCTGGTAAAACCTGAAATGACGCTGCTCTTGATATGTTGACCATCCCTGATTTAAAAGAAAACATAATAATTTTTCTTCAGATAAATCAGTGGTCTCAAAACAGTCGGCATAGATGTTCATTACCCTCAGTGGTATAGCGATTTATGGAATCTGAAGAAAGTTCTTGGAGTCATTTTTTAAATAAATGTTTATATAGTTAATTTTTTTTGAGTTATACCGTATTGTGTAGTTATCAATAATAAACTGTTATAAAGTCTGAAGAAAAGTTTGGACAAAACTCAGCATGTATCTATCTATCTATCTATCTATCTACATATATATATATCCTAATATCCTATTCTAAACACATTTAAAATAGAAAAGGAAATCTCAATGTTTTGTTGAGTTTTGTTGCATAAAAAGTTTGGGTAATGACTTTTTAAAAAAATGAAAATTTTGCTTTTCAAAGAATAATTTTCCTTTTCATTTTATTTCAACAGGCTGTGTCGTCTTCATGATTTCAAACCTCTCAGGAGGAGACCCAAGTTTGAAAACTACTCGTCAATTTGATCTATTTAAAAAAAATATAGAAAAAGACCCGTTAAGTTACTGAGGCGAGAACACCCACTGACAAAAATTAAAAGTCGACGCCTACGTTCAAAAAACCCATTTTGCAGTTGGAAGGCATTTGTAGTTAGCTACAATAGTTAAATTTAAATTGTCTCAAACTCAATAGCCAGACGTACCTGCTATAGTGCTGCCAAAATGTCTTGAACCATGGCAAAAATGCGAACTAAAGCTCACACCCACGCGTTGACCCAATAAGGCAGCGTTTCCCAACCGGTGTGCCGCGGCACACTGGTGTGCCGCGAATGGACCGCTGGTGTGCCGCGAGGAAATCGAAACAAAATTATTAATTCTATAGCAACCAAATTGCAAGACATAGGAAAAAATGTATAGTTTTATATTTCACATTACTATGAATTTCTACCATGGAAAAATTACTGTAATTGTAATATATTATTCTACATCTATTACCGTGTAGCAGACAGTATCTCGGCTCGTACACATTTCCACGGTTAGCTGCTATGTCACGCTTCAATTGAGAGTCATACTAGCACCGAGAAATGGAAGCACTTGTACGGTTCGCGTCAAGTGAACGTTCGTAGAACACGTTAATGACAGAACAACACTTTGTTCAACAGCTGTGTTTTGACTTCGACGCATCGCAAGCTGTGTGATTGCAATAATATGCACCGGTTTTGGTTAAAACAGCAAAGTTAAAAGTACAAGACATTTGTTTGTTCGTTCGTTATTTAGTGACCTTCGTTCTTAGTGAAAGATTGGATACAGTTCTCGAAAAAGAAAGCGTATTTTTAAAAATCTGAGTCCTATACTATTTCATTAAAATTGTTTTGTATTTTAAAATTAGAATAACGGCATAGGGGAATAATGGCATAATGAATGAGCATAGGGGAAAACCAGTGATCGAGCTTTCATCTCTGTGAGAAGATGATCAGTAATCACAGGAAAAAAATACTATGGCATTTTATATTTGCACATAATAATAATATCTATGAGTGTGCCGCGAGAATTCAAATTACACCCGTAGTGTGCCGTAAGTTGAAAAAGGTTGGGAAACGCTGCAATAAGGATTCAGCTGTTGCTAAGCGAGAGAGCCTTAGCGAAAGGGAGTGGAATTCCTTCAGCTGATAGCAGCGCTTGGAACCGAACACTAGGTGTCAAGTCAATGTGGTATATCTTTAGAAGTACCAGCTCATGTAGTTTTAATTATTATAGCTGATGGACATTCTTGCAGGATGATCCAGAAAGCATATCGACGCAGCTACATCAACATCAACTGTGTGGACCCGTTCGGCAGAGGCGCTCTGTTAATGGCGATAGACAACGAGAACCTGGAGATGGTAGAGCTGTTGGTGGTGATGGGCGTTGAGACGAAGGACGCTTTGCTTCACGCCATTAACGTGGAGTTCGTGGAGGCTGCAGAGCTTCTGTTGGAGTACGAGGAACTCATCCACAAAGAGGGAGAGCCTTATGTAAGTACACATAACAACTTTTGTAGCTCCTAACAAATATTATTTTGGGAATAATACAGCTTCCGAGGAGGGGGGGGGGGGTGTTTTCAGCGATTGCACACATGCAACGTAAGACCGTATATCAATCACCTTGTCTTGACGAAAGAAAGCGATCGGTACCAGAGTTGGTCATTTCCGGTACTCGGTACCTAACACGGTCACCGGGGATTGGGTGTTTCCAGCGATTGCACACATGCAGCATATATATCAATCAACTCGACTTGATGAAAGGAACTAATTGGTACTGGAACAACTCAACCTTGTAAACTATATTAGGAACAATGGAACGGAAGTGATTGACCAGAAGTGACCAATTCCTTTGCTTATTAGTTACTTTATCAAGTAGAGGTGACTGATATAGGATGCATGTGTGCAATCGCTGGACACACTCTACCACCGGAAGTTGTATTAGGTAGAGTGTACCGGAAGTGGTTGACTGGTAGTGACCAATTCCGGTACCGATCGCTTTCTTTCGTCAAGATAAGTTGACTGATATATATGTTGTAGTCAAACGTTGGAAATATCCGATCCCCGGAAGCTGTATTATTCTCAATATTTTGAATTGCTAAATGTATTTCCTGTGTGAAGTTCACAGAGACAAGGCATATATTTACAGGACGTTTGTTTTAAAATAGTCCCGCCATAGTTCAGCACCTTAATTATATACGAACCATACACATTAATTGAAGCCAATTCCCCTAGGGGAGATACTGAGACAAAAATCTAGTGTCCAAAACGTATCTTTTGCAAGACGCTCAAGTTAATTAATGTCTCGTTGCACGTAACGTCCTTTAGGCTAAAGGAGACGGTTGCTTAATGAAAGCTAATGGTTATGAAGGAGTTACTGGAATGGAAATGTGCAAGGAAACGGGAGAACTCCGAGAAAGCCTACGGAACACGACGTTATCTGCCAGAAACACATAATCGAACCAGGGACCCCTCGCACTAGAGATGAGTCTTCTGCTATGAGCCACTGTGTCTCCCATGAGTCTATGGGGGGAGATAAACGCAACAGTGGTGTTGTTGATTTCTTTTAGTTGATCTTGTGTTTCTGGCTTGTTCTCCTATATTTGTGTTTTGAGATTGTCCCAAAGATAACAGATCGGGAAAATAGAAAGGCCAAAAGTGGATGGTCTTCCCGTTGATAATGTCGTCTGAAGAGACCTATTTAATGTGCTCAAGGGTTTCTGTGGGTTTCTGGGTTTTTGTCCATCTCACTGAGACTAGAGACTTTCTGTATTTCCTTACAGAGAGAAAAATTGCTTCTACGGACTAGTTGTAGAGAATAGAAATATACGGACTATAGGAGGTAAGAAATAATAAAAGAATACTACTTGTCACATATCATTGCTGATTCTTCTCAGTATTTTAAGTGACCCAGTCACTGTGAAAATATTTCTATCTCCTATCAAATTTATTAGGATATAACGATTTATCAAATAGTATTTTCATACAAGTTTAGTTTAACGTATTTAGAACGATACTTTGTATTACTGGATGGGCCAGTCTCAATTAAGCAGGTTTTGATCATAATTAAGGGGGCAGACTACCAAATATTTTTCAAAAGCTAACTGTTTTCCTTTTACCCGTTTTTCGTAAGTGAAAAGAGATAATAAAATGTAACTTAACACAATAATAGATCATGTTATTCTACATCCGAAAATATAAATCGGAAGAATTTTCAGTGTTGCTATCCATAGAAACTACAATGTGACCAGAATTTGAATTATCCAAAAATCTAGGTTAAAACAGCGACTAGAAAAATGAACTCAACGGTAATTGATGACTTATCATGCAGTCTTTGTTCCTTGTTAACTACTTTCTAAATAATGTTTGTACTTTGTTGGTAATAACTTACTTAAGTTACTACAAAATAAATAAGTTATTACAAAATAAATACAAATATTATTTAAAACGTAATTAACAAGGAACAAAGACAGCATGATAAGTCATCAATTACCGTTGAGTTCATTTTTGTAGTCGCTGTTTTAACCTAGAGTTTTGGATAATTCAAATTCAGATCACATTGTATTTCTATAGATAGCAACACTGAAAATTCTTCCGATTCATATTTTCGGGTGCAGAATAACATTATGTATTACTGAGGTAAGTTACATTTCATTATCTCTTTTCACTTACGAAAAACGGGCAAAAGAAAAATTGTTAGCTTTTGAAAAATATTTAGTAGTCTGCCCCCTTAACTAGTCAATCCAATAAAACACCAATAATAATAAGCAAGTACCTTTTGTTGTCGGTAGATGGCACCATCCTACGGTGTGCTGAGAGCAGTAAAAATAATTGAAGTTATTATTTATATATTTTCGAAAATTTATAGTAAACTCATGATATACGCAGGGGCTTCGATTAGGGGGACAAGAGGAGGCAGTTGTCCCCCACTTTTTTGAAGTGACCCCTTAATGTATATAGTTTCATTTGGAAATGTAAAGTTTTTTTTATATACATATATTACTAGTTCATAGAAAGGAATGGTGATATATACGAAGCGTATCCGGAAAGAAAGTACTGTATCGCTTTCCCGCCGCTGCTGTGCTGTGATCGGCGTTCCACGCATGCGCGCTAGTCGTCCTTGTTGGTCTGCTCTCAACTGAGGCCATTTTGGTTGTTCTGTGTAGTGTTGTCTGTTTACAGTGTAAGTTTAAAATGTCTAAGACAATTGACAATCCCGCCGACTATGAGATTCGTTCGGTAATTCGATTTTTAAACGCAAAGAATGGGAAACCGGCAGAAATTCATCGTCAAATTAAACATGTTTATGGTGAAAACACAATGACTGATGGAATGGTAAGAAAGTGGGTAAGGATGTATAATGAGGGTCGAACTAATGTCCACGATCAGGGGCGTCATTTAGGAGAGGCAGGGAGGGGCATTTGCCCCGCCCCCTGAGTTTGAGATGTATATAGATTTTATCAATAGAATAGTAGTAAATCAGTGAAATACGCGAAATTTTACTTATATCAAGGGTTTTCCCCCCAAGCAAAATCTGAAACGACGCTCCTGTCCACGATGAGCCCCAGAGTGGTCTGCCTTCTGTTGTCAACGATGACTTGGTGAGGAAAATTGCTGAAAAAATCCGTGAGAACAGACGTTTCACTATGACAGCGCTTTCAGGCAAATTCCCGACGAAGTGAAACTCGCTGTGCAGCAATGGTTCTCATCACTGGCGGCATATAGTGTTAAACTCACTGGCGGCATCGTTCTATGAGGAATTACTAGATAAGTTGATCCACTGCTACAAGTGCCTCAACAACGGTGGAAACTATGTGGAATAGTAGTGTAAGATATGCTCTTTCTTGTAACAATATTTTTTTTAAAAAAAATATGTTTACAATATTTTTTCCAAAACAGTATTTACTTTCTGGATACGCCTCGTAATAATTGCCGTTACGTGAGTTCTATGGTTATTTGTCTTTCCGTTTTAATTGCAATTAAAAGCAATTAATATTGCAATTGGGTATTTCCTTAAATGTCGTAGCATATGCTTGTAGTATTTACTGTCTTTCATTTTCTAAGAGTAATAACATACATTTAATGGCACGGGTAGAATTAAAAATACGAGGGCTAGTCAAGAAAGACTTGGACTGATTTTTTTTCTAGGCAATTTATTATTACTCAGCAACAGGCACATTATCCTTTTCAAAGTAGTCCCCGCCCATTTGAATGCACGTTTTCATTCGAGTCTTCCAGTCCTCAAACACGTGTCGCAGGCCATTCTTTGAGAGGCCCTTCAAAACCGCCTCCGATGCCTTCAGAACCTCGGAATTATCGCAGAAGCGGCGTCCACGCAGTCTGGATTTTAGGACAGGGAATAGAAAAAAGTCGCACGGTGCGGTAGGCGTCTCCACCATCCTCAAACCTTTGCAACAGCTCCCTGCAAGTCTCTACTCGAACGGCCTTCTGCTCTGGTGTCAGGAGTCGCGGAATCCATCGCGCACACACTCGGCTCATGTGGAGGTGGTCATGCAAAATTTTGAAGGCACTGCCATGAGATATGCGTAGTGCGGCTGCCAGATCGTCGATACTGATGCGGCGATCTTCTCTAACAATGACTGCTGCCGTGTTAATGTTCACCTCAGTAACAGCTGACGCTGATACACCTGGTCCACCAGCTTTCGTGATTGTCATTCGGCCCTCTTTAAACTCTTTGAACCACCAGAACACGGTACTTCGTGGCAGAGCGTCATCTTTGTAGGCTGCTCTCAACATTCCTAGAGTTTCTGTTGCACTTTTTCCCAGGCGATAGCAGAACCGTATAGCTGCAAATTGTTCATCTCGTAATGACTCCATTTCTTCTACAGGCGACTTCTAGAGGCGGCGCAGAACATCACCTGCAATAAAAAGTCGTGGTTACCAAACATGCAATGATTCCTTAACAACATTTTATATATATGCACAGCAAGACCACCCTACTTGTATGCCAAACTATGAAGCTCCAGCGTTAACAGAACTGCCGGGAAAAAAATCAGTCCAAGTCTTTCTTGACTTGCCCTCGTATAAGTTGTTTATTAATCCCCAATTTCAATATAACTTCTACAAAACAAGCCTCATTATTCATTACTATGGTTAATATTATCCTTTCTATTTATTTGTTTTCCAAAATCGTTATTAAATAATTTGTTCAACAATTTTCCAGTCAGAATTTCAAGATATTCATGAACAAGGAATTAAATCTCTTCTTACACTTTCGTTGTTTAAGAATACAAAGTGGTGGTACCTATTTGCGTGGCTCTTGTCAATTTACTTAATAAAATCTAAAATACGATATACGGTATTTTAACTGCGAAAGATAGTGTTCTATTAGTTATACAACCTTTCGTCAAACAAACTGTTGGAAACAACCAGTAAAACTAACATTGATATACAAATATTCAGTTCATGTCTTGCTCCTCCCCACTTTTAACGTCCATTCCCCGCCACTGGATATTCCTATCACAGCCCAGTTTTTACTTTCTAGATCCGCCGCTTTTATTCGTTTTAACACAGCTTTCTTCAGACCTGGTCTATACATTTCCTAGTTAATATGGTCAAAAGCCATTTCTAGATGAATAATCATTATATACCTTTTCATGCTGCCCTGTATAAAGCTTGCAATGATTTATTTTAATAGACTGATAACATCTTAAGTGCCCGGTAAGTAGGAGAAGGCGTTGTACCTGTGAACACCTTTAGAGTCTTCGAAATTTTGGTGCTAATATTCAGCACTTTTTCCCCAATTTTTGTCGTACATTTGAAGTGTCATCTCTTTGCTATCAGATAGGATGATTTTTAAACGTGTTACATAATTACAATAGCTTTTATAAGATAAAATAAGAACAAATTCGTTTTGTTTACAGGTACATTATGGTCGTGTACCTTTGAACAGACCCTCTTGTACCTTTGAACAGTGATAATTACAATGTTTCTGCGGCAATAATATAAAAAGAAACCACAAATATTAACAGTTATAAATTGCAATAAAAGGTTTAGCTATAAAAAGCTCCCCAGAATTAAAACTTTATTAATTAAATTAAAAATTGAAGAGAAGTTCTAACAAAAACTTGTGAACAATACCTAAAGTTGAGCATATACAACTCCTAACATTATGTTATATAATAAGCGAATATATAGAAACTACTTAAAATTATAATTAATAACTTCATATACTAACCTAACCTATATAAAATATATCAATTGTTTTGACTACTTACATTGTGTAGCTTTAAACAGTATTATTTATCGTTCAAAGGTACACGATTCATTAATGTTCATAGGTACAAGAGGGTCACCATTACGAAAAAAAGTTCTCCACTAGCTTAAATATTGAACAGAAGTTAAAACTAAAAATATTACTGTATTCACCAATGATTCTACCCCAAGTTTGGACACATAAATATCACAAGTTGCGAAAACCAAAGAGCACAAAACTCAAAAGGTAACTACAAAAAAATCTTCGTTTTGGGAGTGAAAAAATTAAAACGAACATTACTCGACACAACAATCAGTAAACAACAACCAAACGCGTTTGTAGTGCTTTTTTTCATTTAATCTTTCAAATGAATTTTAATCACTGCACCTAGATAGCTCTGAATTCGAGAAAAACACAGGTATGCAAAGTTACATTGTTTCAAAGGTACAACGCCTTCCACTCTGTAATAAGTTTGAATTGTAGTTCTTCTAACATAAAAAACAATTTAACAATCTTTAAAATATTTTTAATATTTCAGAGCTGGGAGAAAGTTGACTGGAACACGGCGACATTTACGCCAGATATAACGCCATTGATTCTAGCAGCTCACAGGAACAACTACGAAATTCTTAAAATACTTTTGGATCGAGGAGCAACTTTACCGATGCCACATGATATTCGGTAAGAATTGATAACAACTTAGAAAATTTGTGACATCTAGGGAGCACTTCTCAAAGATTGGTGAATGTTACACAAATAGACAACTATCTAGTTTCCTTACAATTAGAGCAAACCACGCATAAGTTGGTAAAAGTGTACATGTACCTGAAATTCTGTAATTTTTCCCATCAGCAGGGCCGTAACATGTGGGAGGGCATGAGGGGCAACTGCCCCTCCAGGGAAGCTCCCCGTCGTTCGAGGGGGGTCACTTTAGGACAAAATTTTCTTACTCGATATACGAACGCACATGAAATTATAAATGAAGCATCAAACAGGTTCACTACATTACATAAACAAAACAGCACACTAAAGGTAAATAAAACAAAAATGAGTCCTGGGCCCATTTCAGTAAAAAAATATCTACTATTAGGGGCTCTAGAAATAATATTTATACATATGGCTTTGAGATGTGTCAATATTGTCCCCTTAATTAATTTTCAGGTATGGAACGGGCCCAGGAGCGTGCGGAAGGACCCACAGTCTCCGGGGATACACAAAGAGTAAGAGAAAGATGGAAAGAAGGAGCCGATTTTCGAATTTTGCGGAGGAGGGCCCAAAATAACTTTTTCTAGGGAACCCAAATATTAATGCTTGCCCCCCAGAAAAAATATAAGTGACAGCGCTGCCTATCAGCAGTAGCGTTCTCACACTCGCCCATCTTGAAATGTTTGTTAGTAAGGGGTGGGGGCATGTCAAATACATATTACATTTATATAGTATTGAATAGGGATGGCCACAAAGTTCCGGTTCCGCAAGGAACCGGTTCTTGGAGATCCGGTTTTTGAGAACCGGTTCCAGACCTGGATCCGAAAACCCGGGTTCAGAACCGGATCTTAGGAACCGGTTCCAGACCTGGATCCGAAAAACAGGTTCCGGAACCGGATCTTCTTGAACCGGATCCGTTCAGAGCAGAAAACCGGTTCCACCAGGAACACTGGTTCTGGCCATCCTTAATATTGAACCTATGTTATTCTACACCGTAAAAGACGATAACTAACTGTTAACTGCTATTTATATTCTCAGGAAAAAATGTAGAACTAGATTGCTTTTATAAGAAAAGAAAGAGCGTAGAAGTGTAAGATAAAATCTTTAGGGTTTATTAATCATTTCTCTGCTAGAAAAGTTTACTTTACCATAAGAGTATACAAATGCATGTCAAGCTACGAAGTTTATTATTATTATTATTATTATTATTATTATTATTATTATTATTATTATTATTATTATTATTATTATTATTATTATTAAAAATGGGTCCCGTCCTGGTGGACCATCGCGTTGGTGCGCCCCTACATTCACGTCATTTATCCAGTGAAAATGGCAGCAACAAACTAACAGAGGAAATTAGCTGAAAATGAAATGACCATTTCTAACATGAAATGTGTGGCCGCGGTGGCTTAGTGGTAGAGCGTTCACTTCTGGTGCATGGGATCCCGGATTGAAACCCTTCTCCCGCCACGTGAGTTTGTGATGGGCAAACACCGTGTGCGTGGGTTTCCTCGGGGTTCTCCCGTTTCCTCCCACTTTCTTCATTCCACCATTTCATTCATTTCTCATCATCACCGTTTCTTTTTTAGCCTAGCCGGCATAATCGTGGGACGTAAAACTCAAAAATTTCAATTCATTTTTTCTAATATGAAATGCTTTCCTGTATACTTTGGTAAGCGCTAGGATAGCTATAGCTCAGTGGCGGATCTAGGCCGAAGCCGGGCGGAAGTTTTTTGAGTGACAAAAATAATTTAATCTATTTGGACCTACCTGGAGTTTTTACCTTCTAGACACGTCATTAGTATAGCTTGTGAAAGTTTCAAAATCTGGTCATGCAAACTAAAATATAATTCGAACGAAGCTCTTCGTTTTTACTCGACTTAGGTGTTCGATTATCCGGATACTTTTCCGAGATGCCTGATCCATTTGTAACCAAATTTGTCATGGTGATTCGAGAGCGCGCGCTCAATGTCTTAAGGGGTCACGTGTCCCGATTGGGCAAACCATTGAGGAATAATCACCGAAAATTTGAATAATCATTAAAGGTCGATGACTTCGCTCCAAATTTGACATTATTGCATACCTAGTTTATACCTATATTCACACTGTAAAAAATAAGGTGTTGAAATAACAGAAAATGACTACCACTTTAGCGTGTTAGTTGTGTGTTAATTCAGCAGCAAGCTTTTTTTTTTTTTTTTTTTTTTTTTTTTAAGGCTAGCTGAGAGCTAGCCACCTTTTAGAGGGGTACACCCTCTTCCAGGAAAGGAAGTGAAGGACTGAGAGGAATGAAAATTCATGGATGGTCTAAGTGAGGTTAGGTTATTCAGTATTTATTTATTCTTTATTATTCATTATTCCATAAGGTCATTATGATCTTTGCGATCATAATCATTCTGTAAGGTGGGACGAAAGTACAACATATATAACATACAAAGGAGATATTAAATAATATATATTATAACAAGCATTACTAATACTAAATAGTGCAGATAAACGATTACGAAAAGGCTTAGAGATGGGAAAGTATAAGTTCTGAGTTAAGAAAGTATAATGAGAAATAGAAAGACTGAATGATAATGGGCATGAGGGATGAGGTGAGGTGCAAAGCACGGCACAACACTTAGGAGAAGTTAGTATGACAAATACGATTATCTTCTGCCTAGGGGCGACGCTAGGCTGATGAAGACATGGGGAGCCCTGTTAATTACAAAGGTAGTTACTGTGCGCTATATGATGGGAAAAGATGCGGAAGATGATCATGCAAATGATAGTCCTCGAGCAGCGCAAGGTCCGGATGATCAGGGGGAAGTGTGTAACAATAAAGTGTAAAGAGGAGGTGTAACGGTGTGTGATAATAACGAGAGCGAGATGGATGAAGTGCGAGGTAGTGCATAGTTTCAAGAAGAAGAGGCTGATGATTAACATAACGTCCAGTAATAAACTTGAGGCGGAGTGATTCAAGGTGAAATTTGAGAATCGGGAAGGAGATAAGAGTGTACAGATCACGAGTAGGGCTAGGGAGAGAAATGCGAAAAGCCATACGGAAAGCATGTCGTTCGAAAATGTCCAGTTTTTTATAGTAGGAGAGTGGAGCGGAGATCCACGCAGGAAAGCCATAGGTGAGGACTGGTCGGAGGAACGCTTTGTAAGTATTCAGGACGAGATGTGAACATAGTCCCCAGGTAGTGCCGGTTAGTCGTTTCAGCAGATTGAGTCTATTTGTGACTTTGGTCTTGAGAGATTTGAGATGAGGTGCCCAAGTAAGATGATGATCAAAAACTATTCCAAGGTACGTGACAGTTTTAGAAGGCCGAATGGGGATATCGTTAACTGTTAATGAAAGCAAAGATGGATTGCGATGAACTTTGGATCGTTGTCGAGGCGGGATGAAAATTATGCTTTGAGTTTTGCCTGCATTGATTGAGAGATTCCACTTGCGACACCAGCGTGTGAAGCGATTAATGGCTTCCTGAAGAGAGATATTGATCTGTTGGATGGTTCGGCAGAGAGCGAGAAAAGCTGTATCGTCTGCATACTGAAACAGGTGAATATTCTGAGGCAAGTCTGGAAAATCGGCCACAAAAAGAATATACAGTAGAGGCGATAATGCTGAGCCTTGTGGTACACCACACATGAGGAAAACAGGGTGCGAGAGTGAATCATTGATTGCTACATATGACAGACGGCAGGTGAGAAAATGGTAGATGAGACGGATATATGTAACAGGAAGTTTCAGCCTGGTAAGTTTGTAGATGAGAGCTATATGCCAGATTTTATCAAAGGCTTTCTCTAGGTCAAAGAGAATGAGACAAGATGGGTGAACAGAGTTATAGTGGTTGGTAATGAGTGTAGTAAGACGAAGTAATTGGTCGTTTATGGAATACGAAGGTCGGAATCCAGCCTGATGAGTGGGGATTATGTTTCGAGAGGCTAAGTATGGGTGTAGGCGTTTAACAATAATCCTTTCAAAGATCTTGCTGAAGGTGGATGTTAACTGGATTGGTCTGTAGGATGAAATATCAGATGGCGGTTTATTCGGCTTGGGAAACATAAGAGTTTTGGAGACTTTCCAGTCCAATGGGTAAAAGCCAGTGCGGAGTATAAAGGTGTAGATTAATGAAAGAAGAGTGAGGAATGAATGGGGACTTTCTTTTACATGGCGATATGTTATACCATCAAAACCTGGAGCGGTATTACGTTTTCGCCGAACAACAGAAGTAATCTCCTCCACTGTAATGGGATTGGTGAGTGCGTGGGTAGGTAGTGTATGAGTATCAGCTGGTTGGAGATGTGGAGACTGAGTATTAACTGTATTGGCGGGATGAGTGCGAGTAGTAGGATCTGGTGCAGGTGGAGTAAAGATAAATTGAAGGTGAGAAGCGAAGGCGTTGGCTTTGTCTTGATCAGAATGGGCAGGCGTATTATTGATAAGAATTGGATAAGGTGTCTTAGTGAATTTGCCACATAGAGCATTAAAACGTTTCCAGTATAACGTGGGATGTGCTGTGTCTGCAAGGTGATTGCATGTCTTTATCCATTGACGTTGCTTGTAGGCGGTAATGTAGTTGCGAACGGTCCGTTGGAGTTGGTGGTGAAGACGTAAAGTAGCAGGATTTCTAGTTTGCAGATATTCCCAATAGCATTGACGTGAACGACGTACCATAGCAAGGTATTGAGGTGGCAATTTAGGCCGAAAAGGTATGGACTCAGTTTGTGGAATGTAGAGTGTGGAGGCCTGTTGAATAGCCGTGGTTAGAGCATCAACTTGGGTAGTAAGTTCATCGGAAGTGGTAGGTGAATGATATGGTTCGATGGCGGAAGAAAGGTAAGAGCGATAATTATCCCAGTTTGCTTTATCATAGCGTGGAGAAAAACGAGGTGATCGTGCGGATGGCGAGTGAGCAAGACCAGTATGGTAAGTAAGCTTAATTGGGGCGTGATCACTGCCAAGCAAATCCAGGACTGTAACTGTGCAATGCGTAACTATTGTATTTGAAGTAATTGCTACATCGGGTGTGGTATTAGAAGCTGGGCGAGTTGGTGAAGGTAAGTCAAGTAGAACACCAGTAGTGTTGGTCAGTATGAAATCTTTGAAGTGTGTACGTTCCTGATCAGTGCGACTATGCATATTAATATCTGCGAGAATAATGAAATGCTTATAGGTGTTGGAGATATGAGAGAAGAAATCGTATGGTATGGGTACGCCGGGCCGGATATAAATAGTAGCAAGAGTGATAGCAATGGATTTAAAGTAAAGAGTAGTAATAACATGTAACTTACTCTCTTACGTTCTACAAGTTATGTTTGACTTGGATAACCTTTTAAGGCTCTTGCATTCTGGTGCAACCAAATGAAATTACTAACTTATAATAAACAATATCATAAGAAATGTAATCAATCTTACCTTACTACATAATTCCTCGATAGTCTGTTGGCAGTCTATTCTATCGGTATTTTTGGAAACATATATATAACAATTGGAATATGTTTATTGTTCACAAATCTTCGATAATACAAAGTTGTCTTTGGAGAAACAGGAAAATAAAAACGAAGAAAAGGAAAAATGTCAATTTACACTATTAAAAAAAAAGTCCATAAACATCAACTCAGTATTCAGACTGAGTTTCCTTTAATCTTCTTCCACGTAATTGTAACTGATAAGTCTGTTATATCCAAGGTGATGAATGACTAAATTTGACACCTGGGGAATAATATGCAGCTCTAGCCAACTTCAGAAAGACGACGCACTAACCCACTCTCAGGGACACAAGACAAGGACGACGTACATAATAGCACCGGCCAAGTATACTGCTTTACATCATTCAATTATCAAATTTGGACATATTAATGATTTTCCTTACACACCTTTGTTTTCTCTGATAAGAGCGTGAAACAATACACCTACAAATTTGTTCTAATTACACAATTAGCAGTAAGAGTGATAACATTTACTTCTTTGCTTTACTATTAATGTATCAACGCAGCCGTCGTGACTTACAATAAATAGTAATACTATCAGAAATTAGTTCCGAACCACTACGAACGGGATTACACTTTTAAAATACAAATCAAGTCAGTATTACTCTGACAGCGGGACGTGCGATTTATTCAGCAACCGTCACCCAAATATATTCACTGGTGATACGTGCAATTTACTCAGCAACTGTCACTCACCTTTCATACATCTGAAATGTAACCTGTGTAGACGGAACTCCACTGTATTAACATCTATTTATGCCCATAGCCTTGACGGACTCCACTGTACTATGATGGTGCACTTTAACAAACTATCAGGTGTGATAGAAATATTTCGTAACTACTTTTCAGATTGAAGTAGGTAGATTCGCCGAAACTGATGGTAAACGCTTACTTTCATATTTTTGACTAGAGAGCATCGAGGAGATACACGTTCTTTTATCAGAAGCCAATTCTGATTAAACTACACTGAAATACGTAGAATGAACCTGACAAATTATCTGAGAGGAACTGCTCTTCGGTATCATCTCCACTGACATAACCCACTTTGTTTATGGAATAGTGACGATGATAAACACAAAATCAAAAGAACGTCGTTAGCATAAAAGCGTAAATATTTCGAAGCAAATTATATACTGTATTAAATACTGATAATAGCAATAAGTAGCAATAAACATATAGAAATTCTTACAATACACAATCAAGAAACATACATAAATTTCTTCCAAATAACTTTGGTTGTTGAATTTTTAATGGTTGAGGACGGACGTTTAAGCTAATAGGAATGAAGATTATCGAAGTTGTGGGAGCTCACTGCGGGAAAACACGTTTGTAATTAAGCACTCATTGTAATATTTTGTCACGAGACTGATCAAATATAAATAGATCCCTTGTTAAATTACAGTGATTCATGCAATAGATTACCTCAATACACCAATAAGAAGTCGTTGGATTAATATGAAAAAAAAAAATCAGCAGTACCCGGACCTTACAATTTTTAATCACAAGCCCCCTGAGAGCTGGCTTTTGGTTCAAGAATTTCCAGGTGATGGTATGCACTATAAACTATCACTTTCTGAATATTCGATGATGAATTTCCTTGTTTATACTTCTATGAAGACCACAGTATTTCAAATATAATTAGAAATGTGTTTCCATGCAGTTCGTCCCACTAGTCATGCAGATAAAACGAGTTTCTTCCAAACATCTTGGATATATATGAATACACTTAGTAACTAAACTTTACCTGCATATGAAGCAGAAGCAGAGAATGTAAACAAGCCACCAAGAACTCAAACTCCCACTTATACGTTACTTCAGCAGTTTATAAACACGTGTATCAGCAAGTTGATGTTACACGGCTTTTTATGTTTTACGATATTGTTGTAATTATACAAGTAACGAAGTTCCTTTAACACACACTAAACACTGTATGGCTTCTGAATGTTTTCGTATTATTGTTTCTTCACATTAAATCTATTTAACACTGCTTCAGCGTAATATTGTGCGTAATATATTGTACAAAAACTCATATTGTTACGTCTTCCTTGATAAGCTAGCCTCGCGCCGGGTGCGCTCTCGCAAGTTCTGACTAACGTAAGCTAGCCTCGCGCCGGGTGCTTTCGCACATTCTGGATAACGCAAATCGCAATATTTGCAACGGAATTTACAAGCTTCGGAAATTTCGGTGTAAAAGTTACTGAAATATTTATGCATTCTTCCGTACAGAGAACAATAATATATAATTAACTGAGGCGGAAAATCAGTCCGTCTCAAACATATTCTGGTATGTTTAGTACAGGGCTAGTGTGCTGTCTGAAAGGAAGATGATGCTGGAAACCTATGGCAGCTCCGCCGTTTACCCGTAACGTAGGTAAAAGGTTATCATGTCGGAGTAAAGTGAAATTTGGAATTCTGCACTGTGTGGACGGAGTGAGGAAAGTTTCGTTCAAGAGAAATGCGGTGATGTGTTCTTCTAGTAAAAGTGCTTGGAAAAGGACTTTGTTTTTCGGAAGAGAACGGATATTCAAGAACAGAAAACCTAATTCCATGATTAGCAGAAGGTTACACTGATGTTTCAAGTAGAGTAGTATGAATGTGAACATAATTGTTAGAATATGTGTCGTAAAGAGCGACATTAAAAGTCAATTTGGCGGCTAGAGTGAGCTGTTGAAGGATGTGCGGACGATGAAAAGGATGAATGTTTTGAAGTGCAAGGGTGAGAAATTCTAGCAATTTACCAATGGCAACTGGGTCATTGATAGTAGTCTCCGTATTTGTGGAAGTAGACTGTGTTCGTAACGGAACCACTAGTTCTGGGTGTGTTTCGTCCGGTGAAGGTTTGCGTTTACATTTATAACTGTAGGCAGGATGGCGTTCTGCTCAGGTGGAGCATTGGGGTGGAAGCTGCATGTTTGGACAAACTCTAGTGAGATGTGGTCCAGAGCAGTACCCACAAACTGTAGGGTTTGTGCAATTAACAGTTGCATGATTGTTATAGGTCTGGCACTTTTCGCAACGGAGTGGTAGAGGCGGAGAAGAGCGAGAAGGCTCAACTCGATGTTTTCTCTTGTAAATTAATGCACCATTAGTGAGCAGGAAATCGATCGTATCTTGAGACATAGTCACCACTCGTACCATATAAGTGGGGCCAGTATTGTTGCGTATGCGAATTACTCTGTCTATGGTGTGCCCTTCCTGCTTCAATTCCTCGAGTATTTCTTCATCAGAATAGGAGGGATCGATTCCTCGGATAACCACAGAGAGCAGCGGAGAACGTTTGGGTGGAGGAGGTTGCTTACGGCGAGCGGTGTTGAGAGAAACCAGTGTGGAGTTTTTGCCGAATATCTCAAAGGAGGCCTTATTTCGGACGGTAGTTAAGAAATTTTCATCGGTAGATTTGAAAATGAAGCCATTGCGTGTCTTGACGACTTCAGTAATGGGAATACTGGGAAGGTATTTACGAAGTTGCAGAATGATAAACTTTTCGTTTGTGAACTTGGCGTCAAAATTTTGCAGTAAGAAGCAATGAAGTGATGAACTAGGATGAGATGATGAGGATGGTCGGCGTGCAGTTGGTGTAACATCGGCTTCCATGTCTGATGAAGCTGAAGCGTTATCGATATGTTGTTTCTTGGCGGGAGGCGAGTTCTTGACCCTATCAGAGTATTTTGTTTGGCTCCGTGGAGATCTGGATCGAGATCTATTAGAAGCAGTTGACACACTGGAGGCATTCGAGCGTTCTGAAGCCCGTCGCTGTCTTTCAACATAGTCCTTCCGCTTCTCCACCTTCGTGGAGGGAGCAGATGGGCTAGCGAAGACTGGGGGTAATCCTCCATGCCTGCATTCCAGAGGTAATCCACTGGCTGAGCCTGGGTCGGTCATCGTAAAGGCCAATTGCTGGCACAAGCCTTCTGTGTTCTGCCCTCAAACCGATGTAATGAGAGAGAGAATGAAATGTATTGATGTGCAGGTGGGACAACCCGTTCGGATAGTTATCCAGGGGGAGCAAGTCCCCTATCTCGATCTGTAGAACCGGCTGCCCTTGGCTAGATCAGTCTGACAGACGGTTCGCCACGAAAGAGACAAAGAAAGAGCTCAGGATCAGGAAAAGGAAGGATTTTCTCAAAAATCGTCACTGTTTACTCAGTGGCGCTTCAGAGCAATGCTCTGGATGAGTATGATGAGCAGCAAGCACATCGCCTTCCGGGCATATCACAAATTACTCTTTACTACCTGGGAGAATTTTTATTAGTATTTATCGCTTAATATAAGCAAGGCTTTGGGAAGTATATTTGGCACTTGTGCCAAGTAAAGAATAATGCTCTATGTTTTCAGTAATCGGTCACAATAATATTGTTGTAAACCTGTGAATCGTCTGACAACAGTTACATAGGCAACAGTTCTGTCATCTTCTGTTCATACGTGCTAAGACACAAGAATAACAGACAAAGAAAAGAGATGGAAGCACTGCTATTTGTGTAACTGTTGTCAGATGTTTCAAAGGTTTACAACAATATTATTGTGACTGATTACAGAAATCATAGAATGTGTTTAGTTACTTGCCACAAATGTGAAATATATTTTGCAAAGCTTTGCTCGTACCAGCCAATAAAAAAACAATATAAATACTCACAGCCAGTAACGAGGTATTTTTGATATGGTCTACGGCAACGTGCTTGGTGTTGAATTGACACACAAGTAACACGCTAAAGTGGTAGTTATTTTGTGTTGTGCAGTGTGGATTTAAGTGAGTTAAACCGTGAAAGATTTTATGCATTCGCAGTTTCATGTATTATCAGGTATAAACTTATAATACTATCACTGTGTGTCATCTAGTGAATTTATTCCGTTATATAACTCTATTTATTGTATATTTCAGCTGTGGCTGTGATGATTGTATTCAATCTGTAGCCGAAGACTCTCTGAAGCACTCGTTATCCCGTGTGAATGCCTACAGAGCCCTTGCAAGTCCTTCCTTGATAGCTCTGTCTTCCAGTGACCCTATTCGGACAGCGTTCGAACTTTCGTGGGAACTGAGGAATTTGGCTTTTGCAGAACAAGAGAGCAAATCAGAGTACATGGTAAGTTATTGAAATATTATCTCAAATTCATATTTTTTTTAAGGTGCAGTGGTGGCTCAGTAGTAGAGCGTTCACATCTGGTGATTCGGGTTTTGGGTTCGATTCCAGCCCCGATCCTTTGTGGTGGACAAACACCGAGTATGTGGGTTTTCTCGGGATTCCCCGTTTCCTTTCACTTTCTTAATTCCACGATTTCATTCATTATTCATCATCACTGTCTCCTTTAGCCTAACCGGCATAACCGTGGGACATAAAACTCAAAGATTTCATTTCATTTTTTCATATTTTTTTTAAGAGGTAACTATGTCAGAGTACCGACTACAAATAGATGCGTACATAAAGCCTAGAGTACAGGGCTAGCATAAATGATTCATTTATTTTCAAAAAAGCTATATTTTCAAAACTATTACATATACAAACATGTAAGATACACGAAAGGAACCACAAACTCACCAAGTTTATACACCCTCTACAAATGTTCAATTTGTGCCCCTTTGGTGACAGACACATGTCCAGATGATACTTGAGCTCATTCTATACATTTTGTAGCATTGTCCTGTCAATTATCTGCACTGATGCGTTCTTTGAGCTCGACTAAGGATTTCAGTAGTGGGGGTACGTAAACAAGATCCTTAACGTATTCCTACAGGAAGAAGTCGCTGGGCGTTAAACCAGGAGATCTGGGAAGCCAGGTGTGCTTTTCGCTTTACACAAACAACCAGTGTCCTTGAATTGCAAATACCACCGCAAAATGCTTTGTTTATAATGGTAAATGGTAGTTCTTTTCCGTACTCTCTTCTCAAAGCGCGTTGCACAGCTATAACAGACGAACATCTGGCATATTCAAACACATAAAAACTTTTTTCTTGCTTTCCCTCCATTTTGGACAGGTACTAACCTCGTACTGTCACACCCAGAAAGATAATGGACTCGTGCTGATACACAGTATAAACTTGTGGTTCTTTTCATATATCTTTGATATGCGTATATACGTGTATTACGTGAAACTATATCCTTTTTAAAACTAATGAATCATTTATGCTCACCCAGTATTGTTTGGCATCAGATTATTCTCAAATATTTTATGATCGCAAATTCTTACCACAGTTGATGAAACGTTAATGTGAGCGAGACAGAAGTAAACGATGGGATTATTGAGCAGACATGTTGCAAATGCAGTGCACATATAATAATAATTAGTTTCAGAAAAATCAAGAAGGACGTACTTTTTCATAAACAGAAAAATTGACTACTAGTTTCAGATCTTATACACAACAGAAATATTCTGATGGAGAACCATTTTTGAATACTTTTAGCGACTAGCGAGTGACGAATCTAGCCTATTACCGGAAAGGCCTACCCCCTCCCCCTCCGACAGTTTTTTTGATCGAAAAAAAAATAATTAAAACTATTATTTATATATTTGTATAAGTTTACAGAAAGCGGTGCCTTTTATTCTTTGTAGAAAGATTTTTGAAACGTTAGATATAATTCCAATTGCAGCTTTTCTGTTATGCAATGTGTAAAACAATACTTCAGGTCCATAATGTCAACATCCAACCAAGTTATAATGTTCATCGGGAGTGAGTTAAGTTGGAAACTTCTGTAGAACCCAGGAACAAATGTAAATTCATGATTAACCTATCATAGTCTGGGTTCTGACTGCCGCCCCAGCTTTTATCTTTTAAATCCGCCACTGCTTTTAGGCCTCTGAACACGAAAATGACAGAAGAAACGATATTGGTTCTTGTTCACGTTATAGAGGCAAAAGGGGAAAAATAAGAATAATGGGAAATTAATGTATTTTTGCTATTTTCCAGACGGAAATCCCAATATGTTTACAAATTCCATAATTTTTTCATAGTCGCGTATATTAGGCTGGACTTTTATAGTAGTTTTTTATGCACAGAATTTATTCCACGTAACAAAACATTGGTCATAACCACGTGACCCTGTTCCTCACATCTCACATCTCTGCATCCAAAATATGTTATGCTTTTTGTATAGTGGAATTGTCGCCGGCAAGTGATACATTACGAGCTGATTCTACCTGATCAGACCATCGCTGCTAACTTGTACTCTGAATAGTTGCAAAGAGTGCACCGCACATTGCGGCAGAAGGAGACGTAATTGCTGAATCGCAAGGGTGTGCTCTTTTTGCACGACAATGCCAAGCCACATATGGCAAAGAGAACTCGAAGGGGCAGATCCTTCACCAACTTCGTTGGGAGGCATTATGTGACATGCAACGTATTTACCGGACCTTGTGCCAACAGATTACCACTTGATTCATTCCCTCGACAACCACCTCCCTAGGAGATCCTTCGCAAACAAAAGAAACCTGCGGAATGCACTGATAAAGACTTCTTTGCGTTCACGACCGCCGAGTTTCATCACCAGAGTATTGTGCAGCAGTGGGAACATTAGCAAAAGGTTTCGGATGGCAATGAAGATTACTTCGAAAGCTAAAAGTACACTGAGAAAAATTTTCATAGAAAATTTAACAGTAAAGACATGTAAAGTTGACTTTTTCGTAATTCCGTACTTAAATTACGTACATTTGGACTTGAAACCATTATAATGTTAATTTATCATGTGGCGAAATTGAAATACAACATGTTGCATTTTGTCTTTTATGAAAAATCTGTAGTACGCAATAAATGTACGTAACGACAGAAAGGTTTTCAGTTCTGTAATGTTAAGAATACATTCCAGACTGGACAGAAAATGTGACGTAATCCACGAGAGATAAATGCCTTTCAGGAATGAAAATATTACAGGTTATCCTATCCAGTACGTGTTTTTTGACATGAGTAAGGAAAACATCGCAGGAAGAAGAACAAATAGTCTTTGTAATGCATTTTTTACATTATAATGTTAAAAGAAACTCAGTAATGTGAAAATGTTCGTAGTAAAGTGCAAACTTCACGTCAGTAATGAAATTTTGTCATGATAATGAGACCTACCCATTCTACACTGCAAAGATCAAACAAATCCGTACTTTACAGACGTTATGCAAGGAGACGAAATGTTTTATCATTATGCAAGGAGACAGTCTAAGGAAAACATGATTACGTACAATTGCTACGTACAACTGACCTTTCACTCGGAAAGTGCGACAAATAAAGTACGTAAAGGTATGATAAAAAGTCATTATAATGTTATATATCCCAGAAAATGGATAAAACTACATTTAGAACGAGTAATTTACAGTAAGTAATGGAAAAAAAGTCCTGAAACTCTGTGTAATCAATCATACAATTGTTTGGTATTAAAGTCTGTATTGTCATGTTACTTTAATATTACCATACAGACAGTAACGCATTACTCCAGTTATAATAGGTGGGGAAAAAGAAATGCAAAATTTCCATCACCCACAATTCCACACTATATGAAAAAAAACCGGGATGTTTTTGTGCTAGGACACAAGAATAACAGATATGGCAAACAGATGGCAGCACTATTGACTTGTAACTTCTATCCAACAATTCACACGTTCACAAAACTATTATTGAGACAGATGGGCATACAGAAAACATATAACATTATTTGTTACTTGGTATAAATGCCAAAGATACTGCGTAAACCTTTGATTATTTCAAACAATAAAATCATGCTAATTTTCATAGCCAGTACAGAAGTTATTTCTGATATGCTTGGAAGACATCTGGTGGGTGCCTTCACCCTCATACCATCCATCATTACCGATCTCATGATTGTCATATACTTAGCTGTTAAAAATCATGCTCTCATAGCTCTTCATGTATTCAACTAACCACTATATGTTTGCTGTATCTATTCATTTCAGGCACCGCAGTTCCAGCAAGATCATAACTTGTATTATACAAGTCTTATTTCAATGTTGACCAACTAAGCAGGCATATAGCCAGCACAAACGACTAGTAAAGACAAAATGAAACAAAAAGGGTCTGGTACTATGGACTCCTGCTGCGAACTGACCGAGAGTAAATACCTGATCTTTCCGCTGTGCTATCCTTCCTCTCGCACATGTGAGATTGGTTTATTGTTTCCAAAACAAATTGGGTACAGTTGTCTGGTGGTTCTGTGTTTTGGCATACACACTGGTGTCACTGCTATGTTTCGATAATGAAAGGAAATATCAAATCCATCCGATACATATGATAGGAAAAAGCAGGAATCGGGAATCGATACCAAAGCTAGGTGTAAGACCTGTAACGTCGAGCTCTTTTGTAGTAAAAGTGAGCTTCACTATCACACAAAAAATTTTAAGCATCTAGTTAATGTAATGCAATACTTTGTCTATTGCTACAGCTTTTTTTTCTTTTCTTAGCAAGGAACAAGAAATGTGCAGCAAAACAAAAATCTTGTTAAGACCAAAAAAATGTATTGTGTTTCTTTGCCGAACACATTACCTTCCAAACCATAAAGAAAAACATGGTGTTCGTTACAAAAAAAAAAAAAAAAAGTTCACAGTGTTCTTGAATATTGTGCCAGCATCTTTGTGATATTATCATGCATAACTGTGAATAATGGATTTTATATTACAAGAATGAGTTCAACTGCACGTTATAGGCCCTCTGAAGTGATATTTTTCAAAATTATTTATCACTAGGTGTTATAAATTGTATCTTTTTTAGTTGGCGGGAAATTTTGCGTCTAATCGGGAAATTCCATGGCTTCGGACGGGAAATTCACTGTTACAAAACTGGCATCACTGCTTGTATACCAGCCAGCCAGTCTGGACCAGCACCCACCGCAACTGAGGCTTGTCCTCACACAATTGATGACCCTCCCCATGCAATATGAAATATGAATAAAGTTCCAAATGAATTGATTATTAAATAGCACCTAGACCCTCTAATGATACCTCTGACCTCTTATGCTTTTCTCTCTCTTACCGAAGAAAGGGCGCAACCCTTTGAACGGGTAAACATTAATAAACAAAAAAAAAATGGTGGGTGCTGCGCATAATTTAGCTGTTTCCAGCTTTCTCATTGGAGGCATTGTTTACAGTGTCAAGTCCAGACTGAGGATATTACGAGCTTGTGGACGCAAGTTCGGCACAGCGTTGCCATTCCTAGCATAATTATGCCAAACCTAGCATCTTTTCGAACGCTCTAGCACCTAGCATCTTGCTATTAGCATAATTTTAAAATCTAGCATATTTCAGCTACCATTGTTATTTCCTTGCGTTGGAGCGTTGATAGTTGAATGACCGAAGGCGAATTACTCTAGTGTCAAAGCTTCCTACAGTAGAAGAAACTTTAAAAATTAATTTGCGGAAAGGAAGCAATAAAACAATAAAAGAGAACAAACGCATCTTTCTTATTGCAACCAGAAGGGTCCCTACTCTACGAGCTTCTAAGGGCTGCTTGCGAAAAAAAAAAAAAAAAATCTTCCTCATTCTATGTGACGGTCACTTTGTATTAGACTCCCAAGTCGTGTTGTTTGAGAGGAATCTTGTTAGCCCCTTACTTTTCAATTGGGCCTTTACAGTTAAATGAAAGACATGGTTACAGTCTTATTGAGGCCACATCCTGTTGATGGTTGAAATATCTCCTACCCCAATCCCACTTTTAGTTTTGGGATGCGGTACTCTTTTTAAAATTCCTCTTAACTGAAATGAACAAAGTTGTTGTTTCTTTCCATCTTCCCCCTTTCTCCCACTCTTTCTCTTTTATTACTATTGAGGTCTTATATTCAATGTCTTCAATTTCAAAGTTAGTTTGTGTTAGGTTAGTGCTGGCTGAAAGAAGTTGTTCGTGTGCTCTTTGTGGTTGTTATTTCATCGTGTGTTAGTTTTTCGTGTGTTAATTATCATATTCTCACGTTCACAGTTTGTGAGTTAACGTTACGACACAATGAGTGATGAACGGAAAAGGAAAGCGTGTGATGGTACTCCAGAGAAGCGAAAAAAAAAGCGCGAGGAGATTCAAACCGAAAGTGGGAAACATTCGATCAAAAATATAGATCGGAGTGGGAAAGTGACTTAAAATTTAAGGGGTGGTTACGTCCTGTAAAGGAAAACCCGGGGAAAGCATATTGTGTTGCCTGTAATGCGGAGTTAGCAGTAAAACGTAGTGTGCTTGAAAAACATTCTGAATCTGCAAAACACACAAATCGTGTTAAAACAGTAGGGCATAAACAGAAATCTATAACCCAATGTTTTGCAAGTGCGAAATCAAATCCCGACGCAAAAGTAAAGAGAGCAGAAATATTGTGGGCAGCTTTCATGGCAGAACACAATATTCCTATGCGGGTTGGAGAGCATCTCGTAAAAGTGGCAGCGGCTGCATGTAAATGTAAGACAGCCGAATCCGTAAAGTTTGGAAGAACAAAAGCCACTAATATAATTAAAAACGTCATTGGGAAATGCCACTTTGATGACATAGCACAACAACTACGGAAATCGAAGTTTAGTGTAATAATTGATGAATCTACGGACATTGGTAGCATTAAAACTTTAGCGGTGTGCGTAAGGTTCTTTGACGAGGAGCTAAAACGGGTGGACACAAAGTTCTGGAAACTTGTCCAGGTTTTCACTGGAAATGATCCCGCTTCTGCACTCGTAGGAGCAACGGCTGACCGTCTATTTGAAGAGCTCATGCAAACCTTTAGTGATGCTCAGATCCCGGAAGAGAACATAGTTGGATTTGCGAGCGATGGCTGCAACGTAATGTTTGGTAGGGGAAATTCCGTTGCAAGCAAACTCAAAGAACGTCTTCCAGGACTGATCACAATGAAGTGTATTTGCCATTCTTTGCATTTGTGCGCGAACGAAGCTACTAAAAAACTGCCATTTTCTTGTGAACAGTTAGGTCGTGACGTTTACAATTATTTTAAGCATAGTAGTAAACGGCAAGCCCAACTTCAAGAATTTCAAGAATTTTTAAACTTAGACCCGCACAAAATGTTAAGGCCATCTCAAACAAGATGGCTATCTCTGATTCAAATGATAGAAAGACTTTTGGAGCAGTGGGAAGCACTTCGGTCATTTTTTATTGAACGCTCATTCGAAGGAGATGAAAAGGCGGACTTTATTCTACATCAAATGAACTCTCCTGAAACAAAACTCTTTCTGTTGTTTTTGAAATTTACATTGCCCAAGTTTACAAATGCTAACAAGCTCTTTCAAAGCGAAAAAGTTGTTGTGAGTGCTCTTCATACTAAAATGTCCGATTTATATTTATCGATACTTTCGATGTATATGGATCCCATTAAATTGAAGCGACTTGATCTTCAGCAAATTGATCCTATGGATGAAAGACTTTTTCAACCCTTAATGAACGTTTATGTTGGGGTGGAAGTACACAATCAACTAGGGACAGTGCTCAAAAGCCATGAAAATATTAATGATTTCAAGCGAAGGTGCAGGGATTTCTACATTGCAGCCTGCTTAGAAATTAAAAAGAGATTCGATTTTGGGGACAAAATTCTTTCAAAATTATCATGGCTAACTCCCGGTATCGCGCTGAAGATAGATCAGTCACGACCATTATCTATTACGCCTCTTCTATCTAAACTTCCTCGTATAGTTGATGCTAATGATCTTGATCTGCAGCAAAAACTAGACGATCAATGGCGAAAGCTGCCGTATTCTAATCTTCCCGAAGACATGATTTCTTCTGATGTGGATAATTTTTGGCTAACCATTCGAAATAGTGAGGATTTGCTTGGAGAGCGTGAATTTGAAGAATTAGGAAAATTTGCTCTTGACGTACTTATATTTCCTCATTCCAGTGCTTCATGTGAACGGATTTTTTCGAAAATAAATTTGATGAAGACGAAAACAAGAAACAAACTAATCACGTCGACAATAAACGGTCTTCTTTTGACACCGGAGTGCGTAAAACAAACTGGTTGTAATAAATTCCAACCAAAAGAACGAATGCTGGCCTCAATGACAAAAGCTTCATTGTATGCCCCTTCGACTTCATCTACAATTCCGGAGGAGCAAGTGGAAGATATTGAATTTGAAGTCGAGTTTTGAAAATCTGAGCAGTTGTGTAAATATTTGTGTAGATATGTGAACGTGTGTGTATATATACACTGTATATATATGTATGCCTATGTTATGTGTTGTATAGACTATAGACTAAGCAACTTTTCATATTTGGTTTTCATCATATATCGAGGACTCCAATCAAGGTTCTTATTTTTAGGTAAGCAAACTATTTTGTTTAAGTACGTTAAATCAATTTACTTTACAAAATATATTTTGCACAATAATAATAATAATAATAATAATAATAATAATAATAATAATAATAAATTTCACATTATTATTATTATTTGAAAATATTAAACCTAGCATAATTTTCTAGTAAATAGCATAATTCTGAGCAACAACTAGCATAATATTCCGTGAAATAGTTGGCAACGCTGGTTCGGCAGTTCTCAGTGGCGGGCGAGAGGGTGAGAGAGACAGAGGGTTTCACTCGAGTGAAGACTGCATTACCGTACACGCTAGTGTGCATATTTTTGGAAGCTTAGCTTGATCTTTCATTTCGTTCAACATACTACGATCGATCATTGGTTTTCTATCCACCATCTTCATTGGCCACTATGGCCAGCGGACAACATCCGAGTCTTCCTGCGACTGCTCCTACACCATCCGTCTTAGCTCATAAAGTAGAGAAACGGAAGAGCTACAAGGAAGCATTTGAGTCACCAGTAACTGCTCCAAGATCGGATGAGAATATCAGGACTAACGATGACGGCAACGTAGCATCTATTTCTACATCTCCACCTCACAAAAGACATCACGACGATAACATCAGTATTGCTAGTTCCGAAGACAGCTCCCGACTCATGATAGTAGACGGTATCCAGCAACTATCCCACAAACCTCAACCGGACGTACATAATTTTCTATTGCAAAATTTTGATCCAAAACTCCGCAACGTCAAACTGTTACTTCAGCAAATTCTTAAATATCGTCCACGCTCAGAAATCTTACAAATTGTCCAAACACAAAACGGTTATATCATAAAGTCACCTCTACCGCATTTTGCCACAACAATCAGAGACAAGCATAGTTTCGAAATCTTCGGCAAGACTGCAAAACTTACGAAACTCCAGGACCAACGTACCAAACTACTACCACCACCAAGACGATCTCCTACGCTATCTGTAGTCATTCGCGGAGTGGATCCATCATACAGCGACGAAGAAATTGAGGAGGAATTACGTCTAGAAGGACACGCGTTCAAGAAATGTCTCCGCATCCGTAACAACCAAGGAGCTACTTACATGGTCCGGGTCTTGACCGAATCGCAAGATACTATTGATGATCTCTTGGAACACGGGGCATACATCTACAAGAAACGACACCGAGTGGAACCTTCGAAAACTCCAGCCCCTTTACCAATTCGTTGCGACCGCTGCCAGGAGTATACACATCCAACTTCAAAATGCACGAATTCTTTCAAATGCGGTTATTGTGGTGGTCCCCACCACACCCGGACCTGTCCAAACATGCAACAACCGCCTGACTGTCCTACCTGTCACGAACGTCATCCTGCTTATAGTTACAAATGCAAATCGAAACCTGTTCCTCAAGAAGCCCAGCCTGAATTAGTTGTTCCTCTCCGCATGCACGATGCACAAAATCAAACCACTGAAAACTGCACTTCATCCGATCAACCAATAACTATTAAGCAGCTCTTAGCTTTCATCACTCTGACGCTTCAAAACATACATCCTTTTGCACGTCCTCTAGTTTTGCAACACGTTCAATTCGCTGCACAATCTGTCTTTCACCTCCAATTCCACGCAACTTACAATGGACCAACAGCGTACTTTCATACATTTCCATTACAACCAAGTCTCTAAATTCCATCTCGTCATGAGCATCATGGGTTTAATTTTTCTCTTTCTTAATATTCGTTCAATCTTCGCTCACAAACTACTTTTTGAACAACTCCTTCTGGAAGAAAAAGCAAATGCTTTCCTACTGAACGAAACTCATCTTACTCCGAAACTGCAATGCAAAATTCCAGGCTACACTTTAATCCGTAAAGATAGTAATCTACCAGCACGGCGTGCCAACGGTGGCGTAGCAATTGGTTTCTCACCTCATATTCCATACCACATAAACACCAGCCCAGTTCAGCATCTACCGGAACATCTAATAATCACACTCTATTACAAATCAGATTACATCACCATAGCAACAATCTACGTTCGACCAGGCCACCCAATTCCTCAGGCCTTCTTTCAGTACATTTCAAATTCCTTTAAGCGCTATATCATCTTAGCTGACATCAATATCCATAGTCGTTCCAACAGAGACAGAACAGATTTCTTGAACTTCATCACCACTGCTACAACGGGCACATACCATCAACTGCCAAAACCGACACGCCCAGATTCTAACACGACTCCTGACATAGCTATCACTTCAGCTACCTTAACACAGCGCGCAATAATTGAAGTGTTAGACCCCTTAGGAAGTGATCATGTACCGATCAAGCTATGCATTCAAAGTCGTATTCCACGACCTGTTGACGCAACTCCACCTCGCATGATCCCAAGGTATGATAAAGCAGAGTGGGAAAAGTATCGCTCATATCTTTCAAAACACCTAGAAGGCCTTGATCCACCTACTACAGAAGATGAACTATATAGTATTTTAGATACTATTACACGCCATATGAATCACGCCTCTGCACAATATATCCCACAGTCGCAATATACACCACATAAACCTAAACTTCCGCCGCAATACCTTGCCATGGTGCAGCGATCCCGACAATTTTTTTCGTGACTACATTCATACAGGAAGTCGCGAGGCACTTCGTCATCACAGAGCTCTTCAACGTACAGTACAAAATTATGTCAAAGCGTACAAATTACGCCAATGGGTAAAAGCCTGTAACTCTCTCTCGGAGACATCCCATCCTTCACGTTACTGGAAGCGCCTCAATGCACTTTCTGGCAAATTTAACAAAACTTCCTATCCACTCATTCTTAACGACACACCACTACACTCTGATCTCGATAAAGCAAATGCCTTCGCCACATATCTTCAAGATATCTTCACACCACTTACTCCTGATCGACCTGTTCATAATCATCCGGTAGATCGCTTTGATTTTTCATCCGCTCATCTTCAGCCAGACGCTAACCACCCGCTGAATACTCACAGACCATTAACAGTGACTATCACACCTGACGATATCACTTCAGCCATAAGAAGGAAACGTAACACAGCTCCAGGAATAGACTCCATCTCCTATCGCCACATCAAAGAGAGTCCATACATAGTTCTGTACCTTCTCTCACTCATCTATACTTTCATCCTCCGTTCTGGGTTTATACCATCCCACTGGAAGACGTCTAAGATCTTGATGTTCCTTAAGCCTAATAAACCAGCCGACAGTGTCTCTTCATATCGCCCTATCCAACTGACACCTGTATTCAGTAAAATTCTCGAAAAAATCTTAGTTCAACGTCTACACGTCCATCTTACTCATTATAATCTTTTACCACGTTCACAAGCCGGATTTCGTCCAAACTACAGCATTAATGATCAGTTATTACGTCTCCTCAATCACATCACCAACCATTATAATACATCACGACCATCTTGTCTTACCTTATTTGATTTAGAGAAAGCATTTGATAAAGTATGGCACGCCGGACTTATGTACAAACTTCTGAACTTTCGTCTTCCTATCACCTATATCAGATTTATCTATAACTTTTTGCACTGTCGCCTTGCATACGTTTCTATTAATAACACATTCTCTCATCCTATATTCCTTTACTCTGGTGTACCCCAAGGATCTTCACTCTCTCCTCTGCTTTATCTTCTATATGTAGCCGACTTACCAGCATTGACTCCTAACGTTCAGGTTTACCAATATGCAGATGACACCGCATTTCTAGCACTCGGCAAAACTGTTCATCAACTTAACATTTCAATGCAGTCCGCAATAGATTCCTTCGTTAACTGGTGTGAAAAATGGCGCCTCAAAATAAACGCTTTAAAGACCCAGACTATAGTTTTCTTGCCGCCCAAAAAGCGCACGAAGGTTCACCGAAATCCCAACCTACTTCATCTCACAGTCGATGATACCCGTCTTCAACTCAGCAAATCTGTCAAATATCTCGGCCTAACCTTAGACACACATCTCACTTGGAAACCACATTTACAGGACGTCATTGCCAAAGCTTCAAACCGTCTCAATTTGTTAAAACGCCTCACAGGTACTACTTGGGGTCTCAGTTCCACATTTGTGCTAAATACTTATAAGGTTTTTTTGCGTCCAGTTTTGACATTATGCTAATCTGGCTTGGATCGCTGCACCTCCTTCCTTCTACAACAAATTGAAGATTTTGGAACGCCATGCACTTCGCATTGCATACCGGATAAAACTGCCTAGTCCGACATACGAATTGTACGAACGAATGCCTTTTCCACATATTCTTTTTCATCTCGAATCTCTCCGTCTCAAATATATCGATAAACATCTGCATGAACGACATCCGCTCCTTATAGACACCATGAACGCCCACATAGACTTTCCGATTTCAGCTCCTATCATACATACACCGCTATCTCTTCTCTTCACGATCTACCATTACACTCTACCCCCAAACCACAAGTATCTCCCCTTAGCAGAAGAATTGAAGACCGACGATCTCCAGCCCCACATCTGTCCATCATTCGCACTGTAAAACCTCTGTCACTAATCTGGGCTTCCTCTTGTCTTTCATCAATGCTTGGAGCAGCCCCCAAGCGAGAAGATTAACCAGCATCTGTTAACTAACAGAACCCAGTGATGTATTGTCTTTTGCACTTCACAGCATTACATTTCGCCTTTTTCATCCTCATCTCATGATTGTGATCTAAAGATCACAATGTTCAACCTGACAATATTAAAAATCAATAAATAAATAAATAAAAATCCCTCTCTATAATTATCCTACCGTCATTCCTTATTTTTTTCTTTACCCCTCCTAACTAAGTATGATACTATCCCATAGACCAGCTACAACTACTTCTATATCTCCCTATTATGCCACCACAATCCTTCCCATAGAGGGCGTAACCCTCGAGCGGATAGCTAGCTCCGGCTAGCAAAAAAAAAAAAAAAAAAAAAAGTGGGTGCTTATAATTTGTATATTCCGAAGGAGCGTGTTCCGAACCTATGTAGTGGAGTCTACATTCTATTAGTGTTTGCGTGCACTATTTACTGCAAGCTTTATTTCGATGCTTCCGGAAAACACATTGCTCGATTAAGTTAATTTCGTCCATGACTGTTACAAGCATTTCATTATACCGTGGTAAGAAAGTATATGCATGTATTCGTATCCTTTCGTCATGGCATTTTCACAGTAGTGCATGCAGATTTAACTGGAACATACAGTGCGTAAGTCTCCACATACAGATTTAAATGCAGTCAAAGACGGAGTTTCTACCATTCCTTCATGTAATTTTTCCATGTTTGCCTCGCAAAATGTCTAGCAACAGCTAGAAATATAACATTCCTGTTTTGTGATTTTTCCATTCCACTTGAGTTTTAACATGACCGGTAATGATGTCGCTCCATTATTACTGTTATTAACTATGACGTCATATCTTTCATAAGTTCTGACGTCATCATTTTTATCTGGAAAAGTAAGGAGAAAACATACGTAGAACGGACAAGAACAATTAACATTCTCAGTAATGTTGGAAAGTCATTCTTACGAAAGGTCCTAAAAATCACTTGAATTTACGTACTTTTTACCCGTAAATTTTTCTCAGTGTACGTACCATCCACGATATTTCTCTTTATCACTGCTCTAGAACGGCAAAAACTTTTTTGGTTACCTTGTATAAAAGTTATTGTAATCTTTATCTAATGAATTAACACACGTACGGGTTAACAGACCCTTTTTTCTCCACTGATGGAAACTTTTACAAGTGAAAAGAAGTTTTTGATGACGATTTAACCTACCAAAGTGTCACGTCAACAGCCATTTTATTATCGAATTTTATAACTTGGAAATTAAAAAAAAAAAAAAGCATAGAGAATTATGACCATAAAATATGACGAAATCTAATTCCAGCTAAATCCTTTTGATTTCTATAAAAAGTGCAATGACCAACGACATAAGAGTATTAAAAATATGTCCTGAGAAGATTAAAAATACATAAAAATATTAAAAGAAAAAATTAACTTCCAAAGTTAGTATGAACTTGTCTCTTGCCTTTACTGTATTGCCTTTGTAACAACATATAAAATGGCTGGCTATTCATAAAGGTTTTTCACTCGTTCAACTTCTGTTGTTTTCTGTAGGTAGCCTATTATAAAGAGGTCATTAATATTGTTTGTCACTTACTTCAAAGTACTTCTGTGCTTTTAATGTCAACTTAGGTCATCAGATCAACCCAAAGTTTCAAGGTTACGAGGTTAACGGTCATTTGAACAATGTTAGCTTTTTAGGTTTTGTTGCGAATTGACGTCTTCGCGAAATGTTTGATATCGTACATATTAAGAACACGGGGTCAAATTGTTACAACCCAGGCACGTAGCCAAGGAAGGGTCCGGGGGTCCGTACCCCCCTCCCTTCGAGACCAGAAATGAAAAAAATTTAAGGAAGGATGAAACAAAATGAAATGAGAAAAAGGAAGATCAGCGTTAAAAATAAAATAAAACTACAGGAAGCATTTGGTTACTCTTTCTTATGAGGAGATATGTATTACTTGCAATACATGTGACGAGGTGAGCGAGATATCCTGGAAGAGACAGGGAATTTGAAATTTCTAGAAAAGTTACGGAATTCTCAGAATTTCTGCTACTAGTCAGGAAGATTTCAAGCTTTCGAAAGCATAGTGCCATTGCGCAACAGCGTGGACATTTTTTATCATAATTTTTTGTCATCGCATCCTTCCAGTATCAAACATGTTATTTCAAAAATAATTTTCTACAGCTCCTTTAACCTGTCATTTGGAACCGAGTGTAGAGTAGTTGACGGAAAAAAAAAAAATCGGAAAGTTCTGTTAAATTTGATTCAACAGAGAAAGAAACTCAGATATTGTCAAATATTTTACAAGACAATCTTGAGTATGTACTTTTTATAATAGTTGAGGTCATAATGAAAGGAAAATTGTTATTTTTGAATAAACAGACGTAGGACGTAAATATTATTTAATCTTTTTCAATACTTTTTTTTTTTATTTTACTCGAGATTTCTTCATAGTTCGTTATTAAAATACTTACCAACATATCCTCATTTTCAGGGGCGGATCCAGGATATGATCAAGGGAGGGGCTAAACCATATTTTTCTGTTTTATCCAGTGTAAAGCAGGATTGAAGCTCATTTTATCCAGTGTATATCTGAGCGTCAAGGGGAAGGGGGCTGTAGCCCCTATAGCCCCCTTAGATCCGCCACTGCTCATTTTATTGTTCTAACAAATCAATATATGTTGATAGTAAAGTAGTTTAGAATGATAAAGACCCTAATGTGATGACCACAGTGTTTCATGTCACGGGTTTCCCCCTCCCCTCCCTCCACAAAATTCTAGCTATGTGCCTGTTACAACCGCTAAGCTTTTGAAATCTTAAGACTCAGGATATTTTTTAGGAACAGATGTCGCCACTTCACTGCTATTTAGGTGCCTTTAATTACATTGTAAGTACAGATTATAAAACCCTTCTCACATTACCTTTACAAATTAAATCTTTCAATTTAACATCCCATGATAATGTTCTTTAGGCTAAGGAAGACAAATCATTAAGACAAGTGAATGATGATGGAAGAATTAGTGAAATAAGAGTGTGGGAGGAAACGGGATACCCGTAGAAAACCAATGGACACGGTGTTGTCTACCACAAAAGTACTGGGCCGGGGATCGAATTAAAATGAATTGAAATCTTTAAGTTTTACGTCCCACAATTAGATATGCCGGCTAGGCTAAAGGAGACAGTGACGATGAGAAATGAATGAAATGATAGAATGAAGAAAGTGGAAGAACTCTTAGAATACCCATGCATACGGTGTTTGTCCACCATAAAGCTCACTTGACCACGGGCGGCTTTAGGATTTTAATTTTTGGTAGGCCTGCTCGCTTTCTTATGGATACATATACAAATTTGATTGATTAATGAGAGTAGGAAATTAATTTTACAGTACTGGTTGATGCTATTTGTTAAATAATTACATGTGTACCATTAATATAAATAGAGCAAAAAGCATTTACTCTTTTAGCATTTATATATTGTTCAAAATTTTTGGGTAGACCTACCCGGCCTACCTGTTAAAACCGCCACTGCACTTGGCGCGAGCTAGGATCGAATCAAGGACCGTATGCACCAGAGGTAAATGCTCTAGAACTCAGCAACCGTGCCTTCCTCCATTTATAAATGAAAACACCTTCTATCACTACCTTTCCCATCTCCTTTCTGAAAAGTCATATTTGATGTAAAAAAAAAAAAAAAAATGTAGTTCTTTCTTTATTTAAGTAAGCGTCGAACGGGCAAACGATAGCTTTATACTAGGGATGGTCAAAAACATTCCGAAATCCAGAATACGATAATTTTAGTTTCCGAAACCGGAACTTTCAGTTTCCGGAATTCGGAAAAATAGCGAATTTCCGAAAAATTCGGAATTCGTAAATGTTGTTCTTTTATGAGTATCTGATCACAAGATAGTAAGATAAGAATTATAAACTTCTTTAACAGCTGAGTGAATGATACGGAGTTCTCTACTTTTATGAGCAGAGAGCAACGACGATATTTCGGAACAGCTCATTTGGACAACATCACTACCACGTCTGTATTAAGATCACTTTAGCTTGGGTAAATGATTTTGGAAATTCTAAATAATTACTCATGGTTTGGAAGATTCATATGTGTGTGATTCTGTATGGGTCATTCCGTTCAAAATATCCTAATTTCAAAAAATGTCCGTGACGCATGTCTCCGAATTTCTTTGATTTCCCCGATAGGCATCTAGTATGTCGTAAATGAAAATCATAGTTTTAAAATGCAGTTGTAGACTAGTATATAGGCTATAATGTAGTTTTAAAATAGTTTATTCAGGTTTTCGAAAATGAACGTATCCGCGGAATAACGTTATTCACGAAACGTGAACGGAGAAGAAAAATTATATAGATGAGCCGAGTGTTTTTCATGGATACAACGTGCTTTGGGATAACGTTACCAACGTGACAAATTTTTAAAGGGCTAACTCTTCGCTAAAACGTATTTGTACCTGTGGTGAGAATTAGGGATGGCCACAAAGTTCCGGTTCCGGCGGAACCGGTTCCGCGAGGAATCGGTTCTTGGAAATCCGGTTTATAGAACCGGTTCCGCATCTGGATCCAAAAACCCGTTTCAGAATCAGATCTTAGGAACAGGTTCCAGACCTGGATCCGAAAACCCGGTTCCAGAACCGGATCTAAGGAACCGTTTCCTGATCTGGATCTGAAAACCCGGTTCCAGAACCGAATCTTAGAACCGCTTCCAGATCTGGGTCCGAAGAACCGGTTCCAGACCTGGATCCGAAAAACCGGTTCCGGTACCGGATCTTCTAGAACCGGATCCGTTCAGACCCGAAAATCGGTTCCAACAGGAACCGGTTCTTGCCATCCCTAGTGAGAATAGGTCACAAAGTTTGAGATTCATGACTCGGAGAGAGTCAGACCACGGGCACATCCACGCTAGGGATGATCCGAATCCCCAAGTACACTTTGTTAATAAAGCTACATTTGTTAGCAGAGGAGTGACAAAGATTCGATTTTTATACTTCATCTGTATTTTTATTTTTTATGTATAATGCAATAATTTGTGTGGATAGAAACAGCGACAGTACCGGATTCTAGTTCTTCACCTATTTATTTTATAAAAATACAAAATAGTGTCTGTGTCTACAATGTTAATAACTTAAATATTCCTTACGACCAGAGTTAAAGAAAGGAATGTTTTATACGGGAACCACTTTGTTCATGGCAGCCACCGGGGGGGAGGGGTGTTGAGGCGACTTCAGAGGTTAAGGTCCTCGGATAACTTCCTCGGCTCATGGCAGTTTCTCGAGTTATGGTTTGTGTTGAGGAATCCCATTTGCTTCAAAGCAGCCTCCAGGAATTTTAGGAAAGCTAGAGTCCCTTCGTCCGATGCGACTTCCAATGCTTCGATCAGCGGCAGTGTGACCACCCAGCAAAAAATATTTCGGACTAACATATAGAAAAAATTACTAGATCTGGGAAAAAAGTACTAAAATTTTATATGCTTCCGTTTCACTCTATTTATGACATTTTACGATGTTAATATCTTATTATCCGGTAACCCCTTCCTCTGTAGGTGGGGAGTGATCCCCCACATTCTTGAAAGAACCACCAACTTTAACTCTTTTACAGTCAAAATTCGATACAAACCGTGCAAACCACTTGCACCATCAAAATGTTGACTTAACACCTCCAAACTAAAAATAGTGATGGAATCCCTGTTTAATTGTCGTATTAGAACTCACTGTAAAACTACTGAAGTAACAAGTATGACAAATATAGAGGATGTCGGGAGAAAACAAGAATATAAAATGGGCTTATTGAGAAAATCGAGTTTTGATTTCTTAATAGCCTACTGTTTAAACGGATCACCAAATATGTAATATTGTTTACTGTGGTCATGTATTAGTTAGAGGAGGCGACCGGGTGGTAGAGACCTGCACGGGCCGGGCTTGGGCGGGCCGACTCTGTTATTTCTTTGGGCCGGGCCGGGCTTGGGCTGGCCGACACTGATTTCTCTTCAGGTCGGGCCGGGCTGAGGCCGATCAATTGCAATTCTTTAATAATTATTGACTTTCGTTAAACGATAATTGGAATAAAGCCAAACGTTGAAGAAGTGTGTCCGTGAAAAATGTTACAAAGAATGCAACAGCTATTTACAGTTTGTGTTGCTTAGCGGCTCCACTTTCACTATAGAGGATTGCAGGCATTATGCGGTAAATTGAGCTCTGACCTTGACCTTCACTGAACCCAAATATGACAAGAAGGGGTGGGAATGTTTTGCCTGTCGCTAAACAATATTGCCATCTTCACTTTATGCTAAAAATCAATTAAATTAGATTTTTGTTACAGGGAATGGAGTATTTGTCGTCTCGATGACAGGCAAAGTTCTAGCAGGCAATGGTACCATTCGGAAGGCAAGCGTCAGGTTGTGAACCAAAGTTTAGAAAATGTTTCTGAGTTTTAGGTCAAATTTAGTACTAAATTTTGAGAAAGATTCGGGCTCGAGCTAATTTTTTAAAAAATATCGGGCCGGGGTCGGGCCAAAAACTTAAAATTTATCGGGACCGGGCCGGGCTTGGGCCAAGAATTTTGAAAAACTTATCGGGCCGGGCCGGGCTCGGGCCGAAAATCTCCAAAACTTTTCGGGCCCGGGCTGGGCCGGGCCTAGGTACGTTTGGGCTGGATTGGGCTCGGGCCGAAAAATTCGGCCCGTGCAGGTCTCTACCGGACGGCACCTGTGTCCTACGTCAGCTCTTGTAAATACCTTTGTTGGAAAAAAAAAACGAAAAAATTACCAGGAACAGTGAAATTTTCGTACATTGCTAAATTTTCATGAGATTCCTTTTTCTCTCCCAAATGTATTTATGAAGAAAGAACAGGAGGTGAAAAGTAGTAGATTTATTAGTGAACGTACTAGAACACTAAAGTATTATTAAAGGTACTAGATCTAGTACGAAAGTACTAGCGGTGGTCACACTGATCAACGGTTAACTGATGCCTCCTTCTTCCTTGGCTCCACTTTTATAGGCCCTCTTCAAGTGGCTCGTTCCTTTTCGGTTCCCTTCGTGTTGTTCTTCGTGTCTTCCCGGTTTTGTGTATCGTGCGCTGCTTATAAACAATAGCACGTCTCGTTTGTAAGCATATCGTCGACTTTACAAAGCCAAAGACATTCTATCTCAGTCTATGAAATTATACCTCACACAAGTTCTTGTTTTACCCTTATTAGACTACTGTGACGTTGTATATAGACCATCTCTCTTCGTTTAAAATTCTAAAACTATACAGAAAATACAGAACTCGTGCATTAGGTTTGCCTTTAACTTAAAGAAATCGGAACATATCCTACCAGTGCTAAATAGAAACGACATTTTAACAATGTCGAGAAGAAAATACCTACGCTATAGTTGTCTGATATATAAAATCCTTAAAGCTCAATCCCCACAATATTTATATTGTAAATTTACAAAGCGCTCACAAATTCACTCTCACGTTACGCGTAACAGTGAGAAATTCAATGTAGAAAGACTTAAACTGAAGATAGTGCAAGGATCATTTTCTAGAGCAGGTCCGAGAGTATGGAATGCGATACGAAAAGCTCTCACGGAAATAGAGTCATTTAATTCATTTCGAAATTCATTAAAATCACATTTGATGAAATCCCAGCGACTGGCCTCTGGCACTTACGACATGTACTGTTTTATGTAACAACTTAGCTAAGTCCAACAATATCGATACTTTTTATTGCATATGTCACTTGTTTATTTTCTGATTTATTCTTTTACTTGTATTTTTTTTAGTTTTTTCTGTTCCTTTTGATGTGTAATGTTTAATATTGTATTCTTTTGACAAGGGTTAGGTGGTAGAGCAGCCATGGCTGAACCTCGCCCGCTTCAATAAAGACATTTTCATTTCATTTCATATGATCACGCTGTAATGTGGGGATCCTTACACCCCCCCAAACTGGAAGAAAAAATAATCTACAAGATTATTAAAACACACACACACACACACATTTGTAGTGAACTGAGGTAAGGTTACACATGAACACTGATACACTTGGAAAACACATGATACCGGAAAGACTGTTATTGTTTGAAGACACTTAAAAGCACTATAAATCACTTAAAAAAACACCTGTGTTGAAATATATATAATGAGAAAATGGTAATAGCACTATATTTCTGTTCCGGCTGAGCAAGATCAAATTGTCATTATCACTTCTCTCAGAGCGGGTAGAAAGCACTACAACTGTATTTAATAAATATACACCAATTCACAAATTGTATTTATCGTTCGAGCTTCTTGTTAATTAAGTTTGGTGTAAGTTTTAATGCCCTATTCGGTAGCATCAGTCTGAATTAGAAGAATATCCGTTTGAACAGTAGGCGCCAATGAATTAAGAGTAAGTTTTTCCAACGGTTGTACTGCAAAGTTTTAGAACACTTTCATGGTATATTCTACTGAATCTGTTGTTTGTAACATTTTAAACAAGTGAGTAACCCATGTGAAATAGGTTAGATTGAAAAAGAAAGAGTCGTATAATTATGATGCTAATACTGCACATAAAGCAAAACTTTATAAGCTGTGGAAATAAATACTAGGGATGGCGACAAAGTTCCGGTTCCGGCGGAACCGGTTCTGTGAAGATCTGAAAACCCGTTCCAGAACCGGATCTTAGGAACCGGTTCCAGATCTGGATCTGAAAACCCGGTTCCAGATCCGGATCTGAGGAACCGGTTCCAGACCTTTATCCGAAAGCCCCCAAAGGAGGTACAAAGTTCACCTTCAAAACACTGCAAAGAGGACCATGCGCTTGTGCCCTCCCCGCCCAGACCCGCTTGTGCCCCCAGAAAAAAATTTGATCCACCAGTGGTTGTTTATCCAAATGAGTTGCCCAGTTTGCCTGTTTAGCCAATGAGTTTGCCAGTTACCCAGTTTATTTAGACAAATAAGACAAGCGGCCGCCGCCTGGGCGCCTGCCTGTCGATTCCGCCATTTCATCTAGCATACTGTTCACAGCCTACAAAGCAGCTCGGGTTTAGTGTAGGGATGGTCACAAATTTTCGATTCCAGCGGGTTCTTGAAGATCCGGTTTTTAAAACCGGTTCCGGAACCGGTTTCATACCTGGATCCGAAAACCCGGTTCCAGAACCGGATCTTAAGAACCGGTTCCAGATCTGGATTTGAAAACCCGGTTCCAGAACTGGATCTTAGGAACCGGTTTCAGATCTGGATCTGAAAACCCGGTTCCAGAACCGGATCTTAAGAACCGGTTCCAAATCTGAATCTGAAAACCCGGTTCCAGATCTGGATCTGAAAACCCGGTTCCAGAACCGGAACTTAGGAACTGATTCCAGACCTGGATCCGAAAGCCCCCAAAGACCCGTAAAGGAGGCACAAAGTTCACCTTCAAAAAAAGGCAAAGAGGACCATACGCTTGTGCTCTCCCCGCCCAGACCCGCTTGTGGCCCCAGAAAAAAATATTGGTCCACCAGTGGGTGTTTAGCCAAATAAGTTGGCCAGTTTGCCTTTTTAGTTAATGAGTTTGCCAGTTACCCAGTTTATTTAGCCAAATAAGACAAGCGGCCGTCGCCTGGGCTCCTGCCTGTTGCTTCCACCATTTCATCTAGCACAATGTTCACAGCCTGGTAGCAGCTCGGGTTTAGCGTAGGATTGGTCGCAAATTTTCAGTTTCAGCGGAATCGGTTCCGCGAAGAACCGGTTCTTAAAGATCCGGTTTTCAGAACCGGTTCCATACCTGGATCCGAAAATCCGGTTCCAGAACCGGATCTTGGGAAGCGGTTCCGGACTTAGATGCGAAAAACCTGTATCGGAACCGGATCTTCTAGAACCGGATCCGTTCAGACCCGAAAACCGGTTCCACCAGGAACCGGTTCTGGTCATCCCTAATAAATACACATTAATATGTTTTTCTTTGCTTTGTAGGAGCTGCGCTATCAATGCCAGAAATTTGCTGTGGATTTGTTGTCTCACACAAGAAGTTCTCAGGAGTTGGCTATTATTTTGAACCACGACCCTCAGAGTCCACCTTATGAGGACGGAGACGTTATGAAGCTTGCAAGACTTCAACTAGCCATTGATTACAAACAGAAAAAGGTAAGTCACTGCCAAGGATGTTGTAAAATACAGGATCTTCCCATGTGTATCTTCATTCTATCAAATCATTGAAGCCAAAAAACAACTGAGTATTGGCACGTCTGATTGGCTACTCTCTTTTCCGCCATCGTCTGATTGGCTACTTAAGTTCCCGCCATGATTGTTGGCTCAAAACATTGCGATCCTATTGGTCGGACTGGGCAGAGTAGGGGGTGGCGAAACTGTGACGTATGGCTTCAAGATTTTGTTGTAAGGACAGATCCTCTATTTTATAACATCCTTGGTCGCTGTAATAATTGTCAGCAAGAAATTGTTTTCCTAAAAACCGCAGCAGGTGATAATGTATAAAATTGACAATTGAATGCTGCTAATCGTGATTTATTAACATGTTAGATGAACATTTAGAACTTCCAAGAACGCGGAAGATACTTTATACAGGGTGGCGCAAGAAAACGGGAAATTTGAGCCTAGAAGTTGGCAACCCAGCGCACTACTAATTGTTTGATAATGATGCAATGTTGATTGAAATTGCTTATCATCAACGTTGCCAATTGGCGGGAATTTAAGTTTTCTTTAAAATAATCTCTAAATTAGAAATTGAGACGTTCGTAAACTTTGCTTGGAAGTTTTTCTATTATTCTTTATTTCCTTGTTTTAATTATTTCTTCTCCCACGCAAACTAATTTAGTCATCTCAAGGTTGATTGGCTTTGGATACATTTATACGAGCAGGTATAGCCATTAACCTCTTTAAGAAAGAAATATATTGTAAAATTCTGCTGAAGCAGGTAGAACGTAGAGCAAAACTCCCTTATATAAAATAGTATAGCACAACTCCACTAAATAAGTACAAAGTTCACTAAGTAGGTGTCCCAAAGGTCAGTTAGCCAAGGGAAGGATTTCTCACAAAGCTCCGTCGCAAGCTCAGTGAGGTGGAGTAGAAATCTCAGTGCTCCACTGCAAGCTAAGAGAGGTTGGAGTCTTGCAGGGCAGCACGGCAAGCCAGGCGGGTAAAGGAAATCACAAAACTCCATTGCAAGTTGGGTGGTAAGCTCAAACTCGAGGCTCCACCGCAAGCTAGGAGAAGGGTTAAGTTCCCAACAGAGCTCCCCAGCAGGCTAAGTTTGAAGGAGGTCTTAGAGCTTCACTGCAAGATAGAAGAAGGGTTAAAAGTTCCCAACAGAGCTCCACGGCAGGCTAAGTTTGAAAAAGGTCTTAGAGCTCCACTGCAAGCTAGGAGAAGGGTTAAGTTCCCAACAGAGCTCCACAGCAGGCTAAGTTCGAAGGAGGTCTCAGAGCTCCACTGCAAGCTAGGAGAAGGGTTAAGTTCCCAACAGAGCTTCACAGCAGGCTAAGTTTGAAGGAGATCTCAGAGCTCCACTGCAAGCTAGGAGAAGGGTTAAGTTCCCAACAGAGCTCTACAGAATGCTAAGTTTGAAGAAGGTCTCAGAGCTCCACTGCAAGCTAAGAGAGTTCTCAGTCGGAAACTGGTACTAGAGGTGGTGTTCCTTGGATTTTTGTAGCTGCTGCTGTATAGTAGTAGCGGTTATGTTCCTCTTCCATCACGAGATGAGTGGTAGCGGCACTGATTCGTGTCGTCTGCTTCTCATAGTGACTTTTAGTAAATGCACGTGGTAGTGTTTATAAATATAAGCACATGTTAATGTTTACAAATAGAACCATGTGCCGGATATTACAATACTATATCGACGTTGAAAAAGTCGAATGGAAACAAGAAGGAACCGATAACATAACCTCCGCTGCAAAATTACGGTGGGTCAATACGAGATCTATTCGCTCTGCTATTTCGTTTTCTTCAAGCGATTATAGTTTCTGAAACAAATGGGGAAAGCGTCATCTGGTGCTTTTGAGTTTGGGCAGGCATTGCTGCTATGTCTGAATGCCCCAAAATATTTTTATTTTAGTTAGCGTTAAGTTATACATATAATTGTGAAATTTTACGGCTTCGAACGAGAAATTTCCTTTTACAAAACTGACAATACTACTTGTTTTTTCTTAGAATGAAGCATTGGTGTGGTGCTGAACGAGAGCGTTTGCTGAATTATTTCTAACCTAACTCCATGGCCTATGGAACCCGAAGGTTCAATGCCGCGTTCACAAAAGCTCTCCACTGACGTCTATTCTTAGTTAACTGGATCCAGTTTCTACTTTGTATTCCTATCTCTGCGAGATCTATCTTAATATCGTTCTCCCATCTGCACCTAGATCTTCCTAATGGTCGTTTTCCGATTGCTCTTCTAGTTAAAACTTTGAAAGCTTTCCTACTTTCTTCTATCCTGGCTACATGACCTGCCCACCTAAGCCTCCTAGACTTGGTGACCCTAACGGTGTTTGGTAAACCGTATAAATTATGTAGTTCCTCGTTATGAAGTTTCCACCATACCCTACTCCCGTTCCTCTTGGGTCCGAATATTCATCTTATAATTTTACTCTTAAATATTTTCAGTTTAGTTCTTCCCGCAGAATAAGCGACCATCTTTCACAACCATACAACACAACAGGCATGGTTACCGTTTTATATATATATATATTTTTAAGTTTCAAATTGCTCGACACAATTCCGACACGACAAGAGATTTTGAACTGAATAATAACACGAAAATCCCTGCTTTCATTCGACATTTAATTTCTTTGTAGATATGGTTTTGGGTTGTTAATATTGAGCTAGATATTTGAAAGTATCTACTTTGTAGAAAATACTATTTGATATTTTGACGTATCCATAATTTACAGTGTTATGGTCCAGGCCAACTTCCACGTATTTACTTTGCTTTGGATTTACTTCTAAACCCATATCTCTGTAAGCGCTTAATAAGACTTCCGCATTCCTTTCTATTGTTCATCTATCATCCCTCGTCATCAGCATACGCCATAACCTGGTAAGTATCATTCAGCTTCAGAGTTCATCTATCATCCCTCGTCATCAGCATACGCCATAACCTGGTAAGTAACATTCAGCTTCAGAGTTCATCTATCATCCCTCGTCATCAGCATACGCCATAACCTGGTAAGTATCATTCAGCTTCAGAGTTCATCTATCATCCCTCGTCATCAGCATACGCCATAACCTGGTAAGTATCATTCAGCTTCAGAGTTCATCTATCATCCCTCGTCATCAGCATACGCCATAACCTGGTAAGTATCATTCAGCTTCAGAGTTCATCTATCATCCCTCGTCATCAGCATACGCCATAACCTGGTAAGTATCGTTCAGCTTCAGAACCTGGTTTCTGTCTTTCATTTTCCTTATAGCGTATCCGAGAATAAAGTTGAATAATTTAACATATGCTGGCCCGATTAATTTGATTGTATTGGGAAAGATGATGGAATAACAGCTAATAGGTACATTTTCCACATTCCCACATATTGTGTGCAGCACTTGTTGGTAATAATCGGGTGGCTCTCTCGACCAACAGAGAGCAGAAAGCAGTAATTTTAATTTTAATTCTTCAATATTAATTGCAGAAATTTTCAATTACATTATTGTTGTTAACACTAGTGAGCAATGAATCAGGGATTTTTATTCGCTTTACAAATATTCCTGGCTAATATTATTGTGGCCAAAATTGCATGAGGAGCTAACAGATTAACTTGATGACTCCCTAGGATTTATACATATTACGTCACTACGCGTGGCGATCAAACGACGATTGTTGTCATCAAACGGCGATCAAATGACAATCATACGATCTGGCCCAGTTTCTATCAATTCTACTTCCATAGAGGAGGGCTAACACTTTAATTTGTTTGCTTCTACAAATTAATGCGTATAACGTCATTGCGCGTTTAGATTAAACGTCAATTATTGACGATCAAACGTAATCAAACGATTTGGTCCAATTCTGACCAATTTATTTCAATGGGGACTAACAAGTCAATGGTTATATTTTTTTTGTATTTCAAAAAGCTATTGATTGGTGAAATTAAATATAGCTTTTGTTTGTGACACGGTTAAGATGACTATTCACAGTTGGTTGGTTGCCTTTGGGATTTAGCATTCCTTTCAGTAGCGAGGATATCTGAGACGTGGACCTACACAACTTAACACGAGACCTGAACCACATAAATTCCCTCCGGAGATTAAACTCAGGTCTGTCGTTCCAAACATGCCTATGCTAACCGTATAAAGTAGTCATGGAATTAACTCTTATACCAGTTTCATTACCTTTATCATGACATCTAACAAGTGGTAGTATCACGGTATATTTCCGTGAACGAGTTTGGTTTGTCATAATGTAAGCAACGTGAAAATTGAAATTTAAAGCATTTCTCCTCGCCTTCTATTGCCCGCTCAAAACAAATAGCAAAATAATTTAATATTTGAAAATAGAAAATACATAAATCCCTAGATTTGTCGATAGAAAATGATCTAGTCAACAAACATAAAAACTTCGTTACTGAATTCTCTGTGTGGGGGTGAGTTTATGTTATTTGCAAAGTTTTCAATTTTGAGCCCTTCTTTCGATAAAGCATCAAAAACTTTGTGAAAGAAGTGATTGATTTATTTTTGCGTCACTCTTACCATTCCCGATATACTGCCCAAAAAATTACGATTTCGGGATATTCGAGGAGCCTTATGTCGGGAACTGTAAGTCATAGAGAGATCACATTGGTGTTGAAGATTCAATTTCGAGCCCTCCATTCGATAGAACATCAAAAACTATCTGAAAGAATCAACTTGTTTTGGTTGCACCAAAATCACCATTTTTCAGCTTGACTTTGTTTTTTTCTGCCTTGCGCAGACCAATCAACTTTCTTTTCAACAACTATTTCGTTCCTTCTGAGGAAATTTTTTCGTTACCACACATACCCAACCTTTAACCTTAGAGGTTTGGTGCTACTTTTGTGCCCGTTAGGTTTTCCACCGGTCACCTAGATTTGTTTGGAGGGTAAACCTTTCCGAGCCTTTTATAAACTGCTGTTTTGGGCTCTATCTGCACCTTGCGCCTCAGGGATTACTTTTGGATATCGTGCACATGATGGACACCATTTAATAAAAACCGTGCTTAAACAAAACGTTTGGACACCATTTCTGACCTTGAGAGGATACAATAGACCAGCTGAACGCCCTTTCAAAAGAAGCCTTCCAGAATTGTTTCAAGTCATAGATACAGCATTAAGATTGATGCATTTGCTTGGCAAGGGCAGTACTTTGAAGGGGATTAAATCAACTTCATATGAGCTTACTACTTTGCTTTCAATAAAATTATTCACTGTATTTTTTATCACACCTCGTATTAATGTGGTTTTTGGTAACCCAAACCCTTTAAATGTTAACATAATATCTGGCATAACAGTGAGACTACTCTTGCCTTTCAGTCTTTAGATCTAGAGACACGGGGTCCATTCGAATTAGTCCTAGAAGCGACAGTCCTATTAGCGACAGGAACTGTTATCTGTCCTATGAGCGACCGATTCATTTTCATTGAGATGATGGAAGATACGATTCTCTCTCGTAAAATATGTTTGCCTCTGGCGTTATTAGCTTCCGAACAACCTTGCTATGAAAAATGTACGTGCTAGTGACTGTTCGTTAAATATATTTACCCTCTACTGTGAGCCTACGGTGAGTACAAATAAAACTTATCTTAAATAAGTTAGATTTGACATGAAGCATCAGGGACAATTCCATGAAAAGTATTATATTCCTGTGTAATTAATTATTGAAAATCCAATTGTAATGTCCCTTTTCTTCAAAAGTTCTGCTCTCTGTACTTAATTTAATTCAAATCTAATTACTCACTTCAAAGCAATATATTTAGTTTAGGAAAACTTAAACGCGTAACAGTTTCGCCAACTATCTACTTTGTAGACTTCCTAAGACTATGAATTAAATTAGAAAAAAACTTTTCAATAATAAGATCCTTACATCTTTTGAGATCCTTACATCTGATTGGCTATTCCCAACAACCTCACCAGCAATAGTTTGTTATTAATACTTGTATGCAATGCTTATTAAAGAACGCTTTATACTTATAAATGTAAAGGTAAGGTTACATCTTAAGATTTATGATTAAGCAAGAAGAATATTAAGGGTGTATGCTCCTTGTAATTGTGAAACGGCTGGAAGAAATGATACCTCTAGCAACGTAACTTTTTTTACAGTACATTATGTTATGTTCTAAATCACACTAGTGTGAAACAAGTCAAAGAAATGGAACCTTATCTTCTTCCATTATCTTAGTATGAACGAATCGGTGACTCATAGGCCAGTTAATAGATCGAATCAGTCGCTCATAGGACAGTTAACAGTTCCTGTCTCACATAGGACTGTCGCAAGTAGGACGACACCGTCCATTCCTGTTTCTAACGAATCCCTCGTTAAACTCTACAACTGCTTTCCACAAAGCTTCAATGGTTAAAAAATAATTGGCTAACCATACTTTTAACTCTTTGTTTTCCAGTTTGTGGCTCATCCGAATATTCAACAGCTACTGGCAACCCTTTGGTACGAAGGACTTCCAGGATTCCGTCGAAAGTCGATTATCAAGAAATGCTTGGACATCACCTGCGTCGCCATTCTTTTCCCGTTCTACTGCATGCTCTATATTGTTGCTCCGACCACAAGGACAGGAAAGCTCATGCGGAAACCTTTTATGAAATTCTTAATTCATGCCTCTTCTTATCTATTCTTCTTATGTATGTATCTTTATTTATTTTTATATTTATTTATATATAGGCCTACATTGAGTCGCTCCTTTAGGTTGACAAAATAAAAATTCAAATTATTTAAACTTAAATAATTGTTTATATAAACATACGTATATATACTGCTTCACAAAACTTAAGCAATCCGAGAAAAGGTGGCATAAGCGACATGTGGAGCCCATTGAACATTGATAGGAGACATACACATACAAAGAGACGCACAGGCAAGGCGAGGGCCCGCTATAGTGCGTGCTTAGCATATTCGCAACGCGGTGAATAGATATTGCCATGAAGCGTACATGACAGACAACCCAGTTGTGTCCGAGGCTGTAAGCAGTGACTTGGTGGTTTCTGTGCGGGATATCAAGCGTAGACACCTTCCAATGGGTGGCAGACATTTGAGTGACGTTGACCGTGGACGAGTAATTGGGCGATTGGAACTAGGCTGATCCCAAGTGGATGTGGCGAAGAAATTCAATGTCAACAAAAGTGTTGTTCCAAGGCTTCCAAAGTGGATATAGAATCAGTACACGTCATGGAGGAGGTCGTCCAAGGAAGACGTCGGCCTCGATAACTATAGTTTCTCACAATTTCTGCCAGACATTAGCGTCAAGCGTCATGCTCTCCACTGGCAAATGATTTGTTTCAGGTGACGAGGCAACGTGCTTAGTCATGAAACTGTACGTCGGCGGCTCAATACGGCAATACTGTATGCCAGGAGACCTTGTGCTGTGTGTACCATTGAAACGGAAGCATAAACGTGTGCGTTACACATGGTATCAGAAACATATTGCATGGGGGACATTAGTCAGGAGAGAGCCAGATGACAAATGATCACCCTAGGGGTCGCGGTGGCTCAGTGGTAGAGCGTTCACCTCTGTTGCTTGGGTCCCGGGTTCGATCCCAGCCCCCGCCAAGTGAACTTTGTGGTGGACAAACACCGTGTGCGTGGGCTTTCTCGGGGTTCTCCCGTTTCCTCCCCCTTTCTTCATTTCACCATTTCATTCATTACTCATCATCACCGTCCCCTTTAGCCTAACCGGCATAACCGTGGGACGTAAAAATCAAAGATTTCATTTCACTTATTTACACATGATCACCCAAACTTGATTGCTGAACGGCCGTCCTGTGGCGATGGTTCCATCATGGTGTGGTGTGGGATCATGTTGAATTTGAAAACGGACCTCCATATTGTGGAACATGTCATTTCGACGGCACAACAGTATCGGAATGAAATTCTCTATATACATGTGCGCAATTTCCGCGGAGAATTTGGTCCGGACTTCCTGTTTATGGATGGCAATGCCCACCCACAACGTGCACATCTGGTATCCGAATATCTGGAAAGCGAAAAGATTACATGCATTGCATGGCCTGCTTACTCGCCGGACTTGAATCCCATCGAGCATGTGCTGGATGTTTTGGGGCGGCAAATAGCGCAGCGCAATCCACTACCACGCACTCATCCTGAACTGAAAACAGCTCTCCTCGAGGAGTGACACCATCTGCCGCAAGATTTGATCAACACTCTGATTTTCAGCGTCGAGGAAAGATGTCCTAAATGTGTATCTGTTCGTGGTGGTCACACGCCATATGGACTGTTTATACCCTCGCCCAGTCCAGTTTTACATGACGGAGCATCGTGGTTCTCAACTTTCTGTCCACCCAGTACATCCTAACTGTATTGTGGTCCTTCATTTGTGTTGCACTGTGCATCTATACCGTCTTTCTGTTGATTAGACTTGCTGCTTCTTTCGAGTTGCTAAAGGTTTGTGGAGCAGTATATATACTTACAAGCGCAATTAATTTTTATTATTTCTAGGCGATAGTGTGGAAGGACATATATCCTTGTAAATGGCATTGCGTATAACGTGGCTATCTCTATCGCTTGGTACATTCATGGATCTCTATTGGCTTTGTAGTGTACATCGACAGAGTTTCTTTTAAGCACTTAAAAACTGCTACATATGGCCATTTACACCATCGCTTTAGCATCTGTTTATGTATGTACATATTTTATGAGGATTACGTTCCATCCTCTATGATGCATGCTTTATAACACTCTCCCTAGCGTGTAAGTCTTACAGAATATCGATTTCATATTATCATTGGTTTCAAGATGCAATGCTGAGGTAATTCGTAAAAACGATATTTAGACTTCGTACATAGGGTTAAAGTTTGTAATACCGTGATAAAGTAATTTTATTTAGCATTATCATAACTGTAGTCACAGTGGAACATTCACACGTTTTTAAGTTCTTGTACACCTTCTAGACAACAGGGAACGTGTATTCGGCCATGTCCGGCAGAGGCCTCTAAAAAATAATGGTATCTTCCAATGTCAACGTTTCCTTGATTGCCCTATTCATTTTATTCAAAGAGTTTGTGACCTAAAGAAACAAATGTGAGTACGAACTGGACGTGGCAATCAAATCAAATCATACCACAACGTATGATCAGAACCTATTTTCAATGTGCTTCCGTTGTTGACGAGTCTCGTTACAGCCATGGGAAAATGAAAGTTAAATCATTCGTCGCACGTTTATGAGAAAAATTAAATGAAATCTTTGAGTTTAACGTTTCATGATCATGCTCTTTAGGTTAAGAGAGACGATGATGAAAGAATTGGTGGAATGAGAAATTGGGAGAAACGGGAGTATCTCGAGAAAACCGACAGGTATGATTTTGTCCACCACAAACTTACGTGGCTGCGGACCGAACCAGAGACTGCACGCACCATAGGTAAGCGCTCTAGCATTGACATAGAATATCCGTAAAGTGTTGCACGCCGATTTCAACGAAATTTTGCAGGTAGATACTAGACACAAAATAAAGTACCCATATTTTGTTTCTGCGGAAAAACGGTTTGAAGGGGCTTAAGCCCCTCCCAAAATAATTTCCAAAAAAGCTTGAAATCTCCAAAAGAACATGAGCAATTTGCAGAAAAAGGCGTATACACATACTAGATAGAAAATTAAGGAATATGGGATTTTTCTTTTGTGTGAGGAAATGGTTGCAGGGGGAGCAATGGCCTCTATTAGATATCTCCAAAAATAATGACAAAGGCCAAAATGCACTCAACCTTTGAAACGGTTCTTCAGAATGCACATCTCTTGCATTGTTTGTTCAGTAAATGACTCTTTAATAGCTTCCTGTCTGTGAGACGTAAGATATTCGTATGTCGTTTCAGAAGTTCTTTCTTTTACGTGTAGTTTCTCCATGAGTGGGACATATACATTGGCTCATAATAGAAAGATATACTTGCCCCAAAAATATATCTTGGGTATGTGAAATATATGCTGGAAATTTCTGCAAATTGTTTGTGAGGTTTTGGAGATTTAGAGCTTTTTTGAAAATATTTCGGAAGGGGCTTACTCTCCTTCAAAGAGTTTTTCCCCACAAAAGAAAAATACGTATTTCTTACTTTTAATTTTACTATCTGGATGCATAGTTTCCTCGGAATCGCTCGTACCCTTTTGTCGAATTTGGCCTTTGTCATTAGTTTTGGAGATATTTAAATGGGAGCCGTTGTTCCCCCTGCAACAGTTTTTTTCACACAAAAGGAAAAACCCGTATTCCTTAATTTTCTATATAGTATGTGTATACGCCTTTTTCTGCAAATTGCTCATGTTCTTTTGCAGATTTCAAGCTTTTTTGAAAATATTTCGGGAGGGGCTTAGGCCCCTTCATACCGTTTTTCCGCAGAAACGAAAAAATACGGGTCACTTTATTTTGTGTCTAGTATCTACCTGCAAAATTTCGTTGAAATCGACGTGCACCACTTTATGGATGTTCCATGTGAGTCATCGTGCCCCCCACGTTTATAGCGTCTAAACTAGAGGAGACGGTGATGATGAGAATGAATGAAATGGTGGAATGAAGAAAGCGAAAGAAAACCCCGAGAAACCTAACCACAAGGTGTTTGTCAACTACAAACCCCACTTGACGTGAGCTGAATTCATGAGAACGTAATGGAGATAGTATAGTTCTCCTTGATATGAAATAACTTTTTTCAAGTGTATAGAGCTAAGTTGTCATTATAATAGGACTATGATTTTTATGAAACAGTGTCAATTCATTCAACGCCTATTGCCTTTATAATATATTTTTGTATATATGTTTAATATATATTGATTAGAGATAAGTTAAAAATAATGCCTGATTTGTATTTGCGTAGAAAAAACTAAACAAAAACGATATGTCACATATCCCCTTTCCTATTAGAAATTTTAGACCTGAATCCAACATGGGGCTTCAAAATGGCTGCCTTGAAGTCACTACATTGCACTAGATTCGGCTCTACTTTCATTGCTCCTATTCAAGATATAGTTTCACACCCTCCAGTGTTTCTAACATATGTGTCTATTACAGACCATGACCTCATATTGAATATTGTAAATACGCGTCCATTAAAACTTGAGGTCGCTTGGGGCATCTCTTAGTATTATTCAATCAAGTTAATTTTTCTCATGGGTTGCTTTTTCTATGATATGGAATGTTTCCGTCGCTGAGACTCAATAAAATTTCGGAAGTCGGAAAATAAGAACCACCATATCCACCCATTTTTTCCTTGATACATAAAAGAGTCTTTTTCTTAGTTCTTTTCATTCAACTGTAACTCTGCTACGTTTGATTCCGGATCGGAACTCCTTTGGTTTGAATTCGATGCCACTGTGCAGGTCCATACTAACTGGAATTCAACACCAACTGAAGCAAGCAATCACCAATAAGATTAATTTACATTATTAGTTGAGATGTGTAATGCAATTGTTGTGGGATTGTAACGAAAGCTAATCAGAAACACACCATTTTATTTTTTAACTCAACGTCTGTAACTATAACTAATATGCTTCAACCATTTGGAGTAAACCAGAAGAAATAGATAACGATGCCAAACAGTGATTTCCGTTTACTGTTAGCTCCCTTTCAGCTAAATAATTCGGAAGCTAAGATCTTGTGTGCAACACAGTAATCCTTTTGTGGCCAAAAACAAAAAGAATACCATTGACCAAGCACCATGTTCTCCAGATATGACCCCGCGAAACTTGTTTCATTCATTTAGTCAAATTACCACTTCATGGAACACCTTTGAATTCTCTGAAACTAGAAAACAAAATTCTGAGAAGAAGCTGAAAGCGTATAAGAAGTATTTCGACGGCTGAATTACTCGTTGGTATTGCATCAAATAGCGTCCATGTTGAAGTTCACAAAATAAATGTGGATGATGGAAACGATCTTTTGTGCTTTATTGAACAATTTCCTATACTTACTTCACAAAAATACATTATGTTTTCTTATGTTCATTAGACATCCTTTATACACCATTGTACTCAAGGAAACTTGATAACAATACTGAGGTGAAAAACTTAAGGACTAAAGTAAGTTTCGCATACTGTGTCTCTCTAAAGTTACATTGATCGGTGTAACTGAAACCATTCATAGGAAGTAGTGCTACAGTGTGATACAGGAAGTAACAGGAAGCAACACATGTTTAGAAGAATAAAAATGGCTCTTTTAAACATAGATAATAACTTACACTCAAGTCACTATTACTCATAATGGCCACGTGACATTACAGAAGGACTGAAATGGTCATCACGGACAGCGATGTATGATCTGCAGCATGATCCTATGCTGCTAACAATGTTGGTAATGAGTTGTGTACCATTACTCCACCAACCGCATTGACTGCTGCTGGATGGTCCTTGGCGCATCTAGACTTCTCCAAGACATCTTCCAATAGCATCCCAAACGCGTTTGATGCTATTCAAGTCGGGGGAATAGGCAAGCCGGTTGATTCGACGAATATCCTCTTATTCGAAGAGGTTGTTTGTATGCGCAGTTTGTTGCAATCGTACATTATCACCCATAAAGATGAAGTCGGGACCAAATGCAGCTCTGAAAAGATGCATGTAGGAAGGAGTACAGTGTCACAATAACGTTGATTATTGAGTGTACCACGTTTGGAAATTGGGTGATACATTAGGTATCCCCATGCAACATTATGCTTCCCCAGACAAGAATACCTAGACCATTAAAAAGATTATGCTCGACAATGTTCCTGGGTTCATTACGTGATCCCACCTCTCGCCATATGAGGATAAGTCCAGAATCACTACTCAAATTTAATCTGCTTTTATCTGAAAAGAGAAAGCGGCCCCATTTCTCCTCGGTTCAGTCGTAATGTTCTTGACACTAGTGCTATGGGCAAACGGTGCCGATGATATAAAGGTGTCAAGGAAATAGAACGTAATGGCCATGATAGAACGTAATGGCAAGGAGAGCGTTCCCATGCGTTTGATGTGCCACTGTGAAGTGTGAGATTAGGTGCCTTGAAGTCCTGTTAAATGTGTTAACAATCACACTGGCTATTTGACGTTGCTCCCATTTTGCTTGTTGTACGATGTAGCGGTCGTCCGCTGCTGTAGGTGACCGTGGTCAGCCACACCACCTCTCCTTCGAACAGCATTGCCTGTGGTTCTCAGCGCTCCCATGTACGTAAAATAATGGTACGGACAATAAAAGAAATAATAGTAAACAGTCGTAACACTTCGTCGTTCTTCCAGTTTCTCGATGATTCTTCCCCATATGAAGCTATCGAAATGTCGTCATGTTGAGAGTAAGACCACCATAATGCACCTTAATCTCTAACTGACACGTCTGTTTCGTACAATTGCTTCGTGTTGTTGTAACAAACCGATTTGATGCTCTGGTCACACTAACTCACGTCATCCAAAGTCTTGCTCCCTGTTTAAGAGTGGGAGACTTCTGACAACACGCTGCCGAGCTTTCATTCATTTACAATAAAAGCTGCTGAGTTTTCATTCATTTCCATTAAATGCTGACGAGTTTTCATTCATTCCCATTACACGCTGCCGAGTTTTCATTCATTTCCATTAAATGCTGCCGAGTTTTCATTCATTTCCATTAGACGCTGCCGAGTTTTCACTCATTTCCATTAAATGCTGCCGAGTTTTCATTCATTTCCATTAGACGCTGCCGAGTTTTCACTCGTTTCCATTAAATGCTGCCGAGTTTTCATTCATTTCCATTAGACGCTGCCGAATTTTCATTCATTTTCATCAGCTACGCAATATTTTGTGTTACTTTCTGTGTCTCGTCCTTAAGGTTTGCACACTAGTGTTATTTACGTACTGATAGATGATCAAAACAGAGGTGTTATTTCGTGTTACACTAATATATGGTTACATCTCTTTTAGTTATTTTGATCCTTGTGTCCCAACGAGCGGAAGTGTTGGTGATCCAACTGTTTGGGACAGAGTTAATGGTTCAACGTTTAGAAGAACAACTCATGATGCAGCGTGGGAATAGACCAACCATTTTGGAGTGCATCGTGATATTATATGTATTCGGTAAGTATAACACTGTCGTTTCTTAAGTTTAAGGAACTTATCCTTACTAATGCACCGAGAAGATCTAATTAAAATCAGGTTTTTAAGTTTTCATTCTTCAAAAAGACAGATTAATGTTCATAAAAATTATCTTCAAACTTAGGGTAACAATCACTTCAGACGGTTTTTGTCGAAACAAAGTCATCTGTTATTCTTACGAAAAAAAACGTAAGATCTGCCGAACTTTCCAACCAGTGACTAACATGCTTTCCAACCAGTGGCGTCTAAATTTACACGCTATTCCTAGCAATGACTTCTAAAATCCTTCCTTAATACAAGTAATTACTCTTTTCATTCACAACAACAAATTTGGATTAAATGCTTCCAAGATGTCAACAACCTGGTTCGCGTGCATTTCTTCGGCACAGAAACGCCCTGAGTTTGATTCCTGACGGCAACTGTGTTTCGAATTCCACGGGTCATATAATCTCGCTAGAAATGAAATGAAATGAAATCTTTGAGTTTAACGTCCTACGATTATGCCCTTCAGTCTAAGGGAGAAGTATGATTAAAGCAAGTAATTGATGATGGAAGAATTTGTGCTATCAGAAAGTGGGAGGAAAAGGGAGTAGCCCGAGGAACCCCACGGACACATCCCACTAGGGACCCCACACACCAGAAGTAAGCACTCTACTCGGTGCTAGAAAAATTAAATGCAAATACCGTTTCTGAATTGAAACCGTGACCTTTCACGAATTGAAACTGGGACCACGTAAGCCAAAATAAAGTGAATAGCCTTGGAGCTATACAGCATTACTTAAAATAGCATCTAATTATAATATTTAGTTGGCTTTGTCATTAGAATGAAAACTGCTAAGTAAAAACAGAAAAATTCTGTAGCAATTAGCAAATTGCGTACATACGCAATTCTGAGTATGTAATGTACGAGCTATAAACACGAGCAGTTAGTTGAAATCTGTAGGAAGTGCGGCATTCTCGAGCGTAACACACACAGCTTGCGGGTGGATTCACAATCCATGTTGTCTACAGTTCTGAGAAATCTATGCAGAACGCTTTTGAAAGGACACAAAACTCAGGTAGAACTATGCTTCATGTCATTACATTATTGATCTTCTACTTGTATATTTCCATAATGTGGAAGTAAATAATACATGTATAAATGTAATGTTTCACTAGAGATGTATCCGATGATACGCTAACTGTGTAAGACTCTCGTGCTGAGAGATATTTCTGTTTACGTATAAAATAAGAGGCCGTACCGTGGCCCAGTGGTAGAGCGCTTATTTCTGGTGCGTGAGGTCCATGGTTCGATCCCCGGCCAGGAAAGTTAGTGCTGAACAAGATCGTGTCTGTAGGTCTTCTCAGAAAACTCCTAATTTCTCATTCCACCAATTCTTCCATCATCATTCACTTGCCCTAATCGTCGTCTCCTTTAGCATAAAGAAGGACGTCAAATTGAAATATTTAATTTAATTTCATATCAAAATAAGAAGTTCTGACTGATTTATCAATTAGAGCGTTCACCTTCGGTGCTTGGGGTCCCTGGTTCGATCTCAGCTCGCGCCGTGTGATCTTTATGGTGGACAAACACCGTGCTCGTGGGTTTTCTCGGGGTTCTCCCGTTTCCTCCCATTTTCTTCATTCCACCATTTCACTCATTTCTCATTATCACCGTCTCCTTTAGCCTAACCGGCATAAAGGTGGGACGTTAAACTTAAAGATTTCAATTCATTTTTTGATTTATCAACATTTAGAAAAAACTGCTAGACATAGAAACAGGGGTAGGCCAATGGTTCTCAACCGTTGTGTTGCGACACCTACTGTGCCATGCAGTTCCCTAAGGTGTGTCGCGAAATTTTAGAATTTAAAAATCATGAAGAATTTAACAATAATTAGTTAAACTCGAGGCAGACTGTGCCAGTCAACATCTCTAACAGTAGGAATAATGCTCAGTGCTATATAGAGTCATTATAAAAACTAATTGGTTTGACTATTATAAAAGATATTATTATTATTATTATTATTATTATTATTATTATTATTATTATTATTATTATTATTATTAAACAAGTGTACCGTCAGCCTAAAAGTTTTGAGAACCACTGGTGTAGACTACTGGGGCGCTACAGTGCACGAACACCTCTCAAATCTTTTATGAGGGTACTCAGCACCCACACAGAAAAGAGAAGAAAATAGAAAGGAAGAAAGTAAAAAAAAAAAAAATGAAAAATCTAACACTTCACTGTATTTCGTAAATGATAGTAGAATTCGATACTTTCATAGAATGGTGAGGGGTGGGAGAAGATATAAAGTTTGGACAGAGTTTATCAGAGACGAAAACATGTAAAATTTCAGAATTGTCACGCTGAGGATTTTTGAAGTCACAAACGGAAAGAGCGTTTCTCAGTACTATTTTCAGCTAGAATTTTTCACACTTCTTAAATCAGAAATAGTCAGCCTTCAAAATTGCGTAAGGAGAATTTTAATCAGGGGTTAGAACGTTAGAACTTCAGAACCCCCTGCTTACGAAGACACATTCTCATTCAAGAATACACATTTTCTACTGTGAGAAAAGGAGGAAGAAAGAAAATAAACACAAATACACACGCAAATCTCTTTTCAAAACTTGTCATCCTTGGTTAGAAATTTGAAATTTTGACAGTTCATACGATTTGTGACTTAAGGGGTGAAAATTGACGTGGAAATAGTAAGTAGAGGTTACAATTATTTTAACAAGATGTCTATATATCTTAAAAACGGTTAAAGACACGAAATTCGGTATTTGAACTTCCATTTAAAATACTTAAACATGCATTTTAGACTTCTATAACATATATACCTGAATCAAAATACCGTTTTTCTTAAAAAGCAATTTCGTGTCCACGCGACGTAGGGGAGACCGGGGACGATTGTAACAAATTTTACATTTTTTTCACGTGCTTATGCTTCAATAAGTCTGAAAATTATACAATATCTTAAGTGAAGTTTTGTTGCTCCATTCAATTTTTTTCATACGTGACAATTTCTAATATAGAAATTTACTAAGCATTATATGACAGCATCTGTCTTGTTACAAACGTCCCCGTGCCCGGGTAAATTGTAACAGAGCTTTGGGTCAATTGTAACATGATGTTTTCAATGAAAAGTGCAATATACAGTGGCGGATCCAGAATATGATCAAGAGAGGGGCTAAACCATAGTTTGCCGCTTTATCCAGTGTAAAACAGGATTGAAGACCATTTTATCCAGTGTATACCTGAGGGTAAAGGTGGGCTATAGCCCCTATGGCCCCTCCCTTGGATCCGCCCTTACATATATATATATATATGGCATGGCAAAACAATATATATGGTTAAATAATACTGATATTAATAATAATGACTGGGGAGGTTTAACAATGGATAGGGACAATAAACTACGAGTATAGACTACATCCTCAAATTAAAAAGTAGACCTATTAAAAAAATATACAATTTCCACACGTCAACATAATGTATGAATGATGAGTTACGTGTTACCGATACCGTGCCACGTTAGCTCAAAATGACTTTTCTTCGGCGTAACTTAAACATGGACAAGCAAACCAAGATTAAAATATGACGTAACATAAAAATTCAAGTCCGTGACGTAACAATGGCGTTTGGCGCTCCTAGGCAAAATCCGTAGTGGCGCCCCCATACGCCCCTAATATACAAAAGCACACTGTGCCTCTAGGCAATGCCTACCCTATTATTATGCCACTGATTCAAGTCCTAATGCTACTGTACTAATAGACACCCACATTTCATTTGTAACCCCCTATACACATCCCTCACACAACGATGAGAACAGAGAATGCGCTAATGTGCGAGAGAGATTTAGTAAAACAAGTGAAAATTTACATTGTTGATTATTTCTGATGAATCAGAAAGGGAGCCTACTTCACAAATAAGTCTTTAAAGCTTATAGGCTATTTAAAGACATCACAAGGAAGACAACACATTAATCTATTCTGATACAACATCGAAAAGCAGTGATCCGCAGCCAACCACAAACTTTTTTGGGGTGTCTAAAGAAGTTAGGGGAGGCCCCATAATGAAATATGGGGTGAAAGTCTTTTGTTTCCCTATAGTAACCATAATGATATATTATACACTAAGGCCACCAAGGATTGTTTTGGGGGTCGGGTTACCCCCCTACGTACTTGTGCTAAAAGCATATTTAATACATACATTGTTTTATTAATTAAATCAACTGTATTATCTTCGGTCATATCTAGTTTATTTTCATAATGGTTCAGTAAAATTTTGTCTGGGATGATTGTAATGTGTTACAATCGTCCCCGATCGCCATGTTACATTTGTACTCGTTCAACAATCAGAAATAAATACAACGATTTCCCATAATTACATTGAGTCAAAGCTTCGAACACAATACCCACGTTGTCACGGAAACAACATAGATTACGCACGCACATGGTATTTGTTTACAGTAAACTCATATCTATCAAGAAAAAATAAAAAACAAGCCAGTTAAAAATTTACTTACCTCTGTCAAAATCACATTTCTCCTTCTCCAGTCTTCCACACTTTACTAACGACGCTCTTTTTTTCTTCCTACATACGCCTTGCATGAGTGACCCCAATGATATGTACAAACGATATTTGAAAACTCACTTCTAAAAGTAATGGTCAATGTTACAATTGACCCGCGTTACAATTCTCCCCGGTCTCCCCTACACACCGAAAGCTTTTTTTTATTTTTATTTATTTTTTTACTGAACAAGATCACGAGTTTTCATTAAACCCTAGCTTTACTCTTTAGCTGGTTACCTACTTTAGCCTTGAAGCTTCGCAAATGAAAGACTCATAAAGAATGCAACTTTTGAAATGCCCGCCATTTCTTTTCCGGTAAGTTCGCAACACTAAACGTTATACGATTTTCATTTGTTATCTTAGTGGTTAGCACTCACGGATGGTCATCTGTTTTTTACTATGGGTAAGAATGGAGCGCCTCAACCAAGATGTTATACGTAAAATTGAGGATCTGCCCATACGTATCTTCATCCTATGAACTCAATGAAACCAAAAGAACAACCAAGCATCGTCCCAGCCGGCATGTCTTATTGGCTACTCTCGTTACCGCCATGATTGTTGGCTCGAAACATTGCGATCTTAGTGGCGCGGAGCGGGCAGAGTGAGTGTGGCGAAACTGTGACGTATGGCTTCACGATTTTGTTGTATGGGCAGATCCTCTATTAGTGGCGCGGAGCGGGCAGAGTGAGTGTGGCGAAACTGTGACGTATGGCTTCACGATTTTGTTGTATGGGCAGATCCTCTATTTTATAACATCCTTGGTCTCACCGGCCTTACACCAACATTATCATCTCAAGATGGTGATATTTTCCGCAGAATGACTAACACGAGGACGCTCTGAAGGTTATAATGTCCACAATTAGACAAGTTTTCACAGATTTATCAATCAGCCTCATCACAATCGACTTATTCGCAGGCCTGTAGCCAGCCCAAAAATGTAGGGGGGTGGGCTGAATTTAGGGGTGGCGATCCAACCATATTGTAGTTACTCACCATATATAGTTCATTTGCAAGCCTACCGTGAAAATTTTACGGGGGCCAACCAGAATTTAGTGGGGCTCCCCTAGACCCCCTGGATACGGGCCTGCTTATTCAGTACATTACTTTCTACGGAGTTGCAAACAGCCTCTGAAAAACATTCACTATATTTATAGTAAGTTTTCACTTTATCAATACGTTATTCAGTCGTGAAGTAGCCCATTTCTACCCGTACAGAAAACAGATGATCAAACGTTATTCGGCACGTATTTTCACGGATCTCAGGGGCTTCAGATATCCTCTGATCTTATTGGCCGATACAAATAGGACATCAAGAGCCATGACCTGCTACATATAGCAGAAAGTAAACGGCAACTGCTCTCAGCCTTCGTTGCCGAGCGTACTAGCGCTACACGCTAGTACTGCAAACCGTTTTTGGTGTGGGTACAAACCCTGCTCGAGGAAAGTTTTTTATTTTTTTTTAATTTTCGTAACTCTTTTTTCATTAAAATAGTATTGAAAATAATAACTCAAAAAAGTTATTTAACGATTATTTTTTTAAATTTTCATAACACTTTTTCATTAAAATAAGCTTGCAGTTTTACTATACCGATCCATAGTAAAAGTAGTAGTAGTAGTCGTAATAGTAGTAGTAGTAATAGTACTAATAGTAGTAACAGTAGTAGTAGAAGTAATAGTAAAAGTAGTAGTAGTAGTCGTAATAGTAGTAGTAGTAATAGTACTAATAGTAGTAACAGTAGTAGTAGAAGTAATAGTAAAAGTAGTAGTAGTAGCAGTAATAATAGTAGTAGTAATAGTAGTAGCAGTAGTAGTAGTAGTCGTAGTAATAGTAGTAGTAGTAGCAGTAATAATAGTAATAGTAATAGTAGTAGCAGTAGTAGTAGTAGTCGTAGTAATAGTAGTAGTAGTAGCAGTAATAATAGTAGTAGTAATAGTAGTAGTAGTAGTAGTAGTAGTAGTAGTGGTAGTAGTAGTAAGAACGGGTTAGAAGCCCCGCAGGGGTTGGTTGGGTTCTGTTCTCTTGCCCAAATTTTTCTGTACATTTTACATGACCAACCTCAAACAGCTGACTAGGGTAGCGCGCGAAAAATAATACAGGGTAGCGCGCGAATACTGAAACTCTTGGGATTGGCGTAAATGCATTCGGCGCTCCGTGACGAGCAATCACAAATACAACAGATGGAAACCGTGTAACGTTCAGTGCTGCCAACTTACTTGAACAGAAATGGCGGGCATTTCATAGATTAAGTTCTTTGTAAGACACACTTTATATTCGTGAGACACTTGAGGCAGAAAATAGCTTCTTTCTATCAATTACCGTTTTTGATCTATGAATACACTAGACTCTTGCTAATCTGGCCCTCAGTATTCCGGTCTCTCAGTAATCCAGCGCACATCCAACCAAATGCACGTGTACAATGAATTATCGTGCGCATGCGCAACAATGCTTGGTTGCTTAGTTAAACAATGCTTTATATACTGTATGTATTCGAAATTGTATCATTCTTTACAGACACTCAATAATCCGACACTTCCGCTGATCCGGCACCCATATGTGCCAGGAATGGCCGGATTAGCGAGAGTCTAGTGTATAAACTTTTAAAACCGGAAATGGTTAATTTCTACTACTTCCGGTTCTAATAGATGCTTGAGAAAGAAAATGGAATATTCTTGTGATGCTGAATTGATTCCTTTTTTTAAAAAAAAAAAGAAAAGAAAAAAGAATACTTCATCAGGTTATTTCTTGCTTATTTGCTCTGATGTCGCCCTAGAAGACTTTACATACTATTTCGCAGTATTATTTGGAAGTCCAATAGTATCGCTGGCATTAACAATATTATAGCCATTTGGTTAAAATTCACGGATGCTACAGAGCTCTGCAGGAGATAAATAATAAATGCAAATGAAGGGCGTTGGATTAATTGAGAAAATGAGACAATTAAAAGACTGCACAACTCCCGGAAAATACCATAGATACGAGGTTGTTCACCTCAAACACACACATCCTGGAATCACGCCATTTTCAAATGAAAAGAGGAGAAGTGGAATGTTGTACATCGTTGAAAGCTTATAGAATATATATAAGTATTTCTTTTGAAACTGCTACAATCAGAAGGAAAGAGATACAAACGTCATTTTGTAAATGACAGATATCTTGTAATGTCAGAAATATGTTATTATCCCTCTTACCGCTCAGAGTATGAGTGATAACTCCGAATAAAGCTTCAAAGGAATATAACTTGAAACACAGGCTTCAAGAGAACATAGCTTAAGGTAGATTTCAAATGAGTTGAGTTGACTTGATTGTTTGAGTTTATCATCCCTTTCAGCAGCGAGGCTATATGAGACGGGACCTACTGATTAACGTGGAATCCGAACCACATGAGCTCCTGCCGGGAACCCAATCCGGGTCTCGCATGTCAAAAGGAGCGTACGCTAACCGCTTAGTCACGAAGGAGCTTTGGGCTTCAAACGAATTACACTCAAAGTAGACAGATTCAAATGATGACGCGGTATGAATATGACAGGATAAGTGTATCACCTGGCGTCCCGCACAAGGGCGCCCATGTTGCGGTTTCCAAGGGGCGCAAGTATAAGCGACGTTTCAAAAATAGTTTTTCAAATTTTGCTATAACTAATGTAAAAATTCTATTGGATTTTCGATTCTGAAGTACAATTTCCTCTAGGGGGGCGAGCGCCCCACCTTGACACCCCTGATGGGCGCCCTTGGTCCCGGACATTCTGGGCAAAAATTTTAACCCAAATGAACTATAGCAGAGCCAACAAGAGATGGTCTCTGAAGTATCTTACCACATGCGCAGGAAAAATGCAGTCCCTACTTTGATGCTACCTAATGTTACCAACCACGATCACTCTGTGTCTTACATCATTAATTAAATTGCCATTATAGACTAACCAAAAAAAAAAAAAAATGCCTTGACACGTGAGTAATGGCAACGTCACTGCAAGCTGTCATAGAATGGATCTCTTGCTGGCCTCTCTATAAGTGACTCGACCAGAGTTGCCAACCCCGGAGAACATAATTTTCAAGTCTCGTCGAATATTACAAAAAAAAAAATCCTATATTCATTATGCACGTTATAATTGTAGAAACAAGTTAATAGTACTAATAATAATAGTACTAATAATAGTAATAATAGTAATAATAATAGCAATAATATCCAATAAACTTATCCAGCAATCTTCAGTTCCGAACTCCAAATCGGCGTCACTCACCTTACTATTTTTTATTTAAAAAAATCCTTATTAATACTACTCTGAACAACAACAAAAAAATCCACCTCCTCGAAAACATAATTAAACTTAAAGAATCGATGCAGGGTTCTCATTTGTCAATTTTCAAATCATTATTGATTTCTTTTAGCGGGAATAACTGTTAAAAACTGTCACCGACCTAAAGCTCATTTTTGGATTTAAAAAGGACATTGTTAAAAATAGACTTAATTTCGAACTTTATTAACCAAGCCTCGTATATTTCCACACATTCTAGAAACTCTTCTCTCACCGCTTTGACATGTCCTTTCGTTTGTGTTGGTGAGTCTCAGTCCGATTTCATGGCTATATATGGACATACGATGTGGAAACAGCGACTCCCTTTGTGGTTACTCTCTTGAGTCCAGAAAACGGGACATTTGCAATCACACCTACATGTTGTCATCGTTCATGTCTGGTTGGTTAATTCGAAGCATCCACATCTTTTAAGCCAAAGAGCTCGAACTCAACAGTATACGTCATAAGCGGGAAACTCCAGCCCCAAGTACTCATACGCAATAGCAAACTGAAAGGAGCTTCAGTGTTTTGACACCCTTTGTGAGGATTACCTCCTCATTGCTGTTTGTTAGGCGGTGCGGTCCGCACCTACTCGAAAGCAGCGTCCAAGCTGCCTAATGCCACAGACTGCGCGCATCATTAAATACTTTCCGATAAACGTTTAACTTATCCCTCCATGGGACGGACCTAAGCGCTTAATTAGTTTGATATATGACGAACAGTTTGTTCGTAAAGTATTTTCAAATGTGAATGCCGAACAGTTTCATTTGTGAAGTCTATTAAATGTGAATACTACGTCGAGTCAATTTATTATTCGTTGTGATGAACGTTACGATAAGTGGAACCCTGGAGCACGACTTCGTCTGTTACCATATGCACTAAAGATGGTACCTACGAACATCAGTTTGGAATATCGATTGCGGAGTCAATGTTAGAAACTCAACCTCAGGACTGCATAAGATCAGCGTTGTTGGCTAGCCGAGGATTCACGTGAGTTCTTTAGTTCGTATAACAAGCCACCTACTTTGTTAATATATTAAACAAAGGGTTGTTAATTCATTTATTTTCTTGGTTAATGTGTATGTAATGTGTGTTTATTGAGTGATATTATATTTTCATTATCTAAATCTTGTTTTCATCATTTGTTGTAAATTTAATGCATGGACACGCAGTTCAGTATAATCTCTTTTACGTTGTCTGCATCCAAGTCTACTGCGATCCCAGCCCCAGCACGATAAAGATGCAGGCATGGGTATGGACCGTGTCCGTTGTGGAATGGCTGGGAAAAGAAAAAGAGAAGAGGCATAATAAGAGACTAAAAGCTGTTCTGAACCACAACGTATATGATCGTACCAAAACCTCAGCGGATGTGTATTTTAAAATTATTTAATAGACATCTACACTTTATTACTCAAAAACTACAAAAAATGTACTTTTTAAAAATTATCGTATGTTCACATATTATAGCAACAGCATTATTGTATACCAATAAGGCTTAAATTATCGCATATCACGATAAATTATCGTACGATTGGCAAACCTGTAAACAACCTTGTCTTCTTCACCCTAGGAGTGATTTCAAACGTCATTATATGGCATTGGATAAATCGTTCAGTATCGGGGAAAAAATAGAAACAATGGACGGGAAGGAATGAAATAAAGTAAGCTGTGGCAGTGTACGAGTAGCGCATCTACGAAACAACCGACTACGCTACTTAGGTTGTTGTTTGCCCCTCACCACTGGCTTTATCAACGTTACGTTTTCCCATCTGCTTCTTTTACTTTCTGTGTGCTTTGGTGAGCATGAGAACAGCAAACAGTGACGTCACGAGAAACAATTTACAAATGCCTTCTTTACAGGATACAAGACTGAAATATTAAAGACTTAATAAAAAATATATATATTAGGGTATTTTGAAAAGTTTTTGACCTGACACTCAAAGGTTACACCACTGCTAATAAGTCGTTCATGGCGTTTAATGCCATCTACTAGAGAAATAATAAGTCATTCATCGCGTTTAGTGCCATCTATGAAATAATGTTTCAGTTTCAATTATGACACGTCGTCAGTTTGTTAGAATCAGCCATTTGAATCAGAAGCTGTCGGTTGGACACGCATACTGCACGACAATTCTCCAGTCTACACTGTTTTCGTTACCAGGGCACCCACCATACGTCCTAGATTTAGCACTGTAGCCTTGACAATACCAGTTGTGTGGACTGTAGCATTGTCGTGCACTGCGCAAGCTCAACTTGCTGTAATTGATTCAAATAACTTTCTCCAACGGACCGACGCAGCTAGACATTTGAAACGGATACATTTTTTATTCCATAGATGGCGCTAAATTGCATGAAGGGCTTAATATTTTCCCCATACATAGCACTAAACACCATGAACTGCTCAATACTTTTCCCGTAGATGACACTAAACACCATGAACATCTTAATATTTTCCTCATAGATGCCACTAAAGGTCATAAACTATTTAATGTTTTCCCCATAGATGGCACTAAACGCCATGAATGGCACATTACTAGTTTCGTTATATTTGTTTCAAGCTCGAAACTTTTGGAAATACTTTGTATGTATTAGGCAACATGTGTCTCGTAGTGTTAGTTTTGTGAGATGTCCTTTTGTATTTTGACTGTAGGTTTCATATGGGAGGAGATGCAGGAAATAACACGGGAAGGAATGAACAGCTACCTGAGAAACATGTGGAACATGATTGACTTTTTGTGAGATGTTCTTTTGTATTTTGACTATAGGTTTCATATGGGAGGAGATGCAGGAAATAATACGGGAAGGAATGAACAGCTACCTGAGGAATATGTGGAACATGATTGACTTCATACGCAACTCCCTGTATGTGTCGGTGATCCTACTGAGAGCGTGGGCCTACCTTCAGCAACAGAAAGAAATCGCTGAGAAGGAGTCCACGGCCTACATTCGACGAGAGGATTGGGACGACTTCGATCCTCAGCTCATCGCAGAAGGACTCTTTGCTGCAGCTAATGTGTTCAGGTAAATGTAATAGAGGTAAGCAATTGTTTACCAGGAATTATTCACTTACCACAAGTCTACACAAACCAGGTTCCTTGTAGTCTAGTCCAAGGTTTAGGACATTTCTAATTGACCAATGTATGAGGTTCGGTCATGACTTGACGCTTGGAGTAGCGACACAGACAAAAGATAGCGCCAAAGGGAGACAGATGAAGAATGTAGAGAGGTTGAACAGTGTTGTACGAAAGTAGAACTGGGTCCTCAAAAGTGGTATAACTGTTTTCCTTCTTTCTTTCTTATTTCCTGGGGTGCACTGGTGGATCAGTGGTAGAGCGCCTACCTCTGGTGTGTGGTGTGCCTGGTTTGATCCCGCCCAAGTAATTTGTAAAGGACAAAATCGTGTCCGTGGATTTTCTCGGGTACTCCCGTTTCCTTTCACATTCTCATTCCACCAATTCTATCATCATTCACTTGTCTTTAATCATCTGTCTCTCTCAGCCTAACAGGCATAATCGTGGGACGTTAAACTCAAAGATTTCAAATAAGAATTGAAGATTTCCTGGCGGTGAATATTATAGAGATGTTCTCCGGATATCAGCCAGGTGAAGTCCGACGATAGAGCAGACGTTTCAAGAAGTGACATCGTTCTCGTCTTCAGGGCGATTATACTGAGACCAGTTCGTGTGTACTATATATAGGAGAGGTAAGTGGGCGGGGTTAAGAATCCCTGTCTCTGATTGGATGGTCTAATCTAAATACGACCAATCAGCGTCAAGCTATATTTTTGTCACTCAAGAAACCGAGATCTCCAACTAGATCCGACACTGCTCTTAGTTACAAGATGTAAACACTTAATGGTGTTTAGAAGAATTTTCAATAAAATTCTTTTTTTTTTTTTTTCGCAAATATCCGTCATCTGTACAGAACTAAAAATGTATATCCTCATACTTACAGATATCTGATTAAACGTTGGCGTCACGTCTTTCTTTTGATCATCCATTTGCAAGTCCAGCAGATTGAATTCAAAGAGTATTTCAGTCTTACATTCGTCTTTTGGAACAAATTAAAGTTTATTTTCAAAATATTGAACAATCTTTATATGTCCATAAACATAAACCATGTTTCCATAGTTGTGTCCGTACAGTTACGACACAGTACTTTCATTTGACTTCCAATTTTCTTTTTTACTTTCCAGTGCCTTGAAACTTGTTCATTTGTTTTCGATCAATCCATACTTGGGTCCTCTGCAGATCTCCCTTGGACGAATGGTCATCGACATTGTTAAGTTTTTCTTCATCTACACATTGGTGCTATTTGCCTTTGCATGCGGTAAGTACTAAGCACGTTTTTCATGTATATGTATTTTTAAAAAAACATACATTATTCTCGCCTCGATACGATGCACTTTTCTTTAAAAATGTCAATATAAAACCAGTTGGCATTGCCAGAACGAACTTAAAAACAAGTATTATTTTCGAACTTTATATCAAAGTGTGTATTAAGTTTCTTTCATTAAATTCAATAGATCCATGTTTCTCGAAGTGTGGGTCGTGACCCATTGGCGGGTCGCAAGGAGTATTTTTTTTCTTTTAATTATGAAAATTTTATTTTGATGTAGAAATATGTATTGTGAAACACCATATTTTAGTCCATCGAGAAAGATATTTACATTACACTTGCTCGATCGTCAACAACTGATATTCTCGTACCGACAGGGCCACTAAGTTTGAAAGTGAGATATTTACGATAGAAAAAAAGATACCAAGTAAATTTGATTTATTAAATTTAAGCATAGGGCTCTACTTTGTAATATTTACTTAATTGCTTTGAAATACACTACCATTACGTACAATGTCGATGTGTACTTGAATAAAAGTAGGTGGGCCACAAAATACTATTTATTATTTAATGTGGGTCGTAGTAACAACAAGTTTGAGAATCACTGCAATAGATAATACATCACATATTTGGAATCTGTGTACTAGGGAATCTATTGAATTATCTATATTCAGCTGTCAGTTCTTATCACCGTATATATAGTGAAAATGCAGATATAACCAGTGGCCACCGGTTACTATTTGATACCAAAATGTTCACCATCCTCTTAGGTATTGATCAACATCAATATCATCTCTCTATGACTTACGGTTCCCGAGATATGGATCCTTAAATCTCCCGAAATCGGAACTTTTTTGGTCAATATCTCGGGAACGGTAAGAGTGACACAAAAAAACTTCATCACTTCTTTGAGAAAAAATCGCAAATAACAGACAGACAGACACATACACATAGAGTTTTCAGTGACGAACTTTTTAAAGTTCGCTAACAGTACGTCCAGGCCTGTAGTTAGCTATTTTACGTCTCTGGGCCCAAGATAATTTTATACGTCTCGTCCCATATTTCTTCATACTTGTTAGTTGTGTGCAGGGCTAGACCTAGACAATACGGCTGCGCCCACTTACATTGAATCCCTAGCAGAGTTGCCAGGCTCAGAGAACAAAATTATTGATTTTCGTCTTTAAAATTATCGTATATTACAACAATTATCGTATATTCATTATGCACGGGATACTTGTAGGAACAAATCTAATACTACTAATACTAGCAATAATATATAACAAACTTACCCAATAATCTTTAGTTTTGAATTCCAAATCGGCTTCAGTGTCCTTATCATACTTTTAGATCTTCTTCGTGGATAAGCAGTTAGCGTATGGACCTTTGGCGTGGGAACCCGAGTTCGATTCCCGGCGGGAACTCATGTGGTTCGGATTCCACGTTAATCAGTAGGTCCACGTCTCACATAGCCTCACTGCTGAAAGGGACGCTAAACTCAAAACCAACTCAACTTAACTCAGCCTCATCATCTTTTTATCCTTATTAAAACTGCTCTGAACAACAACAATATTCCCCCCCCCCTCGTAAACGTAATTAAATTTAAAGAATTGATGCAGAGTCGTCATTTAACAATTCTCAAATCGTTTATTGGTTTATTTTTAGAGAGAATGACTATTAAAAACTTGAGAGTGTGTGTTTTATAATTATTTAAAATACATCTACAATTTATTTGCACATTCGAAAACTGAAAAAAAATGTATGTTGTAAAATTATCGTATATTCACCTGTTATCACAAGGGCATTATTGTATAGTTGGTAAGCCTGATCTCCAGCAACGGGAGAGTTTTCTTAAAGGTATAAGTGGGCCAGGAAGTAAGAATTAAGGTTAATTCACACCAGGGCCGTAACTTATGGGGGACAGTTAGCAACTGCCCACCAGGGAAGCTCCCGGCCGTTCGAAGGGGACCCAATTTAAGACAAAATTTTCTTACTCCACATACGATACGAACATGAAATTATAAATGGAGCATCAAACGGGTTCACCATATTACATAAACAAAACAGTACACAAAAGGTAAACAAAACAGATCACAAAAGTTAAATAAAACAAAAATGAGTCGTGAGCCCATTTCAGTAAAAAAAAAAAAATGTTTACTATTAGGAGGTCCTAGAAATAATATTTATTCGTATGGCTTTGAGATTTGTCAATATTGTCCCCTTAATTGATTTGTTATGTATGGAACGAGCCCAGGGGCGTAACTAATGGCCCCACAAACTTTGCCATGCGGGAGGGCCCATAAAGAGTAAGAGAAAGATAGAAAGGAGGGTCCAAGAATTAGAAAAAACAACTTTTTCTAGGGACCCGAATACGCGTATTAATGCCCCCCCCCCCAGAAAAATCTAAGTTACGGCTCTGATTTACACATAGTGTGTGTGACCATGCCATTTCCCTGTCATCCTCTATCCTTGTCACGGCTGCGGCCATTCACAATATCATGCCGTGTTGCTACCGCTTTGTATTACGCCATTTCCCTTGGTTCTGGTCAACTTTGTGTCATTTCGTGTGCTCCGAGGAAACCCGAAGGATCACGGCCGACGAGCCACGACCAGGCTGGTTTCTCTTCAAGGTGGCCTGATGGAGCACTGCACGGGAACGGCACATTATGTGTGAATTAACCTTTATAGAACGCCAGGCTTTCCGTCTGCCCTTCCGCCACGTTAGGCTCGATAGTTGGCAGTCACTCTACTCTATACTAGTTTAGTGATACAGAGGAAAAAAACTCCCTTTGCGCATGTGCAACAAATGACCGCGAAGAGCGACGTCAGTCCTGTCCTGTGGTGTTGGTGCAGTAGTTTAGTAGACAATGAGCAGTGAAAGAAGAAAGTTGTATTGCGCTTCACTCGTCCGGTATAACAATTGAAAATGAACACCCCAGTAGAAGAATCCGCCAAGTGTGAAGTGCATGCAGTAATACGATTTCTAAGTGTAAAGAAAACTTTCAACAGCTGCGATTCATCGCCAACTGTGTAGTATTTACGGACTAAACGTAATTAAACGGCATGACAAACATCTTGGCATTTGAAGGCGGCGCTCCAAGTTCCCTTTAAATGCTGCTAGCAAATGAGAGACCAGCGGTATTGCCACGTTTATTTTGTACACGTCCATGTCTATTCCCTGCCACCTGATTACGCTGTAGTTTGTCCGCTTAGCCATAGCCACACCTCTTTACCACTTGGCAACGTCGCGCCAGAGCTTGCGTTTTATTTGTTTAGCTGAAATGCCAAGATGTTTGTCACAGGCTTTAGTGAAGGTCTCGTATGCGAATGGTGTTGCATGTTTAAAGATGGACGAATTGACAAGCGGCAAGAAGTGGGAGCCTATCTGTTGCCACCCTATAGTCCAGATTTGGCGCCGAGCGACTACCACTCATTCAAATTGAGGCACATGAAACAGTGGCTTGTGTCGCACCGCTTCGACAATGATAATGTGCTTCACGATGTTGTTAGCGGGTAGCTTCATTCCCAGTCGAGAGATATTTTTTCAGAAGGAATTTCAAACGTTGTAAAACGTTATAAGAAGTGCCTCAATTTAAATGGTTAATATGTTGAAAAGTAATGTAATGTGCTTTTCTAATGTGTGTAATAAAGGCTGTGTATTTGCGAGTGTATGTCATTGATAACCAAACGGAGATTTCTTTTTCGAATTACCCTCGTATATGCCTTTAAAAAAAAGAATATATTTTCTTTCGAAGAAACAGGATAGTCCGTAGAACATTCTAAGTTCAAGAAAGTTTAGGAAATGGTGTACCATATAATAATCGCGAGAATGGAATGTTTCTGAATCCGTCAGTAATTCACATTTTCTGAAATAAACTTTTTTAATGTCATAATAAACTTTCATCTTCTTTATTACTATTACATCTTAGGGTTTATTCATTAGACAAAAGTATAATCATTTGAAATTATACGTTTCTCAGGTTTAAATCAACTTCTTTGGTACTTTGCTGACTTGGAGAGAAAGAAGTGCTTCAGTTTGGAAGGAGGTCTTCCCGATTGGACCAAAAACGCAGAAGCTTGTATGCGATGGCGTCGCTTTGGGAAGTAAGTACTAAACATTTTCGTGTATATTATGTTTAACATATAACTTTACTATTTTCGATTTCAACTTTTCATTCAAATTTGGTCATATAGTCATAGATTACGTTCTTTTATAAGTAAAGGGTCTTTCCTAGTGAGATAGTGAAATCGGTCCTTGATCCAAATTGGGTCGCTATTGACCCAAAAGGTTACCCTTGACCTAAAACTACCTCAAAAATTTTTGACCCCCCACTCCCTCCCCTTACGGAATTATCGTATCATACATGCTCAAAATTGAATATTTTTTTTAATTTTGGTGGGGGTGATTGAAAAATTTTGAAAGTTTCACAGATTGTATACTATTTAGATGTAAATGTGCAATTTTTTTTCAAAACCATCGATGCGTATTTTCTTTCTTTCTTTCTTTCTTTATTTATTTTGCGTGTTGAACATTTCAAAAAAATTGTAGGAAAAATTTTTTGGGGGACACGTCGCTGATTTTTTGTTTAAACATTTGTTATACCCTTAGGTACAACATCTATTTTTTTCGGGGCCTGAAAGTGATGGCAATATTGTCAAAAATAAATAAAACTGAAAACAAACGTGTTTTTTTTTTTCGGGCTCAAAAAACCTCGCGTCGGACTGGCTGCACACAGTGGCGCTATCTACCGGTAGCGCTCTCTACCGCGAGCTGAGTGTAACTTTGTTGTGCAAGAGTCGTTGAAGAGGAAGCACTGTTACGGAGATATATTTGGTGTGTCTATTCCTAAATGGACACAATCGAAGCAGCCGAAGAACAACAGAAGCAGAAGGGACGCAAAAGAAAGAAAAATTGTTAACTTTGGCAAAGGATTGTTTAAAGTGGCTCTCAACTTCAGGGCAATAAAATGGTGGAAAAACTGTGCAAAAAATACGTTTGTTTTCAGTTTTATTTATTTTTGACAATGTTGCCATCACTTTCCGGCCCTGAAAAAAATATATGTTGTACCTAAGGGCACAACAAATTTTTAACCAAAAAATCAGCGACGTGCCCCCCCCCCCAATTTTTTCTATATTTTTTTGAAATTTTCAACACGCAAAATAATAATAATAATAATAATAAAATAAAGAAAGAAAATACGCATCGATGGTTTTGAAAAAATTGCACATTTACATCTAAATAGTATCTGCAATCTGTGAAACTTTCAACATTTTTCGATCACCCACACCAAAATTAAAAAAAAAAAGAACATTCAATTTTGAGCATGTATGATACGATAATTCGGTAAGGGGAGGGGGTGGGGGTCAAAAAATTTTTTGAGATAGTTTTAGGTTAAGGGTAACCTTTTTGGGTGAATAGCGACCCAATTTGGATCAAGGTCCGATTTCACTATCTTATTAGGAAAGGCCCTTTGTTCAGCGAGGAAATATAAATCACTATTAAGGGCTTTATACACTGTGCACTTTTCATGTTAAATTGGTTACTACCAGTACATGGACATCCGTGGATATTATCTGACATAAATAGCTTGTAAAATCAGATAAACCAGGACAGTCCAAGGTAATAAAGGACAATTCAAAATGATGGGCCCGATTTCAGAAATTCATTCTGTGAAATCTAATAAAATGCTATTGTGAGACACAGAGACTTGGACATTCCGGAAGTTAGAGAAGAAAATATTTAGAGAGCTTCGAAATGTGGTGTTGGAGAAAGATGGAGGAATGATAAAATAAAGAGAAAGAGTAACAAACGAAGATTTTAAAAAAAAAATATATAGGAGAGAAGAGGACACTTCTAGCCAACATCCTTCGTAGGAAGGCCAATTAGATTGGACACATCTTGCTAAGAAATTCTCTTCTTCATACCGCCATAGAAGGAAAGATGGAAGGAAAGCGAAAAATAGGAAGAAGAAGAACACAGCTGATCGATGATTTCAGAAATAGAAGAAAATATTTGAGTTAAAAGAGGAAGTTGAAGATCGAAAAACGTGGAAGAAACATTTTCAGGCCTAACTCTACTCTTTTGTTTTTAAAAAGAATACAACTGTTTAGTCCCACGACCTGCCGAAAGGCAGAATACTTAATAATAATAATAATAATAATAATAATAATAATAATAATAATAATAATAATAATAATAATAATAATAATAATTGTGAGACACGCACTTCGAAGGACTAACTTTCAAAATTTACATTTCCAGCAGTGTTTCCTCTTTCTACCGCTAGGAGTCAGCAGCGAGCAGTTAAGGAAAATGGCGTTTGATTGGAGAACAGAGATCTTTGTGTGAGGTTGATTACTATGCAAACAAGTCTGTGATTAGTGTGTAAAGGCATTTCTATACCAAATATCGAAAAGACCCACCTACGGGGAAGGTTATTCGTAAGTGGTTTGAACATTTCAGAAATTTTGCATGCATCTGTGAACGAAAATTGACTGCCCGTTCCTCTCAATAAGCATTGAAACTACGTTGGAGAGGACGTGCATCTCCGGAGATTTGGCCACCTCGTTCCACTCGACTTGAATCCGTGTGATTTCTTCATGTGAGGTTTTGTCAAGGATCAGATTTTACTTACCACCACTTCCAACAACGCCCACATCACAGCAGCCATTTGCTGAAATTGACCGCAATATGCTACAAAAGGTTTGGTAGATGGACCATCGGCTTGATGTGCACCGTGTTACGGAAGGTGCTTATATAGAACATTTGTGGTATGTTTGAAGGAAACTTTGACAGTTTACATTTTTTAGCACATGTCTTACAATAACATACGTCTATTAGATTTCATTTGACTCTTTACATTTCTTAGCGCATGTCTCACACTAACATACATCTATTAGATTTCATTTGACTCTTTACATTTCTTAGCGCATGTCTCACAATAACATACGTCTATTAGATTTCATTTGACTCTTTACATTTCTTAGCGCATGTCTCACAATAACATACGTCTATTAGATTTCATTTGACTCTTTACATTTCTTAGCGCATGTCTCACAATAACATACGTCTATTAGATTTCATTTGACTCTTTACATTTCTTAGCGCATGTCTCACAATAACATATGTTTATTAGATTTCATTTGACTCTTTACATTTCTTAGCGCATGTCTCACAATAACATATGTTTATTAGATTTCACAAAATATATCTCGGAAATCAGATTCATCATTTTGACTACCCTACCCTGGCAAACTCTATATGCAATGAATGCGTAGTTCATAAAGATCTTTAGAAAATAAGAAAGACCTTAACCTATACCGAACATTTACTAATTTTCCTCGCGTTCTACTGTAGTTTTATTTGTCGCTTAAGTTGTTTTATTGTCAATTCTGGGAGATTTATATAGTGTTGAGGCAACGGTACTGTAAGGGATCTATTCCTTAATCGGAACATGAAGAAAGTAATATATTTATTTTAAGATTTAGATTTGTGGACTTTGGGAATCTGTGACCATGTTTGTCCGTCACTTTTGAGGGATGACGTCCCTCGGCGAGCACACTATCCGGGGAAATGGAAGGAAGAAAGGATTCAGGAAGGAATGAAGCGACCTGGGACCTATGTATTAAGTACCAGGACCAGCCCGGCATTTGCGTGGTGTAAATAAGGAAAAATCTCATTCAGGATGACTGGCCTAAAAAGCTGTTTACACTTTTTCGATTGACCGATCGCCCCCACCGGGAATCGAACCCATTGCCGTAATATATTTATATACACCTCTTGAATTAATATATTAAGTAATATTTTGTAGACTCAATTTTATAAACTAAAAGACTAAGTTTCGGCTATAATTCGAAACTTTTCTTCAACCTATATAATTCAGTCGTTGTTAGTATGATCTCTATAGGCTTGAGAAACCATAATAGAATATTAAGATAAAATTCTGTCTTATTCAAGGGATTTCCTTGTATCTAACTTGAACCTTGAACTTTCTTGCCTTTAAGAGGCCCCATCACGGCGAAATTAAAGTACCACTAATTTTAAGTAATTATGTGATATCTTAAAATAGATTAAAGATAATCGAAATGTGGAACATGAGCTTCCTAGACAATATTATTCTACATGAGATACTGTTATCATGACTCATTTATCTGTTTTCATTTTTCAGTCATTTAGAAAATCGGCATTTATTTTTGCGTTTCTATATGGCTGCAAACGAAAAGCTACTAGGTGACTCGTGATAACGGTATCTCATGCAAAATAATATTGTCTAGAGCGATCTTGTTCCACATTTCGATTATCTTTTATTTATTTCGAGATATCACGTAATTACTGTAAAATTAGTGGCATTTTAATTTCGCAGTGATTAAGCCTCTTAAGTCAAATGTTGTAACACACATATATACAATTAAATATTGCGGTTCCAGCTCGTGTAAAATTATTTTAGTATCCATCAAAACTTACCACGATAATTATTTCAATAAATTAAACTATTTTTTATTCCTTTTAAACTTTGCATTTCCTTAATACTTATCATTCATTTCACAGAAATTAAAAATACACTTCCATCAACTATGGCTTCCTCACTTAGTATATAGGGTGTCCAGGAGGAAGGGGCAATATTTTTGGGAAATGGTGGTATGGCTGATTTTAAGCAAAAAAGTTCATATGATCATAGGTCCTAATCTCAACGATTTGAAAGCTACAGGTTGTGAACCATTTTTAACTTTATATTGGGTGTTGCTCACGCAGTAATTATTCTACAGAGGTACCACATAGCTTACTTGAAAGTGATGAAATGATCTTTCCAACGATATGTAATATGTGGCAGTGGTACCTCTGGAAGAGAAGTTATTGAGGGATATTTGGAATCAGTGTTGCCATCCAATTTCTTTAAATAACCTTAACTTTCTCAAATTTCCCTCAATAGCTTCCCTTACAAAGACAACACTGTCACATGATACACCGTTGCAAAGTTCATTCCATCACCTTTCAAATCCGCTATGTCTTACCTCTGTAAAATACTTACAGGGTGAACAATACGCAACAAAGTCAAAAATGGTTCACAACCTGTAGCTCTCAAACCGTTGAGATTAAGACCTATGTTCATATGAACTTTTTTTTTTTTTTTTTTGCTGAGAATCACTCATACTACAATTTCCCAAAATATTGCCCCTTCCTCCTGGGACACCCTGTATATCTTTAACAGCATAAATAAAACATGTTTAAACATGTCTGGCCACAACATTTGTTATCATAAGGTACCGGTCTTTCACTGTTAAAAATAATTTCTTAAATTTGAGAAACCGTTTCTTATCTGTGCACCAAGACAATATTTTCTTAGAAATGAGATTTGGCCATTCTCATTCAAAAGGAAAGTAACAATATATTTTCTCGTTTTGCTTTATACAACCTCCTCTACGTTTCTTCATTTCTCATCAATGAGAGTTTCAAACTCTTGTTTGTAAGAAAAATATTCTCGGTGCACAGATAAGAAACAGTTTCTCAGATTTAAGGATGGATTTTTAACAGTGTTGTTGCCCTATAACTAAATATGCATAAATTTTATCCTTGCAAGTTAGATGCTGAAACAGCATTATAAATCATAAATAATAGTGTATAAAATACTTTTCTTTTCAGCCTATTTGAATCGTCACAATCACTCTTTTGGGCCAGTTTTGGGATGGTTGGTCTGGACGATTTTGAGCTGACAGGCATCAAATCTTATACAAGATTCTGGGGTCTCCTAATGTTCGGATCATACTCCGTAATCAACGTAATAGTTCTGTTAAATCTCCTCATTGCTATGATGTCCAATTCATACGCCATAATTGAGGTAAGTGTTTATTAAATTCGTTGGTAACCGACTAAGTGGAGTGCGCAATAAATAATAATAATTTTAAAAAAATGAAGTGAACGGATTTTCGTTTGTAGTGGTCGAATTTAGGCATGCAAGTAGGCTTGTGTAAAGTTGAAATTTGACACAAATAGAGACAGATGTAATACTCACGTAAGTAAAACATGCCTAAGTTACAGTTCGTCTTCTGTATTATTCCACAAATAAATACTGATAAAAGGATTCTTTACACTGTGATAGAAGCTTCCAGTAATTATATGTAATTTTTTGATAATTTATTAATGAAATACATATAAGTTATTTTTACAGTATTATTATTTTATTTATTTTTGACTCCAAGGAAACAGTTGGGCCTTGTATAAAGGTAACCAAGAGAGTTCTGTCGCTTTTTCACCCACCACCTTCAAACATCGATATGTCATCTAAGACGTACCTGGAAGATCAAAAATAGTTCCCATCAGCATGGACGACCTTTTGCCAACGTTTTGGAAGGTCATGGATAACTTACGGTGTGATGACCAATTAAACACAGAGCTCCACAGAAAGCAACAGAACTTTCTTGGTTACCTTTATACTGCTCCCACTATCATGAGATTGAGGTGGTAAATGTGTACGTGGATTCATAATTATCTAACACTACACATGTTTATTTAGCTGAGATATGCGAAAACAACATGGCATAGGGACATCACATCCTAAGGAAGCAATGAGAGTTGATGTCAATATTAGATTGGATTTAAAACTGTTTCCACAAAGAGGACATCATCGTCTGAAAAATCGGAGTTAAGTGAACGAGGAATTAAGATAATGAAAAGAACTAACAGTCATGCCACTTATAAAAAAGTGCCCAGGCTTGGATAAATTTTTTTGTTAATTTGGAAACACTGAATCTTGAGACAATATACTTTCTAAATTACATCCATCCACTGAGTCATGAGAAAAATGGCCTCAAAGTTAAGGTCTTTGAGATACCACTCATGTCAATAGTAAAAGTGCTCACGCTTGGGATCACGCTTCAAAACTTAAAAGAAGGTATTTGCCTTCAGTTCCAAAATCGTAAAATCAGTTACAATACGTATAAAACTGTGTTATCGATTATATTAATGTACAAGGACGTCCAAAAGTGTGGAAACACCAAAATAAAATCCAAGTCGTTCAGAATTGAGGAAAAATGGATAAAGTGATGATAACAGACGAGCGGGAAAATCTTTTGAGACTTATGGCACCATCGGCCGCCATCTTGAAATAGTGGGAACTTTTTAAAATGGGAACCCTAATGTTTGCTACATCAAATAGGACTGAAATTTTTCCAGGAATCCAGTTGTGAAATATGTTTGACTCTACTACCAACCATTACAAGGTTTTAGCCGATTTTCTGCACTTACCTGGAGATAACATTCCCGGCAATGTATGGCCCACTGACCAATGTTACAGCAATTGTTCAGTGTGCCGTCCCTCCTGAGCAATCGTTAAATGTATCCGCTGCTACCAACCATCCATTACCCAGCCCAAGCACGTTTTCAGGAATGCTGGCACACTCGCCAATAATCCTGCGTTGGAGGTGGTTAATGTCCCTGATCTTGGTAGCATACACAACGGATTTCACGTAGCCCCACCGAAAAATCCAATGGTTTCCCATCTGGAGAACGCGGTGGCTATTCCACAAATCCTATTCCTCTCTGTAGGAAGTGTTCATCGAGGCACTCACGAGCACATAATCCGAAATGAGGTGGTGCCCCGTCATGTTTATAGAACAAAGGCAAAGAGCCATCCTCTAATGCGATGGACGGCAGGACCTCCTCCTCAAACAAGTTACGGTAGTTAATTGCATTTAAATTGACCTCGATGATGAATGGTCCCACCACACGGGTACCCCACACACCGCACCACACCATCATTTGTCAGAGTGAACGATCCGAGAATCGTCGCAGCCGTGTGGATTGTTATCTCATCAATATCAGTGATTTTGCTTGTTCACACCACCGGACACACACACACACACACACACACACACACACACACACACACACACACACACACACACACAAAATGGCCTTGTCCGAGAACAGCACATCATATTGTTCCGCGGTCCACTCATAGAATTCGACTCGGCGGTCTGGATCATCCTCGGTTAGATGTTTTAATAGCTGTATCTTGTATGGGTACCACTCATGCACAGATGTGATTTACGGGATACACCACATTGTTGGGCTATTCGACGGGTACTGCGGGTGGGTCTTTTCGCGAATGATTCCAACACAGCATTGGATGTCGCTTCGTCCGTCGCTGTGCGAGGCATGCCTGCTTTTGGTTTGTTTCCACCGTAACGGTTTTCTTAAATTTCTCTATAACTTTCGACAGAGCACTATGGGAAATGGGTACCTGGGTGACGAGCGTTGAAATCATCTGCGATCTGTATGCTGCTGATCTTTCCTGAAATCAACACGATCTCTATCCACTCGACTCTTGTTAGTGCTATTCCGTGTTACACCAGCTGAAACAAAAGAAAATCGGTTAAAATTTTGCAGCTGTTCATCATAGAGGAAAAGGCATGTTACCACTGCATTCCTGAAAAAAAATTGAGTCCTATTTGAGTATCACACGATAGGATTCCCATTTAAAAAAAGTTCCCGCCATTTCATTATGGCGGCCGATTGTGCCATGTGTCTCGAAAGATTTTCCCCCTTCGTCTGTTATCACCACTTTTTCCCTTTTTCCTAATTCTGAACGGTTTGGATTTTATTTCGGTATTTCCACACTTTTGCAATAACTTGTACTTTCACACTCTAAACATAGTTTTATGTATGTTTGCAGAAAGCACTTATGAAATGTGTACTTCCAAACTCTTGAATTTCGTTTAGAGTATAAAGCTGATATCACGACAATTTATTAATGGCTGACTAAGTTATTCTTTTTTCTGGGTAAAAGCTATTTTCGACCAGGATCCTTTAAAGAACATTTTTATTGCTTATCTGCTATTGAGCTTCCAATGGATCCTTAATAGTTCCGAAAACTTATCATATCTTTGTAACAATTATTTTCTGTCGTCTTGTCGTGAATTCTGTGGAGGAATTTGAAGCTTAAAATATATAAAACGATAATCATGCCTGTTATTCTGTATGTTTGCGGAACATGGTCTCTTATTCTGAGGGAAGAACATGTAATGTGCCATTACACTTTAGGTAATATAAAATTTTCTTTTCGGGACCAATACTTTCCGAACATACTGTCTATTGTAAACTTTTAACATATACTTTTCGGATTATGTAGTAAATCCACTTCTTTTAACCACCATTAAATTAAAATTAATGTAGGAGCTCGAGAACAGAGATGTTCACCCTCGCGAGGGTGGCCCTCTCGAGGGCATCCTCACCCTCAAGTTCCCTCGCCCACAGTGACGCGAGGGCGAGGGAGCGCGAGGGCGAGGACAAGTTTTGGCCGCGAGGGCGAGGGTGCGCGAGGGCGAGGACAAGCTTCGATGGCGAGGGTGAGGGTGCGCGAGGGCGAGGACAAGCTTCGATGGCGAGGGTGAGGGTGCGCGAGGGCGAGGAAAAGCTTCGACGAAGAGGGTGAGGATGCGCGAGGGCGAGGACAAGCTTCGATGGCGAGGGTGAGGGTGCTCGAGGGCGAGGACAAGCTTCGATGGCGAGGGTGAGGGTGCGCGAGGGCGAGGAAAAGCTTCGACGAAGAGGGCGAGGGTGCGCGAGGGCGAGGACAAGTTTTGGCCGCGAGGGCGAGGGTGCGCGAGGGCGAGGAAAAGCTTCGACGAAGAGGGCAAGGGTGCGCGAGGGCGAGGACAAGTTTCGGCAGCGAGGGTGAGGATACGCGAGGGCGAGGACAAGCTTCGATGGTGTGGGTGAGGGTGCGCGAGTGCGAAGAAAAGCTTCGACGAAGAGGGCGAGGGTGAACGAGGGTGAGGACCAAGTGTTACTGAGGGAGCGAGAGTGCACGATGGATAGAGACAACTTCCTTCAGGAGAACGAGGGTACGCGAGGGAGGAGGACAAGTTTCCTTAAAAGCAACTGTTTTGGAGTTTGCTGTTTGACCTCTTTTGGAGAGAGGCAAAATTTAAAATATCATCTGCCATGTCCCCTAGATGAAAAGTTAGTGTCATAGCAAGGTTATACATTAATCGTATTTTTCCTTTCAATTAATTGCAGTAGACAATTTTTTCGTGTGTACGTACATAATTATTAAAAATAATAATGCAAATAAGAATAATATTTGATTTTTCCCATGAAAGTTTCCGGGTAGAAATAGCGCTACATTAAGAAGTAAGTGTGCCTCATTGTTGCCCTCCCTGTGCTGGAGGCGTTTTAGATAAGAAGTGTCTACTACACTGTCATGTTTAAAGAGTGTTGGTAGACAGACAGACAGTCACTCACGTCATTCAGCAGTAAATGACAAGAGCGCTGATATCTGAACAAACACAATCAATGAGAGAACCATCAGAATGCAGTAGATCAGATGGAAAAAGACTTGATGGAATGACTTTGGTTCATAGATGGCCATTTTGCTCTGGACTCTCTCGGACTCGGGCTCATTTTTTTCAACTGGGCTCTCGCTCATTTATTCCTTTGGGAATCGTGCTCGGGCTCACTTCCCTCAGTTGGACTCGCGCTGACTTATTTCATTGGCGCTCGGGGTAGCGCTTAATTATTGAACCCGAGAACGGTTGAGCGCGAATGCCGAGCTAGCGAGCGTTGGGCTCGTGAGTTTGATTGCCCATGAAATGGGCTGATTAATAGCATAAATCCTCCTCCAATGTCCACCACTGATGAAGTTGTTACAAGTAATCGGAATTTTTAACTTTTCATAGTTTTGTGACAGCCCAAACTATTATCTGAATCGATATTTGTTAAAATAATGTCAGTCACTATTGTATCGATTTTCATTGTTTCTGCTTTTATAATCTACGTGGGTAGAGCTATCATTTAGTTACAAAATAAATAATATGTTTTTTCTTGTCCTTAAATAGAAATATCTGACACGTTAATACTGAAATTTTGTTAAAAGAGCTGCTTTAACAAAATAAATTTAATAAGTTCCACAAGACATAAGTTGTTTATGCAGCCGAAATTTGCAACTGTTGACTGATTGCCGTTTAGCGTCCTCTTTCGTCGGCGAGGCTATATGAGAAGTGGACCTATAGGTTTAACGCGGAATTCGATCCACTGTCGTTCAATGTTCTCCCACTCGGAATTGTCCCCAGGACCCCATGCATCAAAGGTTCGCGTGCAAGCCAGTGAGATAGGGTTTGTATGTTGTGTTGTTCAATGATTTGTATTAGGAATAAAATACGTTACAGGATGATATACTGATCGTAAATATTATAGTGCAAGTATTGAACGATTGTGTGGTAAAAGGAGAAATATAAATCTGGACAAATTTAAAAAAAAGGCCTGAAAAAAACTGTAAGATATATGAAACATATAAAACTTAGGAAAAGCCACTTCAGCAAAACGAGCAGGATTTTGTTGTGGGTAAACAGTTTAATCATATTATTATTAATTTCGCACAAATGTGCCACACATCATAGCATTGGCGGCGATTAGGGGGGCAAAGGGGGACAGTTACCCCCCCACTCTTTTGAAATGACCCGTTAATGTCGCTATATAGTTTCATTTGGAAATATAAAGTTTTTGTATGTATTAAGATTCATAGAATGAAAATGGTGCCATAAAATATTTGCCGTTCCGTGAGTACGTATTAGTTGTCTTCCCGTGCAGTTAAGAAAGCTACAGGAGTTGCGTTTTAATTGCCACGAAAAATGGCTCAAAAATTAATCTATCCGAGTGTACTTTCATATTCATTTCTTCTTACAAGGGCTCGATATGTTAGTCAGCCGCTTTGGAACTAATTGAAATAACATTTCGCAGAAAAAGAAGTCCTTCATAAGCAGTGTTTCTTTCAGAAACAATGTTCTGGGGGGGGGGGGCACACTTAGTATCCCGGGGCGGCACTGCAGGTACTATTCTATTCATTATTATATTATAGACGTATTATTTTAGTCTCCTTCGGGGGGCAGTACCCCCCAAAAAAAACATGTCTGGAAGAAACACTCTTCACAACTTATTCTGTAATTGCACAAAAATCGACAGTTCCTGAAATGTCTTTTCTTCTTTCTAATAGTAAAGAATATTTGATTTGATTTTTTTTAATATCCCTTCAGCAGTGAGACTATATGAAACGTGAACCTACCGATTAACGTAGAATACGAACCACATGAGCTCCCGCCAGGAATCGAACCCGGGTCTATCACGTCAAAGTTGCGGCATTGTTTTGCAGTGTAATATACGAGTTCAGGGGTGTACATATACAATTTTGTATATACAGTTAAATTTAGTGAATTCAACATAATTCTAGGTTTTAAGATTATTTGGGATAACTGGAGTGTGGAGTGATTCTAAGTATTGTTGAAATGAAATGAAATGAAATCTTTAAGTTTAACGTCCCATGGTTATGCCGGTTAGGCTAAAGGAGACGGTGATAATAAGAAATGAGTGAAATGGTGGAATGAATAAAGTGGGAGGAAACGGGAGAACCCCGAGAAAATCCACGAGCACGGCGTTTGTCACTCTACCGCCACTCATCAAACCTTGATTTCACCCTCACCCTCATGAGAGCCGCCCTTGTGTGGCTGAATACTTATGCTTGCATCGTAGTTCAAGGAACATTTTGAAGTAAGGGCATTGGATACTGTTGATAAATGATGTAAACGTCACTATCGACCGAGATCTCCATTGTAACAGTTGTTCCATTTTAGGTGTTCCACAGTAAGTTATACGATGATATGTTTAGTTTCCTTTCTTTAGGACGTATGTTAAGCAAGGGCGGATCCAGGACGGACTTCTGGTGGGGGAGGGGTGGGTTGTAATACTGCTATTTAGAGCTACTTTTAAGAGCTCCAAACTCTGGGATGCGTTTTATTTGTATATATAAAATAAAGAAGTTTCCTCCTCAGGGGGGGGGAGCGATCGCCCCGATCGCTCCCCTGGATCCGCCACTGACGATAAGGAAATAATTCAACAAATAGGTTGAATAATTGATGCTCTGATCCTCACGAAGGAGGCCCTCTCGAGGCCTCCTCACCCTCAATTACCCTCGCCGGGGCGAGGACGAGGAAAAGTTTTGAGCACGAAGGCGAGGGCGAGCGAGGATAATAGACAACACCTATCGCGAGGGCGAGGGTGCGCGAGGGCGAGGAAAAGCTTCGACGAAAAGGGCGAGGGTGTGCGAGGGCGAGGAGAAGCTTCGACAGCGAGGGTGAGGATGCGCGAGGGCGAGGACAAGCTTCGATGGCGAGGGTGAGGGTGCGCGAGGGCGAGGAAAAGCTTCGACGGCGAGGGCGAGGGTGCGCGAGGGCGAGGGCGAGGACAAGCTTCGGCAGCGAGGGCGAGGGTGCGCGAGGACGAGGACAAGCTTCGATGGCGAGGGTGAGGGTGCGCGAGGGCGAGGACAAGTTTTGGCCGCGAGGGCGAGGGTGCGCGAGGGCGAGGACAAGCTTCGACGGCGAGGGCGAGGTTGCGCGAGGACGAGGACAAGTTTCGACAGCGAGGGTGAGGGCGTGCGAGGGCGATGGACAATTCCATTCGCGAGGGCGAGGGTGAACGAGGGCGAGGGCCAACTGCTACTGCGAGGGCGAGGGTGAGTGAGGTCGAAGTAAAATGAACATCTATGCTCGAGAATAACCTAGCTAAAAATTATAATTCGGGGAATAATTTTTTTATTTATATAGTATTTCATAGTGAATTTCTGTATATGGGCATTTCAAATGGATGATTATTGAAATTATACATCTTAATGCGATAAAAAAACATAGGTCAGTAATTGAACAGAATTTTTGAAATTGTCCACCAATTTGATATTTGTTAGCATAATTTAGACCCCCTTCGTCCCCCTGAGATGCCCATATTCTTCCAATAGCCGGTTTCATCCAGTTTTTACTATTTTTCATTCGCTTTATATTTTCCGCCGCCAAAATTCCTCTGCTCTGATTGGTAACTATATTTCCGCCTTAGTATTATGGCACGCCTTCACCTCATTCTGCTTTGGACACACTTGAAGTTAGACCACGTTAATTCGGCTCTTGGAAAATTCGGAATCTGGACGGTAAAAAGCAGAAAAATACAGGTAATAATGTACAAATTAGTTAAATAAACATTTCAGAAGTAATAGGGAGCCCTGAACTGTTAAATTCTGCAGTGAAATCAGTCAAAAAATCTAAAATAAGGAATTAAGCTCAGCAGACTCCATGTTGGTGAATACAGATAGCTAAGGACAGGATTCATAGTGCAGTGCACCAATTTTTTCGGTTTTAACTGATCTTTTGAACTAAGTTTTGACGTTTAGGATGCCCTCTTCACCCTGAAATTTCCGTTAGGTTACGATAAGCCTGTCCTTAAATAGTTTCATGTGTGTGTACGTAGTATATGTGATATATTTTTTTCATGGCGGTGTGTGTAGGCTATTTGGTAGCTAAGTTATTTTTCGTTATGTCAGTGTAATTTCTAACAGGGACTCCCATTTACCCCTAAATTGATCACAGCTTCCAACGCATCATGGTTTAAATAATTTCATAAAGAGTCTTTCCCCTCAGGAAAGGGACCTTTCTTCGTAAAAAGTTTCAATATGTCCCTCCCGCGGCGTTGACATAATTTTGTAATTGGAAAAAATGGATTAGTTTGATAGAAAGGCCTCTGACCCCCTTTCCTCCCTTCTCAGTTCCCGAGTCGGTTTAGAATGATGAAATTAGTGATTTGTTGGGCATACGTATAGTTAATATGTGTAATATATATATATATATATATATACATGTGTGTGTGTGTGTGTGTGTGTGTGTGTGTGTGTTGTTAGTAGCAGTGATGTGTGTATGCATGTATAATTTATTTATTTAAGGACAGTGTATTGTTGCTTCTTAATTATTCATCTCTTTTGGTCCGTGTAATAAGTACATTGTTCCATAGTGCGAATTTATTGTAATTTCGTACCCTTATCTCATGGTATACAACGCATATTTAGCTTTTACTATAGTACAAAGCGTGTTTGGAAGTGCAAAGTTTATTTTCATATTGCGACGCCATCTAGCGTTCTGTGAAGGACTACTCGCCGCTAGTGTTTTGTTCTCCGAGACTTAAGAATCTAGTCAACTCAAAAATTACCTTTTTTCGTGATTATTGAGGCATATATAGCAGTTCTGGTCCATACGAATAGATACGTAGACGAATTACATTACCAACTAACTGCTCAGAACAGCACAATACTTTATGTAGTCTAGTGATTAAGGTGGATCACCACCCCAAAGTCAATACATATTTTAGCTCATTCCCTTAATTACTGCGCAATGAAACATTGCATATTATAAATATTGTACTGTAAGATAAAGTTATGTTTCAGCTACAACACAAGACATTGATTCATTTGGTTGTGTCTTCTGATATCGAAAAAAGATAACAAATAAAATAAAATGTTTGATTCGTTTTACAATGAGCACACAAGATGGCACTTGCTGTTAGATTTTACTAGAAGTGCTTAGTTTTACAAAATGTTTATTTGTATGTGTAAAGTATTTTAAAGTAACGATCTTATTATGAAATAGATATATTGTTTGACCGTTTTTCGTGTTATGTTTCATATTTTATTTAAATATTAATTTACATTTAAGGAAATAGATTTTGAGACGAAACTTACGCAGAGCGCCATAATGCGTTGTTGCCAAATTTGAACGTTTACTGTGGTAGTCACAATAAGAAAATTCCTGGATTCTAGAGTTGCAGTTTGAGAAACGGAACTTAGCTGTGAATTGCGGTAATGGTCGAAAACTAGTTATCCAAGCAGAATTCCATCATTATTTCCTTTATTATCTGGCATCACTAACACTCGACAACGCTGCACTATTCAAGCAGCGTTTAACATAGTACCGAAAACACCTAGTGATCCACCTTAAATAATTAATAAAAGAGAACTTTACGTTTATTCTTAGACTGAAGTTTGTCTACATAACACTCTTCTGTCGTCAGATTGCAATTTCAAATTTTCTCTCTTCGTTACCTCATTGTTGTTGTTTTCAAATTATAATCGCACTTAGTTAAGAGGATAGTCAATTATATTAAATTTTCATTACATATATAGATAATATGGAATCGTGAAGTGCAAATGTGTTAAGATGTATGTAGGAAGAATTAAGTGTTGGTTCATGCGGATTCTCGCGTATTGATCAGTGTACGATAGTTCATGTAGTGGCTTGCTGATTTTAATATATATAGAATGAGACTGCTTTGAACAGTCTTGGGCATAATTTCGAATACTGACCATTACGTTAGGATTTCGTGTAAGGAAGTGTGTCGTGTGAAAATGACGGATCATGTTTTCACTTCATGACTTGGTATTTACAAGTAACCGTGCATACTAACTGTTTATCTGGTCGGATGACGTGAGTAATGTTCATGTAGCAAATGATTTCAAATAATTTTCATGTAACTACAGAACAGAATAACCGTTTCCATAATTACTACAGTTTAAATATACGCGTTCAGCCTTATACTTGTAGTAGTACTTTGTGACTTCGAACTTTTTCCCACGTCACCTGACTAAGCCAAGTTCATTACTGTTCGCAGAGGCGACGAAGTGGATAGGAATGAATAACAGTAAATTTATTACAGTAGTATCTCATTATTCCGTACCAAGGTGTCGATCCTTTCTCCCTAAATGTTTTTATTTTCCTTAGTTCTTAAACTATGTAGTAATTGAAATTAAATGACACCTTAAGGTTGGCACCCTTGCGGAGTTGAGAGCTACTAGTACGATTTGGCAGACAACGTGCTAGTACAAAATTTATTTTTTTTATTTTTTAATTTTGGCAAATCCTAGTTAGAATTTTCTCTATTTTATTGACTTTATTCTAGTTTTGCATACTTTACTCAGAACTTCTCTCAGTTTCTGAGGGGTCATATGTTTTTTTTTATTTAGAAATCCTAAATTAATAAAACACACTGACCTTCCGGTAGGGCCGGAGTCTCCAAGGTCTCGGTCGGACACAGTGCGAAGTAGAATTTTCATAAAGCCCCTGTCTTTGTGGAAATCGTGCTCTGGACACAGGCTGGCTCGTGAGCTTGGAGATATATTTATTTATAGGCCACATATTTGGTGGGCCATCTGTTTCGGCTTATGAAGAGTATATTTTTGGCTCTGAAGTTGACGATTGTCATATATAAAGTTCAACCACTGATCTTTATAGTTTTTGTGTCCTAGCTTGTTTCCTTTGCCGCGCCGCTGTTTTTTCTTCTCTAGCTATCCTCCTATTTTCTCTTTTCTAAGAAGTTTTACTTTTTTAAAATTTCAACCTTCCTCCCCAAGTTTTCTTAACTCGACAAACTTCTATCATTTAACACATCATTTGAACCTGAATTTCTGACTTAGATGTTGCGAGACACGACTCTTGGACTTATTCATTTATGTCAGATATCTAGGCACCGTTCCCATCACAATTTGATCCACCGCAATAGCACCACAATATGCAATCCAACTTTTGCTTTCGTCTCTTTTATCACTATCCTTTTGAAATTCTTCGTCGTACTATTCGTCATTTTCACTTTTGTTTCTATTGATCACCATAGAGATGAATGCCTTGTAGATGTTTGGGCCCATAATTATTATTAACATTTTTAAGATTTCATTATCTGGATAGTAAATTGTAAAAATATATTTATAATTTCTCTGTTTATGTGCCTGCTTTGCACTTTAAATGTCCACTTTGTTTGAAATTGTTTAGGAATATAAATTTTGACCATGATGCGGGGACAATCAGTTGTTATATAGTCGGATTTTTCTTGTGTGAAGTGTTGCAACCTTAGAATTTTATTAATCGGGATCAGTGATTTGAAGGATTAACTGAGGATTGAATTTAGTATGTTGAAAGATAAATACGTGCCGAATATAAATGTGATATTGAAGTAAAATGTATAATGTTGAATTTCGTAGATAAATATGTGTTAAAGGTCTTGGTACCTATCCCGAACGGTTGTTGGTTGTCACAGTTTCGGAAAATTCGACGAATATAAAATGTGAATTTAAAGTATACCGCCTCCTGTTAGATATTATTTTTTGTGGTTAACTAATATATGTGAATATTAACATCGTCTATTGTTATACTAACTGCATGTGGCATGAAATTAAAGCAGGTTGTCGTAACCCTAATTTATCATTACGTTTACCCTCAAGTCCATAAACCTGAAACCTTCCTGTACAGTTGGATTTCAATTTCATTCTTCATATACCAATCTTCGAACCAGAAAAGTTTTCCGCTTCAGTAATGGTGGTCTTGACTCAAAAGTGAAATCTCTCTGAACCAGGAAATTCTCGTTTTCTTCTTATTTTGCTAATTACAGGGATGCAAATAATCAACAAAATTTTACTATCCCAAGATAGAAGTTACTAGCCTACATCCCACAATAGAAATAATTTACTTAATTTTGAAATAAATAATAGTGACATTAAAACTCGCAAGCACCGATGAACCACTCGCCCCGGGTGAGTGGGCGAGCGGTTTATTTGCATCCCTATGCTAATATAACTACAAACGTGTGCACCTAATGTGATACAAGGTGATAGTGATTTAAAAGGCTAGTAAATTTACGAAATAATAAATGGAATGACAAATGAGTGACGTAGGCATTGTGTAATTGATGACAAAACTTTGTTTCTTAATCTCGGAAATTGGAAAAATGCATTATGAAGTAATTCTACAAACGGAATATGTGTTACTCATAATCTATTAATATTATTTCATGTGTGCATATCTAAATAAAGTGAAATTTAGTACATGGACACCAAAAGGGTGCCTTACGAACACGTGACATACAAGGTCATCTGAAATACGAGAAAGGACTCGTTTAATCATCTTTTAAGTTTTTTCTTTCCTTTCATATGAGATATAATAGAATGTAACTAAATTTTCCAGTTTATGTTTTATTTTATAAAGATTTTTTTGTATTTCTCTTTCTTTCATCCTTCTGTTAATATCAAATCTATATTGATGTAATCCAAGGTTTCTATGTGTAATGATACATTTATATGTATACTTATTTGCACGTTCTTAACATTTTGTGTTTAATTTCTCAATAGATGTAATAAATGATAGCGAACTGTAATTAGATGATAGTTTCTTTTAAACTGATTTACATATACCAATACATTGTCCTGTATGTATGCTTGCGTGCGTAAATGAATGACAAACTTAGCTTAAAATCGTAGACTTTAATATTTTTTACGACTATACTGTTTACAATATGTGTGTAATACTATATTATATGTGTATTGGTGCATGGCCGAAGTCATGAAAGATAACTAACTCCAAATTATTCTAAATCGGCTTTGAAATGAAAGCCAAAACAGCAGGATGAGCCGAAATAACGACAATCTCTTCAAGAATTTCAGAAACTCCTATTTGTGGAAAATGTGTAAATCACTTTGATTTTTTTCTTTCCTTGGCTAATTCAAATGCGTGTTCGATCTCCACTATGGAAATTCAGTTACTGGATAAAGGTTATTCAACATTTGGAAATAACACAAAAACGATTAAATCAATAGTTCTTGTCACTTGGGCTGGGTCAGGGTAACTCCCACTCGTGCAGTTACCTGGATACAGGTCAGAGTAGTATGAGGGAACATGTGTCTCTTCAGGATCATTTCAGATTTGATTCTCAACTAGTAAAATTCCGGTATAAATAACATTTTAATAACCATTCAAGCTTCTTTACCACATTTCCATCATTATCCAGTAATCCTTCATCTCTAGTTCCTTCTTCCTTTTCTTCTTTCCTTCTTCTTTCTTTTCCTTCTTTTCTCCTACCTTCTTCTTAATTTCCTCACTTTTCCTTTTCCTACTTTTAATAAAACTGAAGAGGGTCCGTGACTGGAGGTTATCGCTATAGACACGGTCATTAAATTTTTTTTATGTTTCTCTTCGGAAGTCCGATATTAATTAACCAGTAACAAATCATATGTATGAAGTAACAAAATACTAAAATTTATTTATTTATTTAATTTTTCTAAATTATCAAATTGAATAATTTAAAATTAGCGACTCCCAATCACGATAAATTATGCCTAGAAACATATACTGAAAGTATTTAAGAACAAGATCCTGAGACGAATATTCAGAAGTAAGAGGAACGGGAATGGGGAATGGCGGAAACTTCATAACGAGGAACTACATAATTTATACCGTTCACCAAACATTGTTAGCGTCGTCAAATCTAGGAGGCTCAGGTATCCAGCATGGAATAAAGTAGAAACGCTTTGTAAAGTAGAAAGTCTTGGCTGGAAGGCCAATCGGAAAAAGACTATTAGGAAGACCTAGACGTAGATGCGAGGACAATATTAAGATGGATCTCGCAGAAATAGGAGTACAAAGTAGAAACTGGATCCTGTTGGCCAAGGATAGAAGTCAGTGGAGAGTTTTTGTGAACGCGGCATTGAACTTTCGGGTTCCATAGGCCATAGAGTTAGTTAGAGTTAGCTATGGAAACCGTTGAGTCAGAAATTTCGTGCAATGATCAATCTGCGTAGTTTTGATGTTATTGATAATATATAACATCTCATTAGTTAAATATTGAGTGTATGCATTAATTTTAAAGTTATGTATATTTTTGAAATAACTATATATATATATATATATATATATATATATATATATATATATATATATATATATATATATATATATATATATATATATATATATGTGTGTGTGTGTGTGTGTGTGTGTGTGTAACATTTTGCTTCCTTGTTTCAGGAACATTCGGACACTGAATGGAAATTCGCTCGTACAAAATTGTGGATGAGTTATTTTGAAGAGGGCGGCACTCTTCCTCCTCCATTTAACCTCTTCCCAACACCCAAAGCTATTATTAAACTGTTGGGACTGAGGAAGAAGGATAAAGTGAGGAAAATGTCCACCAGGGTAAGTGCGATCTATTACTCAATGATCTCTTGGTGACGTATTGAAATATCGTCGTCTGAAATTGTAATTGAAAGTCGTTTATAAGAGCTTAGCTTATCTTTAAAGACATGTTAAAGTCTCGTAATCTGATAACTTAATCTATACTTCTAATCCAGTGATTCTCAAAGTGTGGGTTGCGACCCACTGGTGGGTCTCGGGCTGTTTTTTGGTGGGTTGCAAGAGTTTTTCCTTTTAATTATGAAAATTGTATTTTGATGCAGAAACGTGTTATGAAGTACTACTCAGAAAATGAAAATTGGAAGACTTTGTTAATGAGATATAGAGTAAGTGGTTACTGAGAGCCCGGACTTTTGTACCGTCAGTAGAGATGCAGGGTTCGGTTGGAAAGTGGGTGAGTCAAAATCTGTCACGGGGTAGGGTATTGCGTCGGGAGTAGTGTTAGCTCTGTGTTACCTTTCTATGAAAACACTTTATTTCTCTTTACGTATGTTTACAGTTTCATATGATACAGTTATTGAGAAAGAATGTCTATGTGTATTTGAATAAATGCAGGTGGGCCACAGAACACTTTTATTATTTAGTATGGGCCGCAGTAACAACAAGTTTGAGAACCACTGTTCTAATCTAATTAGGTAAAGTTTTACAGAGTAAATAAGAGGATTGTAAATTAAAGAGGAAATACCAGGAGTGATCGGAAAGTAAGGTTACCAATCCTGCAGTGAAATGTCAATACAGTATATTATTTCATACAACCAATACAGCCAACAGATACTACATACATTAGTTATTTTTCGACAGTCTCCATATCGGTTGAGGCACTTGTCGCATCATGGGATCAATTTGAAGATTCCCTTCTGGTAAAAATTCTGTCCTTGTGTGTTTAGCCACTTTGTCATGAAGTGTTTTACCTTCTGATCTGAAGCGAAGCGACGGCCTTCGAGATGTTCCTTCAAGTGGGGGAACAAGTGAAAGTCGCTTTGAGCGAGGTCCGGATTGTAGGGAGGGTGGTCGTTGATGTCCCAGCGAAACTGCTTGAACAGCGTGGTGGCCTTCTGGGCTGTATGTGGGCAGGCGTTGTCATGGAGGAAGACACCATTCTGCGACATGCTGACGGAACATTACAGTCTCTCCGTAAACCTCTACGAGCTGTCAGTGAATTTCAACCACGGTTACATATTTCACTCACAGAAATCAAAAAACCGAGCAGATTTCTTCGCTAGACAAGTCCCCACTTGTATTTACCTACAACTAGCACCGTAGGTAACGAATGGCTGAAACTCTGCATAGTAGCCAACTCCATGCATTAAAATTGCAACACACTGCTCATTTCTCTATAACAAACGAAACTCAGAATTATCAGCCTTGTAACCTTAGTTTCCGATTCTCCCTCTTTAAAAATCATAGAGCAAATCATTTATCGTAGTTTGATATCTTTAGAGCATTCGTGAATGAATAATTTTAATGGTTAAAAGTAAACTTACTTAAAATGTGTAAATTTTTATGTTGCATAATGCGTTTTTGAACAATGAAGAATTTGCTATAACAGGTTTTAATTATTACATATTTGGAATTCACAATAAATTTCCTAACTCAAATATCTAAAAATAATCAAATTAATGTAGTACATACATGGGATCAACAAAAATATGGAATCACCTGCAAAATTGCACATTACCTTTATTAAAGCGAATATGACCACCTTTGGCACGTAGAACGGCCTCCGGTCAATGGAAAATGGAGAAATACAGGTTGCGTATGGTTGTCAAAGAGATATGTTGTACCATTCTTGTGCCAATGCAGCTGCAAGTTGTAGAGACGACGGTCGTGGATAGCGGGCTTGCATCTTGGTCTCCAAAACTGACCAAAAAGGGCTCAATGATATTGAGTCTGACAATTGTGGAGACCATGTCAAATGTAACATTTCAATTTCTTGCTCATCAAGACAGTCCTGGACGATGTGAGCTGTATAAACAGGTGCTCTGTCATCTTGAACAAAGTTTGCGCCATGAGATGCAGCTAATCCCTCAAAATAGTTACGTAGTCCTTGGCAGTGCCATGTTCATGCAGCGTCATGATTGTCTGGCAGAATACCAGCATCTGGCTGCCCAAATCATCACTGCACCACCTGCATGCTTCATTCTTGGTAACAGACAGTGTATCGTACGCTTGTGCTGGCGTTCTCCACAAGTAAACTCGACCAGCAGTTGGAAACAAATTAAAGGAACGCTCATCCGGCCATTCCACAGTCTCTCACTGGTCTGTTGTCCAGTTTTTATGGGCGTTGCACCACTCCCCCGTGTAGCAGCATGGTCAGTAGTCATGAGTGGTTTGGGAATTCCAGATCTACCATAAACACAATGTTTATGGAGCTCTTTTCTGACTGTTTTGACGCTAAGAGGGATTATAAGCACTTTTTTCATTTGGGGGTAACTTTTGGCGCCGTGATTTTCTGTTTCTTTACAATCCTACCCAATGTGCGTCTTTTTCTGTCACGCAACACACCCTTGCATCGACGCTGGTGTTTCGCTGATGAGGTTTTTCCGGAGCACTAGTAGGCAGTCATGATCTTCGAGATTGTGTCAAACATTTCCGCTACTTTTGTCACGGAAGCTCCCACCATATGCACATCCACGATTTGCCCTCTTGGAAACTGTCTGCTCAGACATGATTCACGATAACCTGCACGGACGGTCGCTGAACTGTAAGTGGCCCATGTGTTCGATTGGTCAGGTTGTATACCTCACAAGATGTTCCCATGACTACAGCGACAACGATTCAGATGCAAATCATGTTTGAAATAACTACCTATTTTATATCAGGTATTTCCAAATTTTTGTACATCCCCTGTAGCGCGTATGCATATATAGATGGAAAGTCGTGTCGTCGAGTGATGCGAAATATTAACAATTGGAGAGTGGGAGCGTGGTGCTGTAGTGGTAGAGTGCTTAACTCTGGTGCGAAGAACTTCTGGTTCAATCCTAGGCTATGTCAGTTTCTGATACGAAGCATAATGTTCGTAGGTTTTGTCTAGATTCTACCGTTTGCTTCCACATTTTCATTCCATCATTTACTTCATTATAATTCACTTTTATGAAGTCATCATTTTCGTTTAGCCTACGGGGCACAAGGCTTGGATGTGCATCTAAAAGATTTCATTTTTCTTTACATCGAAGAAATTCGTATGTTTTTTTTACTTTATTTCTTTTAAAACTTTTATGTGTTTAAACGAATTTTCTATATTTTTAGGTTACATTTTGTTTATTTAGTTACATTTTGTTTTTTAGGTTACATTTACTTTATTTCTTTTAAAACTTTTATGTGTTTAAAGGAATTTTCTTTATTTTTAGATTACATTTTATTTATTTATGTTACATTTACTTTATTTCTTTTAAAACTTTTATTTGTTTATAAGAATTTTCTATATTTTTAGGTTACATTTTGTTTATTTAGTTACATTTGGTTTTTAGGTTACATTTACTTTATTTATTTTAAAACTTTTATGTTTAAAAGAATTCTCTATATTTTTAGGTTACATTTTATTTATTTAGTTACATTTTGTTTTTTAAGATTATATTTAGTTTATTTCTTTTAAAACTTTTACGAGTTTAAAATAATTTGCTGTCCTTTTACGTTACATTTTATTTATTGTTAAACTTCTTATTATCTTAAATCTTTATGTTGAGCGACATATTTCTTGAAACAATTTAACTGCGTTATGAAAGACATTCTTGTGATTACCTACATGACAACTTCGTCTTTAAATAGTGTCGTCGACCTTTGAGACTGAACTTAATTGCCCATCAAACTAATTTCTCCACCTGACAGAAAACACTCCTTCTAACAACACCCCCAAATTTATTTTTGTTTTTCCCTTTCAAGGGAATTGTTAATCTAACACAAATAAATTTCCTTCTGCCCGAGGATTTGTGGAAACCAGGAAAGATGACTTTTCCTGCACACAGGAATGAGGAAAAGCTTATACAATTTCTGAACCAAGCAGAAGTGCTGACAACAAGAAAGAACAGTGAATATATAGTGAAAAATTCTAAAGCTCGGCTAGTACATGTATCAAGATATTACCTTAGGAATGATTCTTATTATTTTTTTAAAATGTCAACATAACCTGAGACGCTCCATATTGAGGATATGCAACACTTGATATATTGTCTGATATATTTATTTATTGAACAAATTCGAAGATATAGCATATCCTCGCCATTTTACACAAAGAAATGTTAAAACAACAATAACAAAAAAAAAAAAAAAAAACAGTGCCAACAAATAGTGCAAAGGTAACACTATTTCGCCAAAACTCGTTTAATTGCTCTTTCAAACAACGGATAGCTAAAAAAAAAAATGTCCATATCAGTTGTTAAATGATTATAACAGTTCGACATTCTGTAAAAAAGAGACCTCTGTATAATTGCCAACCTAGGGCGAGCAAGATGAAATAGGTGGGAGTTCCGGATTATGCGGGGACGGACACGTAAGGATAGTTCTTGAAGTAATGTTTCCGATCTTAAGTTTCTATTAACTATTTTATGAAGAAATTTCAGATCAGAGTTATTTCTGCGTACTCCCGGAGTCTGGATATTAAGATATCGCAAGAGTTTCTCCTTAGGTAATGTTCCAAGTGCGGGAACACGAAAATGAGCTGTAGTAATAAAGAAATTGAATAGAATCAAGTCTAGAGAGATGTGTAGGCGCTGTTATAGCCCATATGGGAGAGCAGTATTCAATCTTAGGCGTTATTAAAGTATATTGCTTGGACATAAAAGCTAGGCACTAACAGTCAGATGGAACAAGATCTGATTATGTTCTAAAACTGACGGGGGGGGGGGGGGCAGAGATGACATAACATTTGGTTGTACATAACACATGTAATGTTATTTGATACATTGTATGGACGTAGATTCTAAACAATGACAGATTCATTTAACAAAATTTGGTAAACGGTCTCTTGGGATAAAATTTTTGGAAGGGCACATACACTACGTGATCAAAAGTATCCGGACCCCTGGCTGAAAATGACTTACAAGTTCGTGGCGCCCTCCTTCGGTACTGCTGGAATTCAATATGGTGTTGGCCCACCCTTAGCCTTGAAGACAGCTTCCACTTTCGCAGGCATACTTTGAATCAGGTGCTGGAAGGTTTCTTGGGGAATGGCAGCCCATTCCTCACGGAGTGCTGAACTGAGGAGAGGTATCGATGTAGATCGGTGGGGCCTGGCACGAAGTCGGCGTTCCAAAACATCCCAAAGGTGTTTTATAGGATTCAAGTCAGGACACTGTCCAGGCCAGTCCATTACAGGAATGTTATGGTCGTGTAACCACTGTGCCACAGGCCGTGGAGTCTGAACAGGTGCTCGATCGTGTTGGAAGATGCAATCGCCATCCCTGAATTGCTCTTTAACAGTGGGAAGCAAGAAGGTGCTTAAAACATCAATATAGGCCTGCGCTGTGAGAGTGCCACGCAAAACAACAAGGGGTGCAAGCCCCCTCCAAGAAAAACACGACCACACCGTAACACCACCACCTCCGAATTTTATTGTTGGCACTACATACGCTGACAGATGACGTTCACCGGGCATTCGCCATACCCACACCCTGTCATCGGATCGCCTGTGATTTGTCACTCCACACAACGTTTTTCCACTGTTCAATCGTCCAATGTGTACGCTTCTTACACCAAGCCAGGCGTCGTTTGGCATTTACCTGCGTGATATGTGGCTTATGAGCAGCCGCTCGATCATGAAATCCAAGTTTTCTCATCTCACCCCCAACTGTCATAGTACTTGGAGTGGATCCTGATACAGTTTGGAATTCCTGTATGATGGTCTGGATAGATTTCTGCCTATTACACTTTACGACACTCTTCAACTGTCGGCGGTCTCTGTCAGTCAACTGACGAAGTAGATCTGTACGCTTTTGTGCTGTACGTGTCCCTTCACGTTTCCACTTCACTATCACATCAGATACAGTGGACCTAGAGATGTTTAGGAGTGTGGAAATCCCGCGTACAGACTTCTGACACAAGTGACACCCAATAACCTGACCACGTTCGTAGTCCGTGAGTTCCGCGGAGCGCCACATTCTGCTTTATCACGATGTCTAATGACTACTGAGGTCGCTGATAATGAGTACCAGGCAGTAGGTGGCAGCACAATGCACCTAATATGAAAACCGTATGTTTTGGGGGGTGTCCGGATACTTTTGATCACATAGTGTAGGACCACCCTTTAAAATCGGGAAAATTTGATGAATATTCTCTATGATTGAAATATGAGGATCGTTCCGAAAGTAATGCGTCATTTTTTTCATGGAAACTAATGTAAATACATAAATAACAACAGCATAGCTAAAGAGAACAATATTTCAGCTACAGACTGCCATTTTTTCCACATAGTTTCCATCATTCGTTATGCACTTTTGCCAACGATGAACTAGAGCCTGTATGTCGCGCTTGTATAAACTAGAACCAGTTGAGGCTAACCACTTCCTTACAGCTTTAACAACAGCTTCCGAGTTTTGAAAATGTTCGCCACATTCAGCTTTGTACACAATTATCTGGTCGTTATCCGGAAATCAGCACGGATGAGTTGATCAAGACGCTCTTCATTGGGAGGGATGACAGCTGTGCAGGGTCGACCGAGCCGTGGCTTGTCATGAACACCCTTTTCATCGCCTTGAAAATGCCGTACCCATCACCACACATTGCTCACGTCTACTGTATCGTGTTCGTAAACCTTTACCAAGCGTCGATGGATTTCAATCGGCGCAATTCCTTCAGCAGTGAGGAATTCAATCACACATCACTGTTTTATACGCACGTACATATCAGGCTCTATTTTGGAACACTCCTATGCTGCCGCCAACTACCCCAGAACAATAGGACCAGCTACAAATATAAGAAGGTGGTTCAAGCATCAGCACTACACCAACGACATCTAGCACGGACATACAAAGTCAACACAAAAATAGGAACGACACTCGTATATGACTTTGTAAATTTGGATGGTCCTGCTTTCCTTTTCTACGGGTAAACAATTGCTAAAATATTCACATGACCATGTTCTCAGTTATGACCTAACTAATCTTCTTAGATAAAGCTTTACTACAATCAGTGGTGTATTTAGGGGGGTGGCTTCCGGGCTTAAGGCTCCCCCGAAATCTTACTTAGTATAGTAAAGTAAATGAAATATCTTGCAGAATTTTCACATTTCTAGGCAAAGCCCCCACCCGAAAGTTAGCAAAGACCCTCCCGAAACAAAATCGTAAATACGCCACTGACTACAATATATAGTTATGTGGTTGAACACAGGGTCAATCCTCTTTTCGTAGGTCTTATAAATATTTGCACTAAATTTAGATGCACTGCTCTAAATTTTGGATGGGTACATTGGGTCACCCTTAAATTTGGAATTGTGAAAAAAAAAATAAATTTTGTAAGTGTTCTCTAAGACTGCAATGTATATTTTGTAAAATTGGTTGGCACTGCTTCTTCCCTTCTAGGGTAAAAAAAAATGTTTGCAGATGATATGTTGCTTGTTGCAGAATCTAAAGAGGAAATCAATAAGATTTTTAAAAACTTGGGGAAGTTCTGTGAAGAAAATGTTATGAAAATAAATGCTAGAAAGACAAAAGCCATAGTGATTGGAATAAAGCGGTCAGTGGCTAATATAGTCGTAAAAAGACAGAAAATAAAACAGGTAGCTAGTTTTCGATACCTGGGTAGCATTGTTAGTAATGATATGAGGTGTGAACGTGAAATAAAAGCAAGGATAGGAATGGCGAAAGAAGCCTTTAGGAGGAAGAAAATTCTACGGTATTTTGTAGGATCTCAAACAACGAACTGAGAAAAAATTATGAAGTGTTTCGTGTACTGTATGGGTTAGAAACATGAACATTACGCAAAAATGATGAAGAAAACGATTGGAAGCCTTCGAAATGTAGGTGTGGAGAAGAATGGAGAGAAATAGCGGAGTAGATCGGAAAACGAATGAGAGAGTGTTAGAAATGGTGGAGGAGAAAAGAACAGTTTTAGATATTATTAAAAAGAGGAAAAGAAACTGGTTGGGACATTGGCTAAGAAGGAACTGTATCATGAGGGACGTGCTAGAGAGTATGGTGGCAGGAAAGAGAGGGAGGAGATGAAGGAGAATACAATTAATGGACGATAGAAAAACAGAGAAATCGTACGTGACGACGCAGAGGTTAGCGGAAAACCGTGGATCATGGAAGCTTCTCAGTTGCAGCAAGTGACCTGCCAATAATGGCAAAATACCTATGATGATGATGATGATGATGATAATGTCCTCTTCGATGAGGCGTTAGTGTATTATAATATGACAGGGTATCGAAATAAGGGTAAAGAAATGGTTTGGTAATAACAAAGGAGTGTACCTTGTGGACAAGCACTGCAGAGTATAATACGTATTCCCCACGTATCCAAGGGCGCCGATCCTGAGGGGCCCAGGGGCCCGGGCCCTCCCATAGTTCATGTGGGCCCCCATATTTTACTTATGAATATACAATATTTTGCATAATTTGAATGGAATTTATATTAAAATAATCATATATGCCTTCTGCATCTGAATGCCCCCCCTCCTCAAATTTACAGAGAAATCGGCATCCTTGCACGTATCTTCCTCTTGATTGGGATAGTAATTAGGATGCTATACGTAAATAAATATTAAGGACGCCGAGATGTCCCACGGGGACAGACCAAGGTGTCTCACGGGGGATGTTGAAGAAAAGCCTCATTTTTGTTGACTTTTGCACGTGCAGGTGGTGGTGTAATCAATATCACGTTCTGACTACTTCTATCCGGACAAAATATAGTAGACAGAACTAAGTTTCAAGTAATTAAGATATCTACTCGAATATTATGATCTAATTAAACAGATATTCCCTTGTGTATGTCAGTTAATATTCTTGAAATAAGGCAATCTAAATTCTTACATCTTACACTGATAAGAAGATATATCTATAACAGACACATAGCTTTCTGTCTCCAATAGTCGGGCAGGTTTGGGGGGGAACCGTACCACAGGGGCGGATCCAGGACCGACTTCTGGGGGTGGTGGTGGGTTGTCATACTGCTACTTTTAAGGGCTTCAAACTTTGGGATGGGTTTTATTTTTATATATATAAAATAAGAAAGTTTCCTCTTCTGGGGGGGGGGCGATTGCCCCGATTGCCCCCCCCCCCTTGGATTAGCCCCTGCCGTACCATGTAGTATAAAGTATTTTCTTTGCTTTTTATTATAAAATAGAACGTTCTTTTGCAGATTCCGATTGATGCTACCTTGGTATTCTTGGGAAATTTTCAATATTGAGTCATATATGACGTCACTGTTTCACACCTCTAATTTACGTAGTAAACGCTAATGAATGAGTTAAAATCTCTGTAACACAGCAACCGTACACAGTGAAAAGACAATTTTTCACAGGATACATGTAGTCAGACTTTTTCACAATTTCGGGCATTTTGGTGACCATTCCTGCTATGAAAACAATATAGTGACGTCACAATTTCGGAAAAGTATTTATTTAAAAATGCACTTTAATAATTCGCTATGAATAAAATATTTAAGTAAATTTGACTAAACTAAACGAGATAGAAAGGACACATATGTATGTTCCTTGCGTTCATGAGTCCTAATAGACTGTGGCTTATACACTGACCAGCCAGAACATTATAGCCATCTACTTACTATCAATATAAACACGTCCAGGCGATAGAAGCGTCACCTGACGAGGAATGCCTGCTAGTCAGACACACATACGGTGCATGTAGTATCAGTGAGAGTGCTGGCCCTGTGTTAGAATGGGAAAGGCGCGCGATCCATCTGAGTTTGACTGAGGGTAGATTGTAATGGCCCGGAGGCTCGGCGCAAGCATTTCGGAAACTGCACGGCTTGTTGGGTGTTCGAAGAGTACTATGGTGAGTGTCTTCAACAAGTGGCGAAACCAAGGTGAAACGACGTCCAAACGTCCAGAGGTCGGGCGGTCCCCCTCATTACAGATGTTGGACGTCGTGACTGGGAAGACTGGTAAAACAGGACAGGCGGCAAACTGTAGAAGAGCTAACATCTGACTTTAATGCTGGACAAGCACAAGTGTGTCTGAACACACAGTGCACCGAACACTCCTAATGAAGCGCCTCCGCAGCTGATAACCCATACTCTGCAATGTTAACACGACGATATCCGCAACTACGATTGAAATGGGCACGTGACCATCACCACTTGATCTTAGCGCCGTTGCAGAGCATTGCATGATCCGATGAATCTCGATAGTTTCTTCATCATGTCGATGAGAGTGTGTGAATCCGTAGTCTTCCAGGTGAACAGCTCTTAGACACCTATACTGCGGCGCGTAGAGAAGCTGGCGGTAGCTTAATTATGCTCTGGGGAACATTCACGTGTACATCCATGGACCCAGTGAAGCTCATGTAAGGCACCATGACGGCCGAGGCGTATCGTACACTGGTTGCAGACCTTCATGATCGTCATGTTTCCTGACGGCAGTGGCATTTTTCAACAAGATAATGCGTCATATCACGAGGCCAGGAGTGTGATGGAGTGGTTCGAGGAACACAGTGGCTAGTTCCAATTGATATGCTGGCCCCCAACTTGCCGGATCTGAACCCAATGGAACAACTTTGTGATGGGATTGAGCGTGCCGTCAAAGCGCATCGTCCCCCTCCTCGGAATTTACGGGAAGTAGGTACATGTGTGTGCAGATGTGATGCCAACTTTCTCCAGCGACGTACTAAGTCCTCATTACTTCCATGCCAAGACGCGCCGATGCTGTTATTCGTGCCAAAGATGGACATACCGACTATTACGTAGGTGGTCATAATGTTCTGGCAGATCAGTGTATTTATCAAATACAACAATGACATCACGGCTGTACTATGCAGCTATGGCAAAACAGATACTTTACAATTGAGAACATATGAGAAATCCATTTGCCTCTTCTGCGATATAACTAATAAACGGCTGTATACTTTTTTTTATAACATCATATCCTTCCTTCTTTCCAAGTTTCACTTCCTTTTTCAATGATGAAATTGTATTCACGGGTTTTCTTAGACTGTGGCAAATTATTTTTGACATCTGAAACCAATCTCCAGAGCATATTCAACATTTACATTAACGACGCCTGTATGTCCAGTACTGACATTAACAATATCATTGATTTCAGCATTTAGAGGGTAAATGCATTGTTAAAAGCTTTTCTTATCTTTTCTCGGTCATTTTGATCAAGATCTATACGTCTGGCTTCCTTCTCTTTATGAGTAATTTCCTTGGAACCCTCTTCCATCAGATCGATTGATATGGACACGGTATTGTACATATCGTGAGAAAGAATCTATCTGGAAACTTGATCTGGAGAAAGGGTCATCCCAATGAGACTTCCTTTTGTCTTACCCTTTCTAATTTAAGAGTCTTCATCCCGGCGAAATTAAAATACCGTTAATTTTACAGTAATTATGTGATACCTTCAAATAGATAAAAGATAACTGAAATATGGAACAAGAGCGCCCTAGACAATATTATTTTGCGTGAGGTACCGTTATCACAAGTCACGTAGTGGCTTTCCGTTTTCAGCTGTTTAGAAACGCGAAAATAAATGCCGATTTTCAAAATGGCTCGAAATCGAAAGCAGATAAGTGAGTCGTGATAACGGTATCTCATGTAAAATAATATTGACTAGGGCGGTCTTGTTCCGCATTTCGATTTTCTTTTATCTATTTGAAGATATCACGTAATTACGGTAAAATTAGCGGTATTTTAATTTCGCCGGGATGAAGACTCCAAACTAATCTATATGAACACCATTCCAAGGTCCAGCTCTATGACGGCAAACATTATGTCCTTCTAAGAGTGTCTTTAAACTGAGAAGGGAGAGCATTTTCCATCTCAACAATATGCCACGTTATGCATTTCGCATAGTTGAAATGTACAGCTGCTTTTCAAAAAAGCGCTTTAGACAGTACAGCTTAATTAAGTAGTCACCCTCTCTTTGTGATCTAATAAACAAGTGAATAATGGCAACATTGATGATTAACATGTTAATCCACAAAATGACTAATTGGGTTTTCCTTTGTGAAGTCTACACTGTAGCTCTTCTACTATGTTAGTTCCATCGTGAATAAAGTCCTCAAGAAGAACGGATGTCACCATACGTAATTTTCGCACTGCTCTCATCCATAGGTTTCCGGAAAGCATATTGCTTACTTACATCTCCAAATGCTAATTGTAGCAAATCCCCCAAATCGCTTCCTCTCATAAGATATCCAATGGATCCAATGAATGATATTAGTGTGTGCATCATACCTGGTCTAGCAACAAGGTGATGCCAGGGCTCAATATCAGACCACTTGATTTTCGTTATAACTTTGTATATTTGCATGTCTGCTGTACAACTATAAAGGGATAGTTTTCTGTGACAACTTCTTCCACATAACACAACGTTTTAAGAACAGTATCTGGATGGGGCGGTGGAGAATCAATAAGTGGCTCAAACATATGACGTGCTGGAAGATAACATATGAATCTTTCAGACGCGGTATTGTTAAGGTGGATCATCACCCGGAAGTCAGTACACATTTTAGCTCATTCCCTTAACTACGGCGCAATGAAACGTTACATATTATAAATATTGTACTACATGATAGAGTTATGTTTCAGCTACAACATAAGACACTGACTCATTTGGTTGTGTCTTCTGATATCGGGAAAGGTAACAAATAAAATAAAATGTTTGATTCGTTTTACAATAAGCACACAAGATGGCACTAGAAGTGCTCAGTTTTATGAAATGTTTATTTGTATGTATAAAGTATTTTAAAGTAACGATCTTATTACGAAATAGATATATTGTTAGACCGTTTCTTCTGTTATGTTTCACGTTTTATTTAAATATTAATTTACATTTATGGAAATAGATATTGAGAAGAAACTTGCACAGAACGCCATAATGCGTTGTTGCCAAATTTGTACGTTTACTGTGGTAGTCACAATAAGAACATTCCTGGATCCTAACGTTGCGGTTCGAGAAGCGGAACGTAGCTGTGAATTGCGGTAAGGGTCGAAAATTAATTTCTCGATTAAGTGTCCTAGCAGAAATCCACGAATTATTTGACAATAAAAATGTTACACTATCTGGCAACGCCGCACTACTTAGCATAGCTCCGAGAACACCTAGTGATCCATCTTAATCCATATGATCGTCTCGTGTCATCGGGTATATATGATTCCTATACACTATACATATTAGTGTAACATAAACACCCTTATCTCACTTTTTATCTTTATACAAGTTTTACTGTAGTGCTTTCATGAGTAAGAAATATTTATTTTATATTTTCCTTTGCCATTTACTTTAGTTTGGTCCAATTTGTTTAAATGTTTTGTTCATAGCGAATTATTAAAGTGAATGAATATTTTTCCAAAATTGTGACGTCACTATATTGTTCCCATACCAGGAATGGTCACCAAAATGTTTCAAATTGTAGAAAGTTTTGACCACAAGTATCCTGCCAAAAATTATTATTTTTTTTTTTACTGTGTATGGTTGCTGTGTTGCGGAGATTTTAACTCATCTGTCAGCGTTTACTGCGTAAGTTAGAGGTGTGAAACAGTGACGTCATATATGACGTAATATTGAAAATTGTCTAAGGATGCCAAGGTGGCATCAATCGGAATTTGAAAGAGGTGAAAGCTCACGAAAATTCGGATCTAACAGAAAAATAAATAAGGAGCTTAATTTATTAAGTGATAAGCCTATAATTCGGATTGTTGAGATTAAAGTTATAGAAAGCGGATTCTGTATTCAAGTAGCAGACTCTTATTGTTTGACTGAAGTTGGTAAAAATCTGGTTAGTGATGAGTTGAGTTTAACATCCCTTTTCAGTAGCGAGGCTATATAAGACGGTACCTACTGATTAACGTGGAAACCGAACCACATGAGCTCCTACCGGGAATCGAACCCGGGTCTCCCACGCCAAAGGCACGTACGCTAACGGATGAGCTCTGGTTAGTGATGCAGTAGGTGATTTTGCGAAAGATCTAATACTGGTTGTCTAATAATTGAACAAGTTGTAAAGAAACACTGAAAATATCAGTTTGAATATTGCTGTAGTAAACTTTCCAGTTATTCACTCTTCACGTCGAGATATTTTAAATTTCTCTTTTTAAAATTGATGGATATGAGTTTGACTGAAGTGTGAATTTCTTTTAAAGGGGCCGCGGTGGCTCAGTGGTAGAGAGTTTTACTCTAGTGCTCGGGGTCCTGGCTTTGATCCCAGCCCTCGCCAAGTGAACCTTGTGGTGGGCAAACACCGTGTTTCCTCCCAATTTCTTCATTGCAGAATTTCATTCATTTCTCATCATCACCGTCTCCTTTAGCCTAACCGGCATAACCGTGGGACGTAAAACTTAAAGATTTCATTTCATTTTTTAGAAACTTCTTTTAGAGACTTAAGATTCTAACGCTGTAGAAATTCAAATATTTCTGTTGTAGTTCTCTAATACGATTGAATATTTAAAAAAAAAACAATTGAATACGTACCGTACGGCATGAAAATTTGGAAAATTAATTTGAATTTTTTGTTTCTGTTTTGAGGTGTTTAATAGTAGATTGAATGCTGGAACAACACGTTAACACACACACACACACACACACACACACACACACACACACACACACACACACACATACACACACATACACACACACACGAAAGAAATCAAACCTAACAGATGTGATATAAAGCGTAGTAATTATGTGTGTTGTGTAGTGTACAATGAAATAATAAATTATATATATCAATAATCTTAGTACATTGAACTCTCTGAAATCTAGCCGTTAGCTACTGCTGCCCGTCTGGTAACTCGGTGTTTTCTAGTAATGGTATGCCCAGAAAAACAGCACGGAGATAGTATTAATTGTTATGTTATACAACCACACACATATTTGTATATACATCGAACATTATGTGGTATAACTATTATCAGACATAATTATTATTAATGTTTAGCATTTAATTAAATATGCCTTTCACGTTGCAGATAGTAAATTTTAATGTATGTGTTCAAAATAATCCAGTTTGGAAAGTGATGTAACGAATCTTCCAGACTGTTCATTCTTTACATGGAGGCTTAGAGCCTATAACTGCACCACAATGACTTGATCGCTGGCAGTATTTCACACATATGCTAAAGGAAAACCACTTAAACATATTATGAATGTAGTATACAAGGTATTTAGAAATAACAACAACGTTTGGGAGATGATTCCTGACACCGAGGTGAGACAAAAAGTATAGACCAACCTGGGTGCATAAATGCTTCCTTTCGGAGTTATAGGCTGCCGAAAACATTAAAAATGAAGTTTAAAGGCCCATTGCTCCATTGCTATGGGACCTACGGAAGTCGAATCAAGACTTCACTTAGGAACTAATATGTGCGGTACTTCTGTAACAATTTTTATAGAGGTAATTGGTGAATACTTCAAATTGTACGTTTGTAGCCAAAAGTTGTTGCTTGAGTACCTTAGGATTCTGAGACATGTATTTTTAGATACCGCACACACTAACTTCTAAGTGAAGTCTTGACTCGACTACCGTAGGTCCCATAGTTTTGGAGGTATTTTAGTTTACTTTTTTAAAGTTTATTTTTTCTTCATATTCTCGACACCCTATAACACCGAAAGGAAGCATTTACGTACCCAGAGTGGTCTATATTTTTTGTCTTATCTTGGTGTCGGGAATCACCTCCCGAAACGTAGTCAGTGTTGTTTTGAACTTTATAACTAATTATACTGATATTTAGAAATGAGTTTCTGGGAAATAAGGTCTTGTATTTCAGTGATAAATCACAAGAAGGTTCGTAACATCAAAATTTCAAATAGAACATATTGCATGTAAACAGAGTTCATTTTCGATATTAGGTTAATCTTATGAATAGAAGAGCTTGATGATCCCTTCCCATTTGTTACGCCACTGTCCTCTCGTTGGGCCTTTGCGAGCATCGAGATTAAGACGTATCATTACAGTGAGTCGATGGCAAATTTCTGAACCTGTTGGAATAGCACACTGCCGTATTTTTAATAATGTATTGTAGTAGTTTGTATTATTTAAAGCCGTATTTTTGCAGAACCTCATATCATGTCTGCTGGGCTAGAGTCAACTGTATTTGTCCCTTCGTGTTTTCGAGGCAGAGACTAATCTTGCACCTATTTTTCGTTACTGCAGAAGTTATCATGTATATGCATCAGTATGAGTATATGTGGCTTGTACCTATCCAATACCTTAGACATATTCCTTTTTCCCAATTTCCTGTCGAGACAAAATGTTGCGTATGAGCGTTATATTACTAATACAAAGAGACGTCTGTTGTTTTGTCGTTTACCCTTGAATCAATGTGTGTTTCAGCGCAAGGAGAGAGAGGTAAAGGAGCGGGACTACCGTTACACAGCTGTGATGCGGTCGTTGGTGTGGCGTTATGTGTCTGCGATGCACCGAAAGATCGAGGAGAACCCCGTCACTGAAGACGATGTCAATGAGGTCAAAGGGGAAATCAACTCGATGCGATACGAGATGCTCGAGGTGTTTGAGAGGAACGGAATGGATATCTCCAGTGCTGATAAGAAGGGGAAAAGTAAGTAAACCAGCTATCCTTTCATTTAAAGAAAAATAGAATGTTTTTCTTCTATATGGTAAGCATAAAATGAAAAGCAAACGGGAGAACTAACGAAACCGTATTTTACCATAACTTAAATTCTACTCCACACGCCTAGCACCATTCTCAGCATACTTCCTTAAATGTCCCGTCATGTCTCTGTGAACTCCGTTTAATATCAAGAGCTCACACTGCAGTAGATGCTCTCTCCATAGTTTGGTCCTCTTAATTGGTCTAACAGCTTTGGTATGTGTCACGTGAGATTGTACCCTGTTCATTAACCCTTTCCCTGCGGAATTAAATTTTAAGGTAGTTCCTGTAAAAGTGGCTATTATACAACCAAAAAACTGAAAGTTTCATGTTTCCGTATTTATATTCAAATCTGAAAGACTGTAAACTTCACTCTTATCTCCTGACACACTTGAATCAGAATCTAGCCAAAATGCAGCTGTCTGACTGTCGTTGATTATTATCTTACTGTTGTCCGGCATTGTTTTCTGCTGTGCTTAGCTACCCTCAAACCCGCAAACACACCACAACAGAGGGACGCAAAACTTTCGTAATTCTTTCGTGTTTAACTGCAGATGTCCAAGAAATCGCCTCCAGTTGGCAGCCCAACGCAACGCATTATCACTACCACATGTTCCGTGTAAAATGAGCGACTGAAATCAACTATCGCAGCGAAGTATAAACAAAAATAGACGTTTTGGACTAAAGTCTATTTCCGCAGTGAAAGACAAAAATTCTCAGATCGACTAAAGTCGACTTTTTCACCGAAAGAATTGAGACTCACGCAGTGACCCTAAGATCCACAATTCATACTTTCGGTAAATTTTGAAAGAAGAAAATCCTGGAAAATCACTTTTTTCTTCCAAATAGTACCCTATTCCCAATAATCACAAATTTCTAGTATAGAAAAAAAAAATATGATTTCAACACTACGCTGAGATTGCAATTTATACATCCAAGCTGTTATGACAATGTCTATCAGCGGAACATTTCCACGTCTTCCATCTTCTTCGTTTTCTTGATCTCTCGAATGCTTTGATCAAGCTTTCTATTTTTCCGAATCCCGAACGAGAGTTGCCATTATCTATGTAGTATTTTTTCCTTATACATTGTATTATCTGGTCTATATGTTGCTCTGACGCGACGTTGCCGAGTACTAAGGGACGTGGCTATGGCTAAGCAGACGAACTACAGCGCGATCAGGTGTCAGGGAATAGACGTGGATGTGTACAAAATAAACGTGGCAATACCATTGCCCTCTCATTTGCTAGCAGCATTTAAAGGGAACTTGGAGCGCCGCCTTCAAATGCCAAGATGTTTGTCATGCCGTTTAGTTATTTTTGTTGCTTGTATTTCCTGCATTTGGCGTGACTCCTCTGAGACTCATAATGTGGCTAACAGCCATATATCATCATCATCATCATCATCATAGGTATTCTGGCTTTATTGGCAGGTCACTTGCCTTAACTAAGAAGCTTCCATGCTCCACGGTCTTCTGGTAGCCTCTTCGTCTTCACTTACAATTTCTTTATTTTGATATCGTTCATCAATTGTAATATCCTTCGTCCTCTTCCTCTCTTTCCTGCCACCATACCCTTTAGCACATCTCTCATGATACAGTTTCTTCTTAGCCAATGTCCCAACCAGTTTCTCTTCCTCTTCTTAATAACATTTAAAATTGCTCTTTTCTCCCCCACCATTTCTAACATCCTTTAATTCGCTTTCTTCTCGACTCATCCAATTCGCTCCATTCTTCTCCACATCCACATTTCGAAAGCTTCCAGATGTTTTTAATCATTTTTGCATAATGTCCATGTTTCTTCCCCATACAGTGCAATACTCCACACGAAGCATTTTATGAGTCTTATTCTCACCTCTCTATTCAAGGTCCCACAAAATAGTATTTTCTTCTTCCTAAAGGCTTCTTTCGCCATTCCTATTCTTGCTTTTATTTCACGTTCACACTTCATATAATCACTAATCGGAAACTAGTCACCTGTTCTATTTTCTCCCCTCCTATTTCTATATTTGACACCGACTGCTTCGTTCCAATCACCATGGCTTTTGTCTTTATATTCATTCCATATTCTCCACAGACTTTCCTTAAGTTTTCTAATATATTATGGATTTTAGTTTCAGATTGCAATAGTCATATCTCTTTTCGAAATCGTCTTTGGTGTTTTCTTTTTTCAAATTATTAGTTCAAATACTCTCTCATGCGATATCGTGCTCTTCCATCTAATCTTCAGTATTCATCTATCTCAACACTGTTGTTCCTTCTTTGCGATCTCTTTACTGCTTTGATTCAGTCCTAGTTGTTATTCTGAGTCAGAGATTTTATTCCCTTCTGTTTGAGTACCTAAAGCTCAATGTAAAGGGAGCAAGGAGTGTCAATTTCGGGACCAGTCAGAACTGTACCGACTTCTTGATCTCAGGGGCGTGCTTTAAGCGACGATTTTGGTGGGACTCGGAAAACCACAAAAGAGAACAAGAGTCGGACTAGTATCAGACTATTCTCTTAATTTTTCTCCCGCTCTTCCATTTTATATTGTTCTCGACTCAGTACTTTTGTGCTTGTGAACAAATGATTGTCTTCTTTTCATGTCTAGAAGCTAATTCTGTTTGACTCTGAATAACCTAGCATATGCTTGGAAACGTATATTTTACATAAAGCTGTATCGAACCACTGAGTTGTCTGTCCTAAACATTCCACAAACGGTGGTAATTTGACAACTCTGTTTGCTGATAAAAGCTGGGAAATCCTTATTCAATTTCAATGTAAATACATTCCACTCTTTAATTTTCTTTCCCTTGGTCAAGAGTGTTGAAACTATTTTAATTTCAAATAGTGTCGATGCTGGTTTGCGCAACTACTCCCCTCTTATTCTTTCCCAACAAACTATTTAGGCTCCATATCTAAAACTAACTCCATAGCCTATGAAACCTAGACGTTCAATGCCGCGTTCACAAAAGCTCTGCGTTCACTTCTGTCCTTATCCAACTGGATCCAGTTTCTACTTTGTATTCCTATTTCTGTAGATCCATCTTAATAATCTCCTCCCATCTGTGCCTAGGTCTTCCTAATGGTCGATTTCCAATTGGACTTCCAGTTAAAACTTTGAAAGCGTATCTACTTTCTTTCATTCTGGCTACATGACCTGTCCACCTGAGCCTCCTAGATTTGATGACCCAACAGTGTCTGGTAAATCGTATGAATTATGAAGTTTTCGCCATTCCCGTTCTTTTGGGGTCCGAATATTCGTCTTAGGATTTTGTTCTCAAATATTTCAACCTAGTTCTTCCCTCGGAGTAAGCGATCATGTTTCGACCATACAGAATAACAGCAATGATTATCATTTTATATATTTTAAGCTTCAAATACCTGGACAGAATTTGCGAGAACAAAAGATTTTGAACTGAATAATAGCACAAATTCCTGCTTTTAGTCGACATTTAATTTCTTCGTTACTACCTTAACTCCTTTAAAAAAATAAGTAGAGCTGTCATTTCTATATTAACTTGTTCCACAAACCTTTAACTTACACTATTTTTGTGTTTCAGCTATTCTTGGTCGGAAGATGCGTATTTGGGAGCGTCGCCTGATGAAGGACTTCCGGTGGCGCCTGTTGACGATATTGACGAGGTAGAGAAGTTGGAGATAGCGCCAGAGAATGAGGACGTCAGGTCGAAATTCCGTCGCTTAGCGAAACTCGCAGTGGCTAAATCTGTTTCCAGAAAGTGGGACCAAGTTGTCACGGGAGTGTGTGAGGCGTAAGTATAAGCAAACTCTCGATTCTTGTGATCTGAAATTGGTACACACACACAGTTTCTAATAATCTCATACTTCACAGAGTTTGAGAAGAAAACAATTTTCGATAGGTTATTCTACTTTTCCATTTGGGCAACATTTAAGCATTTAGTATACATTTAGGCAACATTTAAGCATTGAGTATACATTTAAGCATTTAGGTAACATTTAGTATACATTTAGGCAACATTTAAGCATTGAGTATACATTTAAGCATTTAGGTAACATTTAGTATACATTTAGGCAACATTTAAGCATTGAGTATACATTTAAGCATTTAGGTAACATTTAGTATACATTTAGGCAACATTTAAGCATTGAGTATACATTTAAGCATTTAGGTAACATTTAGTATACATTTAGGCAACATTTAAGCATTGAGTATACATTTAAGCAATTAGGTAACATTTAGTATACATTTAGGCAACATTTAAGCATTGAGTATACAGTTGAGCATTTAGGTAACATTTAGTATACATTTAGGCAACATTTAAGCATTGAGTATACATTTAGGCAACATTTAAGCATTGAGTATACATTTAAGCATTTAGGCAACATTTAAGCATTGAGCATTTAGGCAACATTCCTCCCTCTAAATCAAAGTGTAAGCTAGAGTGTCTACATTCTATACGGTTATATACGAGGAGTGATCGGAAAGTAAGTTTACTAAGCCTGTAGTGAAACGTACAGCCAACAGATACTACATACATTAAGTTATTTTTCGACATAGTTTTCATTTTGGAAGAGGGCACTTGTCGCATCATGGTATGAGTTTGAAGATTCCCTCCTGGTAAAAATCCTGTCCTTGTGTGTTCAGTCACGTTGTCACGAAGTTCTTCACCTCCTCATCTGCTGAATATCGTGCACAATGTGATGAACGCTTTCGACTGACATTCTCAATTCCGACTGATATCAGATGCCGTAACGTGATATGCCTATTGCTCTGAATTATCTGCACGCGAGCTGTGTTCAAATCTGTTGATATCTTGCTGGGTCGACCACTGTGTTGGTCGTTAGTAACGTTTTCTCTACCAGCCACAAACTTTCGACACCATTCTGCAACGTATTGAGGAGACATTTACTGCGGTCAAATTACCAAAAAGTAAGGAACAAATTAGTAACAAGCTGAAAATTGGCACAGATGTCGAGAATGATATTCTAAACAACATACTAAAAGTCCCCTGAAATCTCACGTAACCTTCGCCGCCATATTGAAAAATGACCACTGGAAGTGTCAAAGGAACAAT